>NC_030834.1:11062575-11389137 GCF_001704415.2 Capra hircus
AGACAATGGTCTGCTTTTCTGGTTGCCTGATGTCCTCTGCCAGCCTACAGAAGTTGTTTTGTGGAGTTTGCTCAGCGTTGAAATGTTCTTTTGAGGAATTTGTGAGGGAGAAAGTGGTCTTCCCGTCCTATTCCTCCGCCATCTTTACAGTTCCTCATGGTTTCATTTTAAGGCCAGTGATCAGCACTTATGGTTTACAAAAGGGAAATGTAGGTTTCATACAGGGAAGTCATGTATTCAACTGAAAATCAGAAGTTCTATTATCAAGGAAAAACAAGAGAAAGGAGAATGAGAACATCCAGCTAATCTGTGAAAAGTTCAAGCTGCAAATAAATTATCCAGTTGGGTATAATTATGATTGGCCATCTCTTTCTAACGACAACATTGCTTTCATTGTCAGAAATTGTACCCTCAATGAGCCAGTTCACACAAAATAAACATCTTGCACTGCCTGCTTCTCAGTAATATTCAAGTTCTATCAACTTTTCTTCTTTTGTTTTCTAGCATTTAGATAGAAATTATCTGAATTGTTGGCAATATAATAATTTATCTCTCATTTGTGGTTAATATGACTAAAGAGTATGACCACCTGGGTGCAACCACAAAATATAAAAACATTGGTAGTTTGTCCAAAATTCTCTAATTTTTTCATGATACTCATGTAAATAACATTTTCGTGTAATAATCCACATAACTAAGGTTTGAGTCCATTACCTTAAAATTTAGTAATTTTATATTAGCTATATTTATTGTTAAATTATAGACTTGTATTCTGAGGCTAGGCAATTTTCAGGAAGCAATGGTTACATAAAAATGTAATGTTGATGTGTTTTTAGTCATTCCAGTGGTGTGAAGTTCTTTAGTACCTGCAGCGTGGAAGATTTTTTACATTTTATTTCAAAGCCAAAGTCCCAGTGTCTTCAAAACCATCCACGTTTAGATCCAACATACAAAGTTGCAGTTTGTGGTAATGGAAAAGTTGAAGAGGGAGAACAATGTGACTGTGGCAGTCAGCAGGTTGGTACAAATTTGGAAAACTATATACCAGAATTACATCAAAAAGTATTAATTTTATAGTGTAATACTGCTATTTCATCTAATTTGTCAAACTTGCTTTTTAACAAAGGCCTTAAGAATGCATACTGGGATTATATTAAATTAATGACTACACATGTATTTTTATATGTGAATTCAGCAGTTTGTAGATTATTCATACTGATGATTTTCAGGGTCTTAATCCTTTAGCTGAATTGACCAAGGTTTATGTTTCCCCTCTTGTGTATACACTTCCTTAGTATTTCTTCTTTGTAAAAAGTTTTCTTTTTATTGCAGTATAGCTGATTTACAATATTAACTTCTGTTGTACAGCAAAGTGTTATATATATATAATATATATTCTTCGGGCGTCCCTGGTGGTTCAGTTGTAGAGAATCCATCTGCAATGTAGCAGAGACAAGGCAGGAGTCTCGGGTGAGATCAGTGGATTGGGAAGATCTCGTGGAGAAGGAAATGGCAACCCATGCCAGTATTCTCGCCTGGGAAATCCCATGGGCAGAGGAGCCTGGAGGCCAGGGGTCGCAGAGTCAGACATGCCTTAGCAACCAAAACAATAACATGATTGGCTTGTGGAGCTGCAAATTACAGCTTCTAAACATAGAACTCTTTATGAAAACAACTGTTGAAGTATATCTGATTTACAATGTTGTCTTAAACTACTGTTGTACAGCAAAATTATTCATTTTATATATGTGTGTATATAAATGCATTCTTTATTATATTCTTTTCCATTATAGTTTATTATAGGATACTGAATCTAGTTTCCTGTGCTATACAATGGGGCTTCCCTGGTGGCTCAGATAGTAAAGTCTGCCTGTAATGCAGGAGACCCATGGACCTCGTTATTTATCCATTCTATAATGTAATAGTTTGCATCTGCTAACGCAAACTCCCAACTCATTCCTCCTCCACCCAGACCCCTTGGCAACCACACCCCTGTCCTCTGTTCTGTGCGTCTCTTTCAGTTTCATAGATCGGTTCATTTGCGTTATATTTTAGATTCCACATAGAAGTGATATCACATGGCGTTTGTCTTTCCCTTTCTGACTTACTTCATTTGGTATGAAATTTTCTAGGTCAAAACATGTTGCTGTAAGTGGCATTATTTCATTCTTTTTTATGACTGAGCAGTATTTCATTGCATATATGTACCACATTGTCTTTATCCATGCATCTGTTGATGGACATTTAGGTGGTTTCCATATCTTGGCTACTGTGACTAGCACTGCTGTGAATATAGGATTTCATGATATATTTAAATGATAGTTTAATGCTAGTTTTAATTTTAAATGATAGTTTTTCCAGATATGTGTGCAGGAGTGGGAATGCTGGATCATATAGCAACTATATTTTCAGTTTTTCAGGAATCTTTATGATGTTTTCTGTAGTGGCTGCACTGACTTACAATCCCACCAGCAATGTGGAAGGGTTCCTTTTTCTCCAAACCCTCTCCAGCATGTTATTTATAGAGTTTTGTTGTGTTTTTTTTTTTTAAATGATGACCTTTCTGAACGTGTGAGGTAATATCACACTATAGTTTTGATTTCCATTTCTCTAATAACTAATCATGTTGAGTATCTTTTCATGTGTCATGTATGTCTTCTTTGGGGAAATGTCTATTTATGTCTTCTGCCCATTTTTCAATTGGGCTTATTGCTTTTCTGTTTTGAGTTGTATAAGCAGATTGTATATTTTGGAAATTAAGCTCTTGTCAGTCGCATCATTTGTAAATATTTTCTCGCAGTCTGCTAGTTGTCCTTTGGCTTAGTTTGCTTCCTTTGTGGTGCAAAAACTTGCAAGTTTGATTAGGTCCCATTTATTTATTTTTGCTTTTATCTCTATTGCCTTCAGAGACTGACCTAACATTGCTATGATTTATGCCAGAGAATTTTTTGCCTATGTTCTCTTCTAGGAGATTTATGATGTTGTGTCTTTTATTTAAGCCATTTTAAGTTTCTTTTTGTGTATGGTGTAGAGGAATGGTCTAACTTCATTGATTTACATGCATCTGTCCAGTTTTCCTGGGGCTTCCCAGGTGGCACAGTGGTAAAGAATCCACCTGCCAATGCAACAGATGCAGGTTGGATCCCTGGGTCAGGAAGATCCCCCGAAGAAGGAAATGGCAACCCACTCCAGTATTCTTGCCTGAGAAAATTTTACCCTCTGGAATCTCATAGAGATAGGAATGACATTAATTAAGCAAAATAGTTCTGGAAAATAATTCAAACTTTGTGTGCCCTAGGAAGTATCATGCCATAAACCATCTAAGACTACTAAAATCCATGATTTATTTTTTGTAACTTATAGAAAATTTTTGCCCAATTAACTCTATTTCAAATCCCCAGGTATTTAAAAATGTGCGTGTGTGTGTGTGTGTGTGTGCCTGTGTGTCTGTCTTCTGTCTCTCCATCCTTATTTCCTATCAGTTGCTTTTTATTAACCCTAAAAATGGAATTTTAAAACACAGAACCACCAGTTACAGATGAATTATAACATAAAACAAGACATAATACATATGGATGAACGATTAAAGGTGATAATTTCAATTAAGTTCAGAAAAATCATTTTGTATCTCTTCATCTTTAGAGAATTATAAGCAAACTTTGAATATCCTTTAAAAGGTAAAGACATCAAAATACAGTAGATTCATAAAAGTTGACTAAGAACTAATCAACTTTTAAAATCATAACTTCTGTTTATTTCACATCTTGTGAAATAACTTTGTTATAAGAGCCAAAGATCTCAATTTCTTAGCTTTTTAGTTTTATTTTACTTTTTTTAATTAAAAAAAAGTTGGGAATGTATAGCTGATTTATAGTGTTGTGTTCATTTCTGCTGTACAGCAAATCAGCAGTCAGTTTGTTCAGTTCAATCGCTCAGTCGTGTCTGACTCTTTGAGACCCCATGAGCTGCAGCACGCCAGGCCTCTCTGTCCAACACCAACTCCCAGAGCCCACCCAAACCCATGTCAATTGAGTCAGTGATGCCATCCAACCATCTCATCCTCTGTCGTCCCCTTCTCTTCCTGCCCTCAATCTTTCCCAGCATCAGGGTCTTTTCCAATGAGTCAGCTCTTCGTATCAGGTGGCCAAAGTATTGGAGTTTCAGCTTCAACATCAGACCTTCCAATGAACACCCAGGACTGATGATATTTAAGATGGACTGGTTGAATCTCCTTGCAATCCAAGGGATTCTCAAGAGTCTTATCCAACACCACAGTTCAAAAGCGTCAATTCTTTGTCTCTCAGCTTTCTTTATAGTCCAACTCTTACATCCATACCTGACTACTGGAAAAACCATAGCCTTGACTATATATCCTGTCTTTTTAGATTTTGTTCCCATATAAGCCATTACAGAGTATTGAATAGAGTTCCCTGTGCTATTCAGTAGGTCCTTATTGGTTATCTATTCTATAAATAGTAGTGTATGTGTCAATCCCACGTTCCAATTTTCTCTCCCTCCTCCCGAAATAAACTTGTGGTTATTTATGTCTTGGCTTTGGTGGACTCCAGGACCTCAGAAAATCCTACTACCAAAATAGTCAAGCTTAGCGATATACAGAACACTTGGTTTAGCACATTAGGTAATGAATAAATATTAAATGAATGAATAAATGGCTTTATATTTTTCCGTTTGCCAACATTTAAGTTAAGCATCTGTCTGTATATTATGTAATATGTTGTCCTTGTTAAATATCTGTTTAACGTAAAGTTGAAAGGTATTTCAGAGCATTTGATTTGCCTTTCAGGCTTGTGATGACCAGACAAACGTGTGCTGTAACCCTGGCACATGTAGACTCCAGCCTGGGTCAGCTTGTGATACCGGAGTGTGTTGTGATGCTTGTGCTGTAAGAGCCTTTAAACATTTTAATACCTACATTAGTAAAGCTATCATTTTTTATAATATTTAAATGCTCACATTCTGCTTTACTCAATATTGTTTAAATCACCTCACCAGTTTTTACCAAAAGGACGCATATGTAGGGGTTCCACTGATGAATGTGATCTCCATGAATACTGCAATGGTTCATCAGCAGCATGTCAAGAAGATTTGTATATTCAGGATGGGCATCCGTGTGGACAGAATCAATGGCTCTGTATCAGAGGAAAATGTGTGGATGGGAGAAGACAATGTGTTGAATTATTTGGTGAAGGTATTTATTTTAATTTGACTGCCTGTATATGTATTTTTCTGGAAACTGACTAATATACCTATCTTTATATGTATATATTAGAAAGGACAAAGGATATTATGAAATGAAGCAATTAAAATGTCAAAAATACTTAAAATTAATTTTAAAAATAAAATAATAAAATGTTAAAAATTATGTTAACCTCTAGAAGAATAAAAATAGAAAAAGATAACATCACCAGGAAAAATAACTGAAATAAAACTCAGTCATTTCAATAAAATGCAGCACCCAGAATAATCAAGTATTGATATGTCAAATATTTGTTTTATAATCTAAGATAAATACAAGAATAATAATATAGTAATTATAAACTAAAAGCTAATAAAGAGGAGAACAACAAAAATATTTAACATATTTGATTAACCCAAAAGAAGGCAAGAACAGAGTAAACTAAAGAACATAGGATGTGAAAACAAATAGTAAGGTTGGTTATTTATATTTACATACTTATAAGTTACATTAAATATAAAACCTGTGTTCAGTATTAAATTGAGAGAAAGAATATATCAAGTAGTGACAGAAGCAATTACAAGAAAATGACTAGAAAAATCAAGGCATGTTGCATTAATGATATATTTTTAAAGGCTGTAGAATATAGTGAAACCAATGACAACAAATTTAAATCTCTGTAGCAGAGAAACTTTGCCTGCCTTAGGGAACAACTGACAGCCATTTATGTTCCTAGGGGCATATGCAGCTTCTGAATGTTGAAAATCAGTCTTGGCTTAGCAGATATCTTCAAGGAAAAGAAAAGGAGATCAAATATAAAAGTTTTAGCAGTTGGAATTTAAGGAGAGGGAGCTGTCAAAACCATAGACTATTTTTCGTTGAGGCATCCTCATCCTTGGAACTCAATAGCTGCTCAGAAATTTGGTTAATTAGATTTAAAAAATTAGAAAGGCATTATGAATTTTCATACAACCACAAGATGATCAAAGACCAAATGCCAGAGGAGTTTTGCCTAAAAAGTACTTAGCCTTCCTCTACAACATTTTGCTTCATTTAGAAGTGCCTTTGCTGGTAGACTTTCCAAGGCCCACTTGACTTCACATTCCATGATGTCTGGCTCTAGATTAGTGATCACATCATCATGATTATCTCAGTTGCGAAGATCTTTTTTGTACAGTTCTTCCGTGTATTCTTGTCACCTCTTCTTAATATCTTCTGCTTCTTTTAGGTCCATACCATTTCTGTCCTTTATCAAGCCCATCTTTGCATGAAATGTTCCCTTGGTATCTCTAATTTTCTTGAAGAGATCTCTAGTCTTTCCCATTCTGCCGTTTTCCTCTATTTCTTTGCATTGATCACTGAAGAAGGCTTTCTTATCTCTTCTTGCTATTCTCTGGAACTCTGCATTCAGATGCTTATATCTTTCCTTTTGTCCTTTGCTTTTTGCCTCTCTTCTTTTCACAGCTATTTGTAAGGCCTCCCCAAACAGCCATTTTGCTTTTTTGCATTTCTTTTCCATGAGAATGGTCTTGATCCCGTCTCCTGTACAATGTCACGAACCTCATTCCATAGTTCATCAGGCACTCTATCTATCAGATCTAGGCCCTTAAATCTATTTCTCACTTCCACTGTATAATCATAAGGGATTTGATTTAGGTCATACATGAATGGTCTAGCGGATTTCCCTAATTCTTCAATTTCAGTCTGAATTTGGTAATAAGGAGTTCATGATCTGAGCCACAGTCAGCTCCTGGTCTTGTTTTTGTTGACTGTATAAAGCTTCTCCATCTTTGGCTGCAAAGAATATAATCAATCTGATTTTGGTGTTGGCCATCTGGTGATGTCCATGTGTAGAGTCTTCTCTTGTGTTGTTGGAAGAGGGTGTTTGCTATGACGAGTGCATTTTCTTGGCAAAACTCTATTAGTCTTTGCCCTGCTTCATTCCGCATTCCAAAGCCAAATTTGCCTGTTACTCCAGGTGTTTCTTGACTTCCTACTTTTGTATTCCAGTTCCCTATAATGAAAAGGACATTTTCTTTGGGCGTTAGTTCTAAAAGGTCTTGTAGGTCTTCATAAAACCATTCAACTTCAGCTTCTTCAGCGTTACTGGTTGGGGCATAGACTTGGATAACTGTGATATTGAATGGTTTGCCTTGGAGACGAACAGAGATCATTCTGTCATTTTTGAGATTGCATCCAAGTACTGCATTTCCGACTCTTTTGTTGACCATGATGACTACTCACTACTCCATTTCTTCTGAGGGATTCCTGCCCACAGTAGTAGATATAATGGTCATCTGAGTTAAATTCACCCATTCCCGTCCATTTTAGTTAGCTGATTCCTAGAATGTTGACGTTCACTCTTGCCATGTCTTGTTTGACCACTTCCAATTTGCCTTGATTCATGGACCTGACATTCCAGGTTCCTAAGCAATATTGCTCTTTACAGCATCAGACCTTGCTTCTATCACCAGTCACATCCACAGCTGGGTATTGTTTTTGCTTTGGCTTCATCCCTTCATTCTTTCTGGAGTTATTTCTCCACTGATCTCCAGTAGCATATTGGACACCTACTGACCTGGGGAGTTCCTCTTTCAGTATCCTATCATTTTGCCTTCTCATACTGTTCATGGGGTTCTCAAGGCAAGAATACTGAAGTGGTTTGCCATTCCAGTTGAGCTGTTTCAAATCCTGAAAGATGATGCTTTGAAAGTGCTGTACTCAATATGTCAGCAATTTGGAAAACTCAGCAGTGGCCACAGGCCTGGAAAAGGTCAGTTTTCATTCCAATTCCAAAGAAAAGTCAAGTCGCTCAGTCATGTCTGACTCTTTGTGACCCCATGGACTCTAGCCCACCAGGCTTCTTCCTCCATGGGATTCTCCAGGCAAGAGTACTGGAGTGGGTTGCCATTTCCTTCTCCAATTCTGAAGAAAGGCAATGCCAAAGAATGTTCAAACTACCGCACAATTGCACTCATCTCAAATGCTGGTAAAGTAATGCTCAAATATCTCCAAGCCAGGCTTCAGCAATTCATGAACCGTGAACTTCCTGATGTTCAAGCTGGTTTTAGTAAAGGCAGAGGAACCAGAGATCAAATTGCCAACATCCACTGGATCATGGAAAAAGCAAGAGAGTTCCAGAAAAACATCTATTTCTGCTTTATTGACTATGCCAAAGCCTTTGACTGTGTGGATCACAAGAAACTGTGGAAAATTCTGAAAGAGAAGGGATTACCAGACCACCTGACCTGCCTCTTGAGAAATCTGTATGCAGGTCAGGAAGCAACAGTTAGAACTGGACATAGAACAACAGACTGGTTCCAAATAGGAAAAGGAGTACGTCAAGGCTGTATATTGTCACCCTGCTTATTTAACTTATATGCAGAGTACATCATGAGAAACGCTGAACTGGAAGAAACACAAGCTGGAATCAAGATTGCCAGGAGAAATATCAATCACCTCAGATATGCAGATGACACCACCCTTATGGCAGAGAGTGAAGAGGAACTAAAAAGCCTCTTGATGAAAGTGAAAGAGGAGAGTGAAAAAGTTGGCCTAAAGCTCAGCATTCAGAAAACGAAGATCATGGCATCTGGTCCCATCACTTCATGGGAAATAGATGGGGAAACAGTGGAAACAGTGTCAGACTTTATTTTGGGGAGGCTCCAAAATCACTGCAGATGGTGATTGCAGCCATGAAATTAAAAGACGCTTACTCCTTGGAAGAAAAGTTATGACCAACCTAGATAGTATATTCAAAAGCAGAGACATTACTTTGCCGACTAAGGTCCGTCTAGTCAAGGCTATCGTTTTTCTGGTAGTCATGTATCGATGTGAGAGTTGGACTGTGAAGAAGGCTGAGCGCCAAAGAATTGATGCTTTTGAACTGTGGTGTTGGAGAAGACTCTTGAGAGTCCCTTGGACTGCAAGGAGATCCAGCCAGTCCCTTCTAAAGGAGATCAGCCCTGGGATTTCTTTGGAAGGACTGATGCTAAAGCTGAAACTCCAGTACTTTGGCCACCTCATGCGAAGAGTTGACTCATTGGAAAAGACTCTGATGCTGGGAGGGATTGGGGGCAGGAGGAGATGGGGATGACAGAGGATGACATGGCTGGATGGCATTACAGACTCAATGGATGTGAGTCTGAGTGAAAACTCCGGGAGTTGGTGATGGACAGGGAGGCCTGGCATGCTGCGATTCATGGGGTCGCAAAGAGTAGACACGACTGAGCGACTGAACTGAACTGAACTTGTTGGTGGGCTAGGAAGCTATCCTGAGGACTAAAGAGTATGTATTTATCCCTAGCAAACTTTCAGTGAAGAAAAGATAAATATCTGCAAGGTTCTGAATCAGTACAAGGGCCACACCCAAGATAACAAGGTGAATCCAGAATAAAACAGCCTTTGCTCATAGAATTGCCTGGTTGTACTTATGCGATCCCTGTCTTGCCCAATCTGCCTGACTGTTCCAACCTTCATATAGTTGCATCATGTTTTGTGATTTATTCTGCCAATAGCTTCTTTTTGATTGCAGTGCTTATTCATATAAGGTAGCAGTTCCATTGCTATTTTGCTATGTGTTTTCAATATTTTATTTTACCTTCTGTTCCTCAATAACATCTGTGTTGAATAGAGATTTTCTAGTGTAGTAGTTCAATCTCTGTGTGATTTATTTTACTGTATGTATTTAGTTATTTCTGAGTGGTTTGCTTGGTTGTTACAACTACTATCTTAAGACATTCAATTAATATGTATTTCATTTCAACAGTAAACCAAAACTTAGCTTATGTTCTATTTTTGGTGAGTAACTTCACATAAGTCTAAATGACAAAGTTTTATAATAATTGTTTTTATGCAATGGTCTTTTAAAATCTACCGAAGAGAGTCCAAACAATAAGTATATTTGCATTACCCACTATATTTTCTTTTACTTTATTTGATAGTTTACTATACTAGCATGAAGTGTCACTTCATGTGGATCCTAGTTACCTCCTATTGTTCTTTGATTTCAGCCTTAAGGATGCACTTTAGTAGATCTTACTGGAGAGGTTTGCTATAGGTCTTTCTCATTGTGTTTGTCTTGGAATGCTACAATTTCTCCTTTATTTTTTTAGGAGAGTTTAGCTGAATATAGAATCTTTAGTCTTTTCCTTTCAAAGTTCTGTAGTATCATCCCACTGTCACCTGGCTTCCTTCATCCCTAATAAAGAGTGTAATTAATTTGACCTTGATCTGTGGATCTCTTTAAGATTATTCTATGTGTATTTTTTAAACCTTCTTGTAAATACATAGATAGATATAGATACATCATTAAATATGAAAAGTTTTAAGTCATTTCTTAAAATATTTTACCACCCTTCTCTATTTTTTCCTCATTTTTGGGATCCCTATGTGCCAATATTTCATATGCTTGATGTTGCCCCACTGATCCATTAAGCTCTCTTTACTTTTCATTATTTGATTTTCTTTCTTTCTTCATACTGGATAAACTCCACTGATCTATCTTTAGGTCAATAAAGCCTGCCAGATTAAATCTATTGATTTTAAAATTTCTGTAGTGAAGTCTTTCATTTTAGTTAAAGATAGTTTTCAATTCAGAATTTCTATTTGGTTCCCTTTTTTATTTAAAAGTCTATATTAGAATTTCCCATTTAGTTTTTAAGAAATGGTTTCCTCTGGTAAGTTAACATATCTGTAATAGCTAGTTTAAGTCTTTGTCTACTGGATTCAAAATTTGAGATCTGTGAGGATATTTCCCATTGGTTGTTTTTTGTTTTTTTTTTTTCTGGGTATGTAGCATATTTTCATTTTTTTGCATGTCATGTAAAATTATTTTTTAAAGCTTTTTAATTTTTAGAAATTTTAGACGATATATTTTAACAGTTTTGATTCAGATTTCTCCAAGGGTTTTTGTTGTTCTTATTGTCTTACTGACTATTTGTTTAGTCCTGGACTAAATTTTCAGGTTATGTATTCTGTACTATGTGCAGCCACTGAGTTCTTTGCTAGTTTTTTCTTTTTCTTTTTTTTTAATCTCCCCAAACTCTTCTTTTCATTTTTAAGTCAGGCTTCCCAGGGAAAACTCCTAATTCGCACAATTTAGTGCCAAGCTGAAACCTGTCAGATACCCTTCAATGCTTTGACTGTTTATTTTCTATCCACAATGCCAAGGGACAGTTTCAAGCTTCAGGTGGTTTGCAAGACAGGCATAGCTTTCACTTCTTCCTGGTTCAGAACTTAAATATAATCCAGAGGAGTGACTGGGGACTTCTCTTTCCTAGAATTGTTCTTGGAATGTGTACATCTTTTCAGATCCAGTTGCGTATTTGAGCTTTTCAACATTCCTTATGATCATCTAGTTCTCCAAAGTTTCCTTTTAAATTCCAAGAAGGCTCTTGTTTGCCTCAACGGATGCAGTGTTGCTGTCGTATTGCTATTATTTCAGTATTTCCCTCAGTGTGAGGCTCTTTTTCCCACTGAGCTGAGCTTTTTTTCTTGTTGTTTTTCAGTCGCTATATTGCTTTCAAATCTTTGCAGCCCCATGAACTACAGCTTCCCTGTTCTTCACTATCTCCAGGGGTTTGCTCAGATTCACATCCACTGAGTCGGTGATGCTGCCTAACCATCTTATCCTCTACTGCCCTCTTTTCCTTTTGCCTTCAGTCTTTCCCAGCATCAGGGTGTTTTCCAATGAATCAGCTCTTCACATCAGGTGGCAAGCACCAGTCTCTCCAAAAAATATTCAGAACTGATTTCCTTTAGGATTGACTGATTTGATCTCTTTGCAGTTCAAAGGATTCTCGAGAGTCTTCTCTGGCACTACAATTTGAAAACATCAATTCTGCAGCACTCAGCCTTCTTTATGGTCCAGCTCTCACATCTGTACTTGACTACTGGAAAAATTACAGCTTTTACTATACAGACCTTTGCTGGTTAAGTGATGTCTCTGCTTTTTGATACTCTATCTAGGTTTGTCATAGCTTTCCTTCCAAGGAGCAAGTGTCTTTTAATTTCACAGCTGCAGTCACTGTCAGCAGTGATGTTGGAGCCCAAGAAAATTAAATCTGTCACTGCTTCCAGTTTTTCCCCTTCTATTTGCCATGAAGTGATGGTGCTCGATGCCATGTTTTTTGTATTTTGAATGTTGAGTTTCATGCCAGCTTTTTCACACTCCTCTTAGAAAAACACCCTAGGAATAGAGATTTTCTAGGTAAGTAAAAGTTTGAATAATTGTCTGACTATGTTCTGTTGCTTTTAAGAAAGCTCAAAATAGGCCAGACCTCTTCATTAGCTGTAAGGCTTTTGGCTACCATGCCGCTGAAGAAAGATGAGAATATCTCCACGGTAAAACATCATAGAGCCCTCTGTCTTAAGAACTGTATCCACCAGGATTCCATCAGAGAAACAGAATCTCACTCCAAATCTGATGCCATCCCTTCAAGCCAGAGCTTCAGACAAACAAAGGTCTCTTTCACAGGAAGACTGAGTGTGCATTTCAGCCAGTTATCTGTGCCATGTTCTGGGGCCATTAACTAGCTAGAAACTCTCTTTCCCATTATTACTGTTAACTTTAAAAACATCCACAACCTAAAAACTGAGAGTTTTGTTTTATTTGGTTGTTTTAGGACTTCAAGCTCAAGAGAGAGCATCTCAAGTAACCCTGAGAAAACTACCCCAAAGAGGCGAGGGAAGGGGCCAGGCTACATGGAACTTTTGCAGCAAATGACAGGAAGACCAAATACCAAAAGATTATTGTTAATTAAAGAAAACCAGATAACCCAAGTTAATGAATTTAGCACTTTTCTATGTATGGGAAGATGTAAGAGTCTGGGCTCACTGAAATCATTCCTTTGATTTGCACCTCAGCTATCTGGAGCCAGAATCATGTGTCTTTGACATCCTGAGCTTCCCTGGGGTTTACTATAGGGTACGGCTATAGTCTGATGACTGCTAGATCACAGGTATTCTCCTTCCTGAGTTCCCTCAAGGTTCACCTGCTCACATTGGAGGGCTGCAGTCCCCAAAGACTGTGATATCCTTAGTTACTGATACAGCAGGAAATATTCCATTTCTCATTACCATCCCAGGGGACCCCAGAACGCAAGTGCCTCTGGTCACTAGAATCAGATGACCAAGGAATGTCCCTGGGCAGAAGCCACAGAAATGAGAGCACCACATGTAAAAAGCCAGAGCCCAGGATGTATGTGAAAGCTCCCTTCCAGGAAATTCTGGCACTCTGAGGTGTGACAGGTTGAGAACCGAAATATAGCGCTCACCCTCCAAAGTCTCAGTGAAGGATTCCAGCAGGTCCCTGTTTAATCAAAAGCCTGACCCTCAGGCCACAGCTCCTGAGGTAAGCTTACAGACCTCTCTTACAGAAAGACTGGGCTCCTCTAACTGTTCCCTCTTGTCCTGCCCTGGATATGGTAGCCGGTTAAGAACTCTTTCTCCCTTAGTTACAGTCTTGTGGGAGCCTTGAGCATAAACCACACTGGCCATCAGAATCATTTCACAATTCTCTACAACCTTGTAGGTCTCATAGACATGAGCCTCTGTTTGTTATCAAAGTTGGAGGTTTCGGGGGCTCATCTTTCAGGTACAGGATTTAAAAGCTGTGGCGCCTGATGTGAGTTAAATACTTTGCCCCCTCAGGGAGGAGCTCTTGGTTTTGAGTTCCCTCCCAATTGTGGGATTGGTGTGCTGGGGTGAGTTTATGGCAAGAGCATGTCTCAGCCTTTCCTTCCTGCTTCAGTGTGGCCTTTCTCTTGTTTGCTCAGTGTAAAGTGGTCATTCCACCAGTTTTTAGCTTTTCTTCACTAGAAATTGTTTCATATGTAGCTGTAGATTTGATGTGTTTGTGAAAAGTTGCAAGTTCAAGATTTTTCTGTGTGTACTTCACCATCTTGAAATGGAACCTCTATTTCCATCAGCATTTTAAAGAGATTGCTCCATTGTTATATGACTTTCATATTTCTGAAGAAAAATCTGTCAATATTGTGTCTCTTATCTCTTTAAGCCGTGAAGATTTTTTTTGGTCTTTGATTTTTATCAGTCTCCATATTACATATTTGAATGTGTGTTTGTGAGCCTGTAAGACTGCTTAGCATTCCTAAGTGTCTTGTGACTGTGGTGTAAACACTGTACTATTATACAGATTTCTAAATTTCAAATTATGCTTGTTTGTCTCTCCATAATTATTTCAATGTATTTATTTTTGATGCCCTGCCCTCTTAAACATTTATATCTTTATAATTAATTTTAGTGTACACGTACCTTGGTTCTCGTAATTATTTTAACATATGTAGATGTCTTTGTATTTTTTTCTTGAATGCTTTATATAAAGACATATTGTTAGTTAAAAGTTTTTTTCTCTGTCTTCATCTTCATTTTTGACTTACAGAAACTGTGTTTTCAGTTTAAATGCTTCTCATATAAACACTACATCTTATATGAATACATCCACATTTTTCTTCTGCTAAGTATATGAAGTAAGAGACCAATCACTTTAATTGAATTAGAAACCAAAATTGTTAAGGTTCTGTTAGAGTTTTTATTAGGTTCACTCTATATCTAGTTCACTCTTAATTCTAAGGCACAACTCTCCAGGGCTTTCAATTGAGAGATTGTATGTATGTAACCACAATGCAGAAACTGCAGACAAATCATGATCTGCTTTCTGGAAGTCACCTATTTACATTTTAATTTCCTTCTCTTCACATGTTTCAGTTCAATTCAGTCGCTCAGTCATGTCCGACTCTTTGCGACCCCATGAACTGCAGCACGCCAGGCCTCCCTGTCCATCACCAACTCCTGGAGTTTACCCAAGCTCAGGTCCATCGAGTCAGTGATGCCATCCAGCCATCTTATCCTCTGTTGTCCCCTTTTCCTCCTGCCTTCAATCCCTCCCAGCATTAGGGTCTTTTCCAATAAGTCAATTCTTCACATGAAGTAGCCAAAGTATTGGAGTTTCAGCTTCAGCATCAGTCCTTCCAATGAACATCTAGGACTGATCTCCTTTAGGATGGACTGGTTGGACCTCCTTGCAGTCCAAGGGACTGTCAAGAGTCTTCTCCAACACCACAGTTTAAAAGCATCCATTCTTCGGCGCTCAGCTTTCTCTGTAGTCCAACTCTCACATCCATACATGACCACAGGAAAAACCATAGCCTTGACTAGACAGACCTTTGTTGGCAAAGTAATGTCTCTGCTTTTGAATATGCTATCTAGGTTGGTCATAACTTTCCTTCCAAGGAGTAAATGTCTTTTAATTTCATGGCTGCAATCACCATCTGCAGTGATTTTGGAGTCCAAAAAAATAGTCTGACATTGTTTCCACTGTTTCCCCATCTATTTCCCATGAAGTGATGGAACCAGATTCACATGTTTAGAAGGAGGAAAATGTCTTAAGAGTGGGCTGTACTATATGTTGAGGCCCCCCAAGTCTCTAATTTTATCACTATAGTAAATGATCCTCCAAATTTGGCCTTCTTTATATTCTGTTTCCCCTGGGTTAGCTTATAATTTTGATCCTCTCACACAGAACTAGGTTTGCAAATGACCTCTGGGATGAAAATCAATTGCTTATTTGCGGTTTACCACTGCCTCTAGGACTTTCAACTGAGATCCAGATGCTGGGGCTCCTTTTATGTTCTCATATTTCTTTGTGGTTAAATCAAAGGTTTTTGGCTTAATCTTCCCATTAGAGTAATAGTAAACTGCTTTTTAAGTAGATAGAATCCTGTGAGAATTAAGCACATAATGTGTGTGGATTGGATAGTAAATATGAAAATGAATCAGTTATGATTCCAAGATTTTTTGCTTTAGGTAAAGTAAGATTAAAACAAAAGATGTCATTTTAATGATTTGTCTTGAAAACACATTTACACAGAAACACTATTGACCGATAAGTCAATTATTTGTTTAAAAATGTTTCTTATATACATATATGTTTCAGGTTTACTAAAAGTTAGAAGATAAACTGCATACTGTAGTTAATCCTAAGGTATCTGTTTGGGTAGTAGACAAGATGCTTTCAATATTTAAATATTTCATTAAAGTGGTTTTTTTGTGTGTGTGACTTTAAAAATTGTTGTATGGCAAAACCAATACAATATCATAAATTAATTAACCTCCAATTAAAATAAATAAATTTATATTTTCAAAAACTATTTTATTTTCAAATTTTGTATTGTGCTCTTATGTTGTGCAATATTTTAGGCAATCTCAGAATAAATGTACTCATTAATTATTTTAAATGCAGCAGCAGTATGACTAACCACACATTGTTTTTTTCAGGCTCATCTTTTGCTCCTCTAGAGTGTTTCCAGCAGCTTAACTCTATGAACGATCAATCTGGGAACTGTGGCGTAACTCCTACTGGGTTCACACCGTGTAGCTCTGAGTATGTTCCAGGAAATCTATCTGAGAAATGTTATTTATTGTCTTAAATTTGAAAATACCATGAGATAATTTACTTTATACATAAGCAAAATGTCACTTTATCATGAAAGAGACTATATTTAACCAAACTATAAATATCTTAAGTACAGAATGTCTGTACTTATCTTTTTTAATATAAATTTATTTATTTTAATTGGAGGTTAATTACTTTACAATATTGTATTGGTTTTGCCATACATCAACATGAATCCACCACAAGTATACAAGTGTTCCCCATCCTGAAGCCCCCTCCCTCCTCCCTCCCCGTACCATCCCGATGGGTCGTCTCAGTGCACCAGCCCCGAGCATCCAGTATCATCACTTGTACCGTCTGTCCCACAGAGCATTTCATTTACATATAAGTACATTAACTGCCCATTAGTTTGAAAGGTAATTTTCATTTTTGCATGCTATCACTTTAATTTTACAAATGATGACCATTGTTTAGTAATCTAATAAAAATGCATGAATTTATGCTATCCCGGAAGTAAAGCACTGTGTTTAAGAACATGCGCTCTGCAGGCAGCCATCTTGGTTTCAAGGACTAATCCCAATGGTTACCTACTGTTGTGGCTTTGGACATGTGCCTCACGTTCCTGAGGTGTAAAACATGAATACCAGTTTCACTAACGTCTCTGGGCTTGTGCCAGTGTGGAATTTAGATACTCTAATAAACACAGCTAAAATGGGACTAACACAGAGTATGCACAATATGAGTGTTAATTGTTAATTACTATGTTCCTGCTATGTCACTTTAGTCATGTCCGACTCTTTGTCACCCTGGACTGTAGCCCACCAGGCTCCCCTGTCCATGGAATTCTCCAGGCAAGAATACTGGAGTAGGTAGCCATGCCCTCCTCCAGGGGATCTTCCCCACCCAGGGATCAAATCCAAGTCTCTTATGTCTCCTGCATTGGCAAGCAGATTCTTTACCATTAGCACCATCTGGGAAGTTCTAATCACTATGATTATTATATATATATTAGAACTAGAATGTTACTGTTATATCTTTATGCTATTTCAAACATGGTTTGATATCTAAAATAAAAATTCTATTTAAAAAATTTGTTTGCATGATTAGCAGGAAGATTTCTCATATAACCTTTACTCATATTTGCCAGTGGCTTGCATTTTGCCCAGTTGCTTTGTCCTTCTGTTTTTCAAATTCTCCTCTCCTTTCCTCCTTTCAAAATTATTTTCCTAAACCATTTGAATGTAAATTGAATACTATGCTTTATTATCCTTAAATAAATCATTGTGTCTTTCTTGGGGACAAAATTTTTTAATGGCTATATTGTAGCTGTCAAAATTCACAATAAAACTTCATTATTATCTCAATAAAGTATTTACAGTTCTTTGCTTGGTTCAGGAGCCAATCTAGAGTCACATGTTTGCAAGAGCCATAATGTATTTTTAAACTTTAATCTAGAACATTTTATTTGTTTTATTTGTTACTTTTACTTTTTAAAAAAATACTGCAGGCCAATCATTTTGTAAAATTTTTCTCAAACTGGGTTTGATAGTTAGTTAGATTCATGTTATAAATTTTGTCATACTTGCCACTAATGTGGTATTGTACCATCAAGTACAATTTTCAAAGGGCGCATCCCGATTTCTCTCAGTGTTGGATATGTTAGGTTAAACTATTTGGTAAAGTTAATTTTCTTTAGGTCTCTCAATTGTAAAGTTACTCTTTCCCTTTGTGTTTAATGCATAAACTGAGATTATAGGCATATTCTGTTCTTCAAACTTTTGCCCTCTAGTTTTAAAGTTCACTGATAATTTTCTAACTCCATTATTGCCTCTGTCTTTAAGCTAAAAATGTATTGTAGAAAGAAGTATTCCCTCCTACTTATTGATTTCTGTATTTGTCTACATCAGTTCAGACTCAGCAATTGTTACTTGACTCAATAGTATAGAATATATTACTATCATTTATTTTAATGCTTACTTTCTCAAATTGTCTCACTTTTGGCTAGTGAGAGTTTACTTTAACTGGCCACAATGTTTTTTCAAAAGTCTGTATGATACTTTAAAAACTTACAAATTTCTCTAGCACAAAAAAACAGACATCCTAGGACACTTATTATATATATATATATATTTTTTTTTTTTACCCTTGCTGTGGATTCAGCTATTTCTCTAAATAAACAAAGGAATTTCCTATTGCCTTTTATCAGAGAAGAGTACTTAGAAAACAAACATCTCAGCACCAGTTGTGCCCATTTCTACTGTTTTTCATGATCTCTAAGTCTTCTCAGTGAACAAAGGTGGAACATACAAGTATCACATAGTTATTTCTATATCCACGTGTTGTATCTCTGTTTTTAAAACATGAACTTATAGTGATCATTTTATGGCAAAATACATCTTGCATTTATGAGCTGCTTTCTTATATGCTCGAGCCCAGAAGCACAAAAATTTGTTTCACAATTGCTAAAACATATTCTGACTAAAGGAAACTTTCTAGCTCTTGTGCTTATATTCTCTTTTAAATCATTGATCTTTTTATATTAGCTGCTGTGAGGTGCTTATCTGCTAACTACATTATCTGGGTCATTTTGCCATTGATATCTAGTGCTTTATTTGCACCTATATTGTGTTTTAAGTGTTGCATACATTTATGATTTTCTTTATGAAGGTGAAGGTGAAGTCGCTCAGTTGTGTCCAACTCTTTGCGACCCCGTGGACTGTAACCTGCTAGGCTTCTTGGTCCATGGGATTCTCCAGGCAAGAATACTGGAGTGGATTGCCATTTCCTTCTCCAGGGGATCTTCCCGACCCAGGGATCGAACCCGGGTCTCCCGCATTAGAGGCAGACGCTTTAACCTCTGAGCCACCAGGGAAGCCGATTTCCCTACTTACAAACATTATATTATTTTCAGATGTAAAACATAATAATTCAATATTTTTATAAATTACACACCATACAAAGTTATTAGACAATACTGACTATACTCCCTGTGCTGCACTATTACATCCCTGCGGCTTATCTATTTTATTATACCCCTGGTGGTTTGTACCTCTTAATCCCCTTCACCCATTTGGTGCTTTCCATATCCCTCTCCGATCTGGTAACCACTAGTCTGAATCTGTGAGTATGTTCCTGTTTTTCTCACCTTTGTTTGTTTTATTTTTAGATTCCACATACAAGTAAAAGCATACGATATTTGTTTTTCTCTGTCTGATTTAGTTCAAATGCATGAATCAATATGCTCTCCAGGTCTACCCATGTTCTTGCAAACAGCAAGATTCCATTTTTTGTGACTAATATTGTCATTTATATATATATATGTATATGTATAATATACAAATAACATAAATGTATCTCACATCTATATACATTCATCTAATGGTGGGTACTTAGGTTGCCTCCATATCTTAGTCTTAGTTGCCTCCATATCTTAGTGTTAGTCTCTCAGTCATGTCTGACTCTTGGCAATCCCACGGACTGTAGCTTGCCAGGCTTCTCTGTTCATGCAATTCTCCAGGCAAGAATACTAGAGTGGGTTGTCATTTCTTCTCCAGGGGACCTTCCCGACCCAGGGATCAAACCCAGGTCTTCCGCACTGCAGGCAGTTTCTTTACCATCTGAGCCACCAGGGAAGCCCATATCTTAGCTATTTTAAATAATGCTGCAATAAACATTGGGGTACCTATATCTCTTCCAAGTAGTATTTTCCTTTTTTTCAGATAAATATCTAGGAGTGGAACTGTTGGATTGTATGGTATTTTAATTTTTTTGTTTTATGAAACTCCATACTGTTTTTCATTTACCTGTAAAAATTCCCACTAAGAGTTTACTACAGTTTCTTTTCTCTGCATCCTGACCAACCCATGTTTTTATTGTCGTTGTTTTATCCTCTTTGGTCTCTTTGAAAATAGCCATTCTGACAGATGTGAGATAATACCTCACTGTGGTTTTGATTTGCATTTCCCTGATGATTAGTAATGTTTAGTGCCTATTCATGTACCTTTTGGCTCTCTGTATGCCTTTGGGAAAATGTCTATTCAGGTCCTTGTTGTTGTTGCTGTTGTTTAGTTGCCAAGTCATGTCCAACTCTTATAGAGTTACTCTGTAAGTTACTCTTATAGACTGTAACCTGCCAGGCTCCTCTGTTTATTGGATTTCCCAGGCAAGAATACTGAAGTGGGTGCCATTTCCTTCTCCAGGGGATCTTCCCGACCCAGGGATAGAACCCATGTCTCTTGCATTGCGGGTGCATTCCTTACAACTGAGCCACCAGGGGAGCCCTATTCAGGTCCTATGCCCATATTTTAATTGAATTGGTGGGGTTTTCTATTGACTTGTATAAGTTCTTTATATATTTTGGATATTAACCCCTTTACAGATATCTTCTTCCACATTGCTTTTGTGTTTTGACCATGGTTTCCTTTACTATGTAAATTCCTTTTAGTTCAGTTGGGTCCCATTTGTTTCTCTGCTTCTTGTTGCCTTTGCCTAAGGAGATCAAAAAATATACAAATTATTAAGGTGAATGTCAAAGGACATACTGACTATGTTTTCTTTTTTAAAAAATCTTTTTATTTTATTGTATTGGCATATAATTTATGATTAACAATCTTGTAATAATTTCAGGTGGACAGAAAAGGGATGCAGCCATTCATATACATATATTAATTCTTCCCCTAACTCTCCTCCCATTCAGGCTTTCAATAGCATTAAGCAGATTTCTCTGTGCTATACAGTAGAATCTTGTTGGTCATCCATTTAAAATATAACAGTGTGTACATGTCCATCCCAAACATCTTAACTATCCCTTTCCTCCATTCTCCCAAGCCTAGCAACCATAAATTCATTCTCAGAGTCAATAAGGCTCTTGTTTCTATATTAGTTTTCTGTCTGAATGATATGTTCATTGATGAAAGTGAGTTGTTAAAGTCCCTCACTCTTATTGTGTTACTGTCTATTTCTCCCTTTAATATTGTTAGTATTTGCTTTACATGTTGAGGTGCTCCTATATTGGGTGCATATATACTTTCAATTATTGTATCTTCTTTTTGGATTGATCCCTTGATCATTATGTAGTGTCCCTCTTTGTCTCTTAAGTCTTTGTCTTAAAGTCTATCATGTGATGTGCATATTGTTACACCAGATCTCTTTTATTTTCCATTTGTATGGAATACCTTTGTTCCATCCTGTCACTCTGTGTGTGTGTGTGTCCTTAGTTCTGATGCGGGTCTCTTGTAGACAGCTTACATATATGTCTTATCTTTGTATCCACTCAGCCAGTCTATGCGTTTTGGTTGGTGCATTTAATCCATTTACATTTAAGGTAATTAACAATATGTATGTTCCTACTTTGTTATTCAGTCACCATGTCATGTCTAACTCTCTGGGACCCCATGAATTGCAGCATTCCAGGTTTCCCTGCACTTTACTATCTCCCTGAGTTTGCTCAAACTCATATCCGTTGCCTGGAAAATCCCATGGACAGAGGAGACTGGTGGGCGACATTCCATGGAGTTGCAAAGAGTCAAGCAACTGAGTACACACACACACACACACACACACACACACACACACACAGCCACAGAAGTAGCAGTAACCTGTCTACAAGGGAAGGATTCAATCCAATGAGAAAAAATACAATCCATTACCAAGACATGTTTGTGTCCATTAGATAGAGAAAGCTGAATAAAATCTATTTGCTGATCTACAAGTGGTACATTAGGCAGTTTAAAGTTTCCAGGAGAAATGCAGACGGATTTTCCTGAATTGTGTTTCAGACGCATGGGGCAAAGTAGGCACTCTTTGCATTAATGTTTCCATCAGTTCATAAAGTGGACCAATGATTCAATGCATGTCTGGTAGTCAGTAATGGAAATTTCAGAGCCTCTGGCAGTACTGAATTCAGTATTCAAACTGAAGTTTTCTATTTTTATTGGGTCATCAGTTATTAGATTTCCAATATTGTTTTTCTTTTTTCTGAGGCAAAAATAATATTATTATTTCTTGTCATCCTTTTTTCTCCATTCCCCACACTTTATTAGCTTCCATCCCTACCTAAAGTAAAATATTCACTATATTTGAGATGCATAGTGTCTTCCTTAGCATCTCTGTGGATAAGCCCAGGCAATATATTTTGGCCTTTACTTGGGAAGGAAGGCAATACACCTGGACAGTATATGCCCCACAGTTTTAACAAAAGTCCCCCCTACTCCCAAGCCATAAAAGCTGATTTAGATGCTATACCATTCCTTGGAGGCTCTACTTAATTACAATATATAGACAATTTTCTTCTCTGCTCCCTAACGCAGGCCTCTTCATAAGAAGATAGCATCTATCTGTTAAAACTTTTAGCCTTAGAGGGACACAGTCTCCAAAGAAAAGTTCAGTTTGCTCAAACTCAGGTTTGATATTTGGGGCACCTAATCTCAGAACAAGGGCTACATTAGATCCAGTACTCCAAACTAAGTGCCACTTGTGAGGTTTTCTTAGACTACCTAGGTAATGTTGAAATGAGAATTCCAAACTTCTCTCTTCTGCCCAAACTTTGTATATTTGACTAAAAATAACAAACCTTATCCTATTATTTAGGAAGATCAGGGTGACATAGCCTTGAAAGCCTAAAAGAAAACTGTAAATCTCCCTGCCCTTAGACATCCCAACTATCAACTTTTCTCCTCCCCCTCTCCGCCCCAACCACCTTTTTTTTTAATTTAAAAGGAAGGAAGTGTCCTTGGGATACTGACCCTAAAACACTAGGGAAACCGTTGACTCATAGGATATCAATAGCCAACAGCTAGACCCTGTAACATGAGGATAACTCTTTTGCCTCAGTGCCAGGCCACTATCCTCTTAGTCAAGGTGACCAAGACATAGTCTTGGAATCCTTTTTAACATCTTTGTACCTCATAAAAGAAGTCCTTCTGAATTCTCATCACACTCAACATTCTCTGGCCAGTCATCGCATCTCCTATAAAATTGTCTTAATAACCACTTCCCATATAACTTCTCATATAGCTTTTTTTACTGTAATAATCTTGTCTTAAAACACTACCTCTTTATTCATATAAAGTTTGTTAAAGTAGAAAACAGCATACTAATAACAGAGTGTATGGATTTTCTTGTTGAAGCTTTTATCATTTTCCTTAATTTTATTTGATTTTTAAATTTACATAGACTATAAATATTGAATATACAACTTGATAAATAATTCCATTTGCAGAAATGTTTCCTCCAGTCTGTGCCCCATACAACCTATGTTGTTTTCTTAATGGTAATAGATAAATGTATTCTGTTCAAAAACTCCATACTAATAGAATGCTACAGTATGCTTTTTTTTGTATGCCATAATACGCCCAGGACAATTTTTTTGTGATTAAAATAAACTGCTCTTGTCATAGTATTTCAGTTTTTATTACTGAGTAATTATGAATATCACTAAAATTATATACAAAATTATACATGTATTTATAATTAATACAATATATACTTATATATTTATATATTATATTTTTTATGATCAATTATGCGGTGCATTTTGTTGTTGTTCATCTTGGCTATCATGAATAAAGCTGCTCTTTTCAGGATCAGGTCTTTGCAGCAAATATATTTCCACTTATATTGGAAAGATACATACATACATAGGAATATAATTGCTAATTCTTGTAATTTCATATTAACATTTTAAAAAATTTACCAAATTGCTTTCCAAAGTGGCTAAGCACTTTTAAATGCAAACTAGCAGAGTCTAAGAATTCTATTTCCTCCATAATTTGTTACTACTTGGTAACATCAGTCATTTTTATTTTAGCCATTCTACTTCTAACTTGCTTTTGTTTCCATTTGCATTTGTCTAACTGATATTTAGAGCATTTTCTAAGCCTTTTATGTTACTGTGTGTGTCTTTCTCTATGATGAATCTTAAATTTTTTCCAGTTTATTTGGAATGGTTTAGGATCAGGAAGCAACAGTTAGAACTGGACATAGAACAACAGACTGGTTCCAAATAGGAAAAGGAGTACGTCAAGGCTGTATATTGTCACCCTCCTTATTTAACTTCTATGCAGAGTACATCATGAGAAATGCTGGGCTGGAAGAAGCACAAGCTGGAATCAAGATTGCAGGTAGAAATATCAAGAACCTCAGATATGCAGATGACACCACCCTTATGGCAGAAAGTGAAGAGGAACTAAAAAGTTTCTTGATGAAAGTGAAAGAGGAGAGTGATAAAGTTGGCTTAAAGCTCAACATTCAGAAAACGAAGATCATGGCATCTGGTCCCATCACTTCATGGGAAATAGATGGGGAAACAGTGGAAACAGTGTGAAACTTTATATTTGGGGGCTCCAAAATCACTGCAGATGGTGACTGTAGCCATGAAATTAAAATACACTTACTCCTTGGAAGAAAAGTTATGACCAACCTAGGTAGCATATTGAAGAGCAGAGACATTACTTTGCCAACAAAGGTCCGTCTAGTCAAGGCTATGGTTTTTCCAGTGGTCATGTATGGATGTGAGAGTTGGACTGTGAAGAAAGCTGAGCGCCAAAGAATTGATCCTTTTGAACTGTAGTGTTGGAGTAGACTCTTGAGAGTCCTTTGGACTGCAAGGAAATCCACCCAGTCCATTCTGAAGGAAATCAGCCCTGGGATTTCTTTGGAAGGAATGATGCTAAAGCTGAAACTCCAGTACTTTGGCCACCTCATGCGAAGAGTTGACTCTTTGGAAAAGACTCTGATGCTAGGAGGGATTGGGGGCAGGAGGAGAAGGGGACGACAGAGGATGAAGCTGGATGGCATCACTGACTCGATGGACGTGAGTCTGCATGAACTCCGGGAGTTGGTGATGGACAGGGAGGCCTGGCGTGCTGCAATTCATGGGGTCGCAAAGAGTCGGACACGACTGAGCGACTGAACTGAACTGAACTGAGCCTTCTTATCGCTGAATTTTACCTATGAATGTTTTTATTCTGAACTAACTGCAGATTCTTGGGAAATTTCAAAAGTAACCTAGAAAGAATACAGAGGACCCTGTATACTTCAGCTGTTTTCCCCAAATGGTAACCTCAAATGACTTATATATCTTATCTGTAGTAAAATATCCAAGCCAGGAAATTGACACTGGTAAATTCACAGACATTACTCCTCATATTGGAGAAGGAAATTGCAACCCACTCCAGTATTCTTGCCTTGAGAATCCCATGGACTGAGGAGCCTGGTGGACTGCAGTCCATGGGGTCACAAAGAGTCGGACATGACTGAGTGACTTTACTTACTTACTTACTTACTCCTCATATATCATCAGTTTCCCATGGATTTATTTGTGGTGTGTGTGTACGTGTATGTGGGTTTGAACTGCCGTCTTGTCAATATTGCATTGCAAAGTGATAAATATAGAATGTCTGGGTTTATTTCAGTGTTCTTTCCTTTTTCTCAATCAGGTTTTAGTTTTCAGTGTTCAAGTGTTGCATGTATTTTAAGTATATTGCTGTATGTTTTGCTTTTGAAAATATTGTGAACAGAATGGTTTTCTAAATTTTATTTTCTCATTGTTCACTGCCAGTATCTACTAAAAATAACAATGCAAATCATATATTGATCTTTTATATTGTGTGAACCACATAAATCCTCTCTTTCTCCTTTTGTGTGTGAGCTTCTTAGTATTTCCATGTCCAGGATCATGTAATCTGCAAATGAAGTCTGAATTATCCTTTTCTAATTAGGATCCCTTTATTTTGTTTTTCTTGCTTGACTGTGTACATATCTACCGAAATGTTGAACTGTAAGTGGAGAAAGAAAAGATTTACTTATTACCAATTTTATGAGACAAATTTAGCCATTACAAGGAAGTTTATTGTTAGCTGTAGGTTTTTTTGTTAATACCCTTTATCTGATTTGGAAATTCCCCCTATATTTCTACTTTTCTGAGAATTTTTAATCTTACATGGTGGTTGTATTTTTAGTGCTTTTCATACATCTATTTTCATGAATCTGTTTTTGATGCATTTTCCCTATTGATATAATTTATTACAGATGTTAAAAATCATAAGCCATGTTCTTATTATTCACTCTAACAATGTCTGGCTTTTAACTGATTGTTTATAGACCATTTCCATTAAAAGTGATTACTGATGTACTATCTTCAGATAACAGAGTAATAGTTCACATTCAAATGCTGTAATTATACACTCCTTCATGTGTGGTGAAGGTGTACTATAATGGTTTCCCAATTCCTCCATCCAGTCCCTTGTGAGGCTTCTTGTTGCTTACTTTGCTTATACATATACAGTAAATATCCAATACATTCTTTGTATTATTTTTAATATAAATTTATTTATTTTAATTGGAGGTTAATTATAATATTGTATTGGTTTTGATATACATCAACATGTATCTGCCACAGGTATACATGTGTTCCCCACCCTGAACCCTCCTCCCTCCTCCCTCCTCGTACCATCCCTCTGGGTCATCTCAGTGCACCAGCCCCAAGCATCCAGTATCATGCATTGAACTTGGACTGGCGACTCGTTTCATATATGAGATTATACATATTTAAATGCCATTCTCCCAAATCATCCCACCCTCTCCCTCTCCCACAGAGTCCAAAAGACTGTTCTATATCTTGTTCGTATTATTGCTTTGAGAAGATAGTTATCTTTTAGCTCAGTTAAGAGTAAGAAAAATAGACACATTTTTCTTTCAATTTTTTTCATTTTCTGATGCTGTCCCTTTTTTTCGTAGATCAAAGTTTCTGACACAAATTTCTTTTCTGTGTAAAGGACTTTTTTAAAAAATATTTCTTGCAAGTAAGATATGCTTGCAAAGAATTCTATCACTTTTTGCCTGAAAAAAATCTCTATTATTTGAAAGATAATTTTACTGGACAGAGAATTCTTTGTTAGATTTTTCTTTTCTTACAGCAGTCAAAAATTCCTTCCAAATCTTAACTGCATGATTTTTAAATGAAAAGTCTGCTGTAATTCTTATCTTTGTTCCTCTAAGTAAGGTGTGCCCCAACCTAGTTGCCTTCAAGAGTTTCTCATTGATTTTGATTTACTTTAGTTTGAATGTGATATATTTATAGATGGTTTTTATTTTGATATTTATCCTGCTTGGAATTTTCTAAGTTTCTTGTATTTGTGTTTTCATGTCTGTCAATAGTTTTGTGAAGATCTTGTTCATTATTTTTTCAAGTTTTTTCCTATTCTGTTTCTTCTCCTTCTGCTGCTCTTATTAAAAGTATGTTACACTTTCTTTAATTGTCTTACAGTTCTTGGGTTTTTCTATTTTTTTCTCCATTATTTTGTTTTATTGTGGTTCAGTTCAGGAAGTTTCTATCAATCTATCACTGAGTTCTCTTAAGTTTTTCTTCTGTTGCTTAGATTGAGTGTTATTAATGAAAGCTTGGAAGCCATTTTTAAATTTTTGTTGGGTTTTTTATGCTTTTATTTTCTCTTTTGTCTTATAGTTTGTTCTTACAGTTTTCATATCTCTGTTGATATTGTTTCTCTGGCCTTTCATGTTGCTGTCTTTTGCTTTTTAAACCTTTAAAATATTAACTAAAGTGATCTTAAATTTCATATCTAATAATTCCAAGATCTGTTTTGTATTTGATTTGTTTCTGATGCTTATTTTATCTCTTTAGACTGTTTTTGTTTTCTTGCCTTTTAATATAACTAGTACTTTTTTGTGTTGAAAGTTGGTCATGTTATATAGGGTAGTAGGCACTGAAGCAAATAAGCTTTTAATGTGAGAATATATGTAAATATTTTTAGGGGATAGGTTGTATCTAATGTTTGTTGTAGCTATGGGCACCAGAATCTTCAGAATCCATTACTGAAGTAATTTATTTCTCTCTTCTTAAATTTGGAACTTCCTTTCATCCCAGCCCTCAAAGGGAATATGTGTCTTGGAGCTCTCTCAGTTGTAATTTACTTCTATTTCTGCTGGAGACTTGTTACTATGCTTTTACAGTTGGTGGGGGAGGGGCGGGTGGCCCTTCTCTAGTTTTTACATAAGCTTTTCTTTTAATGAGTTTGTGTCTCTGGGGTATGGATAACAAAAGTGCTTTTTTTCCTCCTCCAGGTGTAGAGTGCCCCATCCCATGCCCCCATTCTCTAGTCCCCATTCTACAGCTACCATCCCCAACCTATATTCTTAAGCCTTTTCTGTTATTGATCATAACTATATTTATTATTCTTTTAGGTGAGTCAAGACAAGTGGAGTTGGCAAGAGTGGGATGAAAGTCTTTCTACCTAGAGATTAAGCCTTTGTTAGACAGCTGGGTCTGGGAATTTCATAATGATTACTCTTCACTTCCCCCTGCAAGTGTATATGGAGAGCTTTCACGTATACTCCCCAAAAGAAATGTATAGAGTTTCTGGAGAAAAGGCAAATGAAAATATAACTGTATTACTCAAGAGTTTCACATTTTCATGGTAGTCCACACTCAGTTTCCAGCAATTTGTCAAAATTTGTATTTAAATATTATTAGTGTCTTACGTAGTTCAGTGGCTTATGCTCCAGATAAGCAAATTACAAGTGGTATACTTGTTGTTTTTGCAGGCACTTAGCTTTCCAGATACATGTAAGTGGTTTTTTCTGCAACCGCAATTCTCTGATGGGTCCAAAAAAAGTCATTGATTTCCGTTTACTCAGCATTTTCTTGTAATGACTGGAAAAACAAAGCCTTCTTAAGTAAACAGAGCAAAGAAATAGAGGAAAACAATAGAATGGGAATGACTAGAGATCTCTTCAAGAAAATTAGAGATACCAAGGGAACATTTCATGCAAAGATGGACACAATAAGGGACAGAAATTGTGTGGATCTAACAGAAGCGGAAGATATTAAGAAGAGGTGGCAAGAATACACAGAAGAACTATATAAAAAGGTCTTAATGACCCAGTTACCACAATGGTGAATTTACTCATCTAGAGCCGGACGTCCGAGAGTATGAAGTCAGATGGGCCTTAGGGAGCATTACTATGAACAAAGCTAGTGGAGGTAATGGAATTCCAGCTGAGCTATTTCAAATCCTAAAAGATGATGCTGTGAAAGTGCTCTACTCAGTATGCCAGCAAATTTGGAAAACTCAACAGTGGCCACAGGACAGGAAAAGGTCAGTTTTCATTCCAATTCCAAAGAAAAACAATGCCAAAGAATGTTCAAACTGCCACACAATTGCTTTCATTTCACATGCTAACAAGGTAATGTTCAAAATCCTTTAAGCTGGGCTTCAACAGTACAGTGCTCTATACTTTGAATCCCGTACCTCTTGCAGGTAGCCTTAGAAACTGGCCTCAAAATAGTTATTAACCTTCTGAACTCAAACCAGTTTAACACCACCCATATCACTTTGCCAACGAGGGTCCACAGACTGAAAGCTATGGTTTTTCCAGTAGTCATGTATGGATGTCAGAGTTGGACCATAAAGAATGCTGAGTGCTAAAAAATTGATGCTTTTGAACTGTAGTGTTGGAAAAGATTCTTGAGACTCCCTTGAACAGCAAGGAAATCAAACCAATTAATCCTGAAGGAAATCAACCCTGAATATTCATTGGAAGGACTGATGCTGAAGCTCCAATACTTTGGTCACCTGATGTGAAGAGCCGGCTCATTTGAAAAGACCCTGATGCGAGATAGTCACGATGGTGTGATCACTCAGCTAGAGCCAGACATCCTGGAATATGAAGTCAAATGGGCCTTAGAAAGCATCACTGCGAACAAAGCTAGTGGAGGTGATGGAATTCCAGTTGAGCTATTTCAAATCTTGAAAGATGATGCTGTGAAAATGTTGTACTCAAAATGACAGCAAATTTGGAAAACTCAGCAGTGGCCACAGGACTGGAAAAGGTCAGTTTTCATTCCAATCCCAAAGAAAGGCAATGCCAAAGAATGCTCAAACTACTGCACAATTGCACTCATCTCACACGCTAGTTAAGTAATGCTCGAAATTCTCCAAGCCAGGCTTCAGCAATACGTGAACCATGAACTTCCAGATGTTCAAGCTGGTTTTATAAAAAGCAGAGGAACAAGAGATCAAATTGCCAACATCTGATGGATCATCAAAAATGCAAGAGAGTTCCAGAAAAACATCTACTTCTGCTTTATTGACTATACCAAAGCCTTTGACTCTGTGGATCACAAGAAACTGTGGAAAATTCTGAAAGAGATGGGAATATCAGACCAACTGACCTGCCTCTTGAGAAACCTATATGCAGGTCAGGAAGCAACAGTTGGAATTGGACATGGAACAACAGACTTGTTCCAAACAGAAAAAGGAGTACGTCAATGCTGTATGTTGTCACCCTGCTTATTTAACTTATATGCAGAGTACATCATGAGAAACACTGGGCTGGAAGAAGCACAAGCTGGAATCAAGATTGCCGGGAGAAATATCAATAACAATCTCAGATATGCAGATGACACAACCCTTACGGAAAAAGTGAAGAAGAACTAAAGGGCCTCTTGATGAAAATGAAAGAGGAGAATGGTAAAGTTGGCTTAAAGCTCAACATTCAGAAAACTAAGATCATGGCATCCAGGCCCATCACTTCATGGGAAATAGATGGAGAAACAGTGGAAACTGTGACAGGCTTTATTTTGGGGGGTTCCAAAATCACTGCAGATGGTGATTGCAGCCATGAAATTAAAAAGACGCTTACTTCTTAGAAGGAAAGTTATGACCAACCTAGATAGCATGTTCAAAAGCAGAGACATTACTTTGCCAACAAAGGTCTGTCTAGTCAAGACTATGGTTTTTCCAGTGGTCATGTATGGATGTGAGAGTTGGACTGTGAAGAAAGCTGAGCGCTGTAGAATTGATGCTTTTTAAACTGTGATGTTGGAGAAGACTCTTGAGAGTCCCTTGGATTGCAAGGAAATCCAACCAGTCCATCCTAAAGGAGATCAGTCCTGGGTGTTCATTGGAAGGACTGATGCTGAAGCTGAAACTCCAATATTTTGGCCACCTTATGTGAAGAGCTGGCTCATTTGAGAAGACCCTGATATTGGGAAAGTTTGAAGGCAGGAGGAGAAGGGGACGACAGAGGATGAGATGTTTCGATATGACTAAATGGACATGAGTTTGGTTAAACTCCAGGAGTTAGTGATGGACAGGGAGGCCTGGTGTGCTGCAGTCCTTGGGGTTACAAAGAGTCGGGTACGACAGAGTGACTGAACTGAACTAAACTGATGCCAGGAAGGATTGAAGTCAAGAGGAGAAAGGGACAACAGAGGATGAGATGGTTGGATGGCATCACCACTTCAATGGGCATGAGTTTAAGCGAACTCCAGGAAATAGTGAAGAACAGGGAAGCCTGGTGTGCTGCAATCCATGGGGATGGAAAGAATCACACATGACTGAGTGACTGTAAACCAACAACAGCAACAACTTTACGTAGAAGCTCATAAATAATTTGTAACAGACAATAATACTTAAAATATTTAACTAATACATAATCAATCTACTTTAACAGAATAACTTATGTACTTTGTGATAAATTTATAAAAGTACAAAAGTCACTAGAATCCAAAGTCATTTTAAAGTGATCCCAGTTCCTAGCAACCAGTGATATACTTTCTCTTCCCTTAGGTTTACCTTTTCTGGAGTTTTTATATTAGAAAAATTACATCCTATGTGGTCTTTTTACTTGGTTTATGTTACTTGTTTTTTGAGTTTTATCCATTTTGTAGTCTATAACACTGTTTGTAGCTTCTTATTACTGGATAATATTATATCCTAAAATTATGTGCCAGCTAATGGGCATTTAGAATGTTTCTAATAGTTTTGGGTCATTAAAAACAATGCTGCTATGGATGTCTCTATTATACAGAGAATGGATAAACAACAAGGTCCTACTGTATAGCACAAAGAACTATATTCAATATTTCAATATCTATAGTAAGCCATAATGGAAAAGAATATTAAAAACTATATATATATATGTATATATAACTGAATCACTTTGCTCTAAGTAGTAATTAACAGAACACTACAAATCAAGTATACTTCAAATAAAAAAATTAAGAACAATGGTGCTTTGAACATTCTTATGCAGTATTTTGTTTGCTTTCTTTGTAAAGCCATGTATTTTTTTTCCCTTGAGATATAACAAGTGACAATTTCAATCAGTTCTAATGAGGTGGATAAAACTGGAGCCTATTATACAGAGTGAAGTAAGCCATAAAGAAAAATACCAATACAGTATACTAACGCATATATATGGAATTTAGAAAGATGGTAATGATAACCCTGTATGTGAGACAGCAAAAGAGACACAGATGTATAGAACAGTCTTTTGGACTCTGTGGGAGAGGGAGAGGGTGGGATGATTTGGGAGAAAGGCATTGAAACATATATAATATCATATATGAAATTAATCGCCAATCCAGGTTTGATGCATGATACTGGATGCTTGGGGCTGGTGCACTGAGATGACCCAGAGGGATGGTACGGGGAGAGAGGAGGGAGGGGGGTTCAAGATGGGGAACACGTGTACACCTGTGGTGAATTCATGTTGATGTATGGCAAAACCAATATAATATTGTAAAGTAATTAACCTCCAATTAAAATAAATAAATTTACATTTTAAAAAAAAACAAGTGATGAAGGTGCAAGTCTTTATGTAAACACATATTTTTAAATTTCCCATGGATGCACACTTAGAAGTGGAGTTGCTGAGTCATGTGGCAAGTTCAGGGCTTACCTGGTGGCACAGATGATAAAGAATCTGCCTGCAATGCAGAACACCCAGGTTCATCCCTGGGTTGGAAAGATCTCCTGGAGAAGGGAATGGCAACTCCTGTGAGTATTCTTGCCTGAAGAATTCCATAAGCAGAGGAGCCTTGTGGTCTATGGTCCATGGGGTCACAAAAGAGTCAGACATGACTAAATAACTTTCACTTACATGGCAATTTAAACATTTTAAGCAATTGCCCACATAATCTCCAAAGTTACTATACCATTTTACATTTCTAACAAAAGTGTATCAGAGTTATAGCTTCTCTGCATCTGCAGCATTTGGTACTGTCACGACTTTGTTGCCTGGTTTACGTGTCGTTCTAAAGCGGTATCTTACTCTCTAATTTGCATTTCCCTACTGATTTATGAAATTACCACTCTTTCATGTGATTATTAATGCTTTTTTTTTTTTTTTTTCATCTTCGGGTTGCCTTCCCTGTGGCTCAGCAGTAAAGAATCTGCATGCCAATGGAGAAGATGCAGGAGATGCTGGTTTGATCCCTGGGCCAGGAAAATTCCCTGGAGAAGGAAATGGCAACCCACTCCAGTATCCTTACCTGGAAAAATTCCGTTGACAGAGGAGCCTGACAGGCATAGAGTCAGACACAACTGTGCACACACACATACACACATACACACACACACACTTGATTTTCTGATTATTTTTGTCTGTGGTTTAGACAGTATCATCATGATGTATCTTAGTGATTCAACATTAATATTTATTCCATAAACTGCTTCTTAAGTGTATGCCTTAATGTCTTGTCAGTTTGGGACCCATGATGTGGAGAATATGTGTTATGTTTGAAAAATAGAAAAGGAAATGTAAGTAGATTAGTAATTTTTAAAATTTTACTAATTTTTAGATAGAATAAGCTCAGAATCATGTTTAAGAACAACAGCCAAAAACTAATAATAATAAAGAATTGTTAAAAAGTGATGACTGAATAGGAAGTGGGGCTTCCCTGGTAGCTCGGCTGATAAAGAATCCACCCGCAATGCAGGAGACCCAGATAGGATTCCTGGGTTAGGGAAATCCCCTGAAGAAGGGATAGGCTACCTACTCCAGGATTCATGGGCTTCCCTCATGGCTCAGACAGTAAATAATCCACCTGCAACGCGGGAGACCTAAGCTTGATTCCTGGATTGGGAAGATCCCTGGAGGAGGGCATGGGTAATCCACTCCAGTATTCTTGCCTGGAGAATTCCCATGGACAAAGGAGCCTGGTGGGTCACAGTCCAAGGGGTTGCACGGAGCCGGACACAACCAAATGACTAAGCACAGCACAGCACAAAGTAAGAAGAAGCTCATAATTACTAAGATGTTGTTTTTGTTAATAACACAGGAAAGACCCTCATAATTTTCAGTTTCACAGTTAATTGCATAATCTCTTAGCAAGCCTTAATACTTAATTTCAGAGAAGTCAATGGCACCCCACTCCAGTACTCTTGCCTGGAAAATTCCATGGATGGAGGAGCCTGGTGGGCTGCAGTCCATGGGGTCGCTAGGAGTCGGACACAACTGAGCAACCACTTTCACTTTTCACTTTCATGCACTGGAGAAGGAAATGGCAATCCACTCCAGTATTCTTGCCTGGAGAATCCCAGGGAAGGGGGAGCCTGGTGGGCTGCCATCTGTGGGGTCGCACCGAGTCAGACACGACTGAAGAGACTTAATAGCAGCAGCAGCAGCAGTAGTAACGCTTTATTTGGGCTTTCCATGTAGCTCAGTTGGTAAAGAATCTACCTGCAATGCTGGAGAACTGGGTTTGATTCCTGGGTCGGGAAGATCCCTTGGAAAAATAAAATGGCAACCCACTCCAGTATTCTTGCCTGGAGAATCCCATGGACAGAGGACCCTGGCGGGCTACAGTCCATAGGGTTGCAAGAGTCGGACCCAACTTAGCACAATCTTTCTTTCTCTTCATGCTTTATTTAAATCTTTTTCCTTTAGAATTGATATTCTAATATTCCTCTGTATTGACAACTAATGATTTTTATTTGTTGCTAAATTATAGGAATGTGAAATGTGGAAAATTACTATGTACATATGATAAAACACAGATCATTTATGTTGAAAATGCCTCTGTTTTGTATTCCAACATAAATGGAAAGCGCTGCGTTGGACTGGATTATGCTCAGGGTACTGAAGGCTCAGAAACGATGTGGGTAAAAGATGGAACTGTTTGTGGTGAAAGTAAGGTGTGTGGTCTTTTATTACCAGGTAATATACTAATTTCAAATTTTAAATGCATACATGGTATTTTTCTCAAGTTAAATGTGTATTTAATTTCAAAAAATAGGAAAATAGAAAGTTTTGAATGAGAGAAATTTTAAAAGAAAAAACATAACCTGCTATTTACTATTCTTTCACATATGTTAACTGAATTGAGAATCATACTGTTCATTGACAGTTTTATTATTTCATGTATTTTTAATGTCATGAATTATATTTTTACATAATTACTTAAAAATAATAATTAAAGTAAAAAAAATTAAAGAAACATATGCTCGTTTTAGTGATGAAAATGATACAGGATTCACAGAGTAAAGGAAAGATCAATCAAAGGGACGAAAATCTGAAATACAATTACTCTCCATTTTCTATAATGAACTTTCCATTAATTCTTTTAAATTGAAATAATTGATTTACAATATTGTGTTAGTTCCCAGTGTACATCATAGTGATTCAGTATTTTGCAGATTATATTCCGTTATAGGTTATTACAAAACAATAAATCCCTGTGCTATGCAGTATATCTTTGTCACCTATCTACATTATAAATAACACCTTATATACTATACCATTTGTCAGTATTTGTATACTATACAATTTGTACTATACTATACAATTTATACTCCTAATTTACCCCTCCCCACTTGAATCTCTCCTTTGGAGAGTTCTGTTTCAATTTTGCATATACATTCATTTGTATCCTTTTTAAGTTTCCACATATAAGTGATATCATATAGTATTTGACTTCCTCCATCCAACTCATTTCACTAAGCTCATCCACATGACTGAGAATGACAGTATTTCCTTATTTTTATGCCTGAGTAATATTCCACATTCATATTTCTAAATATTACATATTATTTATAAATATTCAATTATTTATAAATATATTTATATAGATTTTATAGTTTTAAAATCGCATTTATAATCCAGTAGTCTGCTGATAGGCACTTAAATTGCTTCTGAGTCTTGGATATTATAAATAGTGCTGCTGTGAACATTGAGGAATATATATATTTTTTCAGATTTTTTTTTTAATTTTACAATATTGTATTTTTTTGAATTAATGTCTTTCTTTTTTCCAGTTGTATACCCAGGAGTAAGATAGCTGGGTTGTATGGTAGTTCTAGTTTTACTTTTTTAAGGAAATTCCATAGTGTTTCCCATAGTAGCCGTACCAATTTATATTGCCAGCAAAAGTATACAAGGGTTTCTTTTTCTCCACATCTTCCCCCAACATTTGTTATTTGTAGAGATTTTGATGAAACTCATTCAAACAGGTGTGAGGTGATACCTCATTGTAGTTTTGATTTGCATCTCTCTAATAATGAGAAATGTTGAACATCTTTTCATAGGCTTATGGGCCAAGTTTATATTTCATGTGGAAATATGTGTATTTGGCCTTCTGGTTTTGTTTTTATTTTTGTTTTGATATTGAGTTGAATAAGCTATTTATATATTTTGGATGGTCTTCCCTGGTGGTTCAGTGGTAAAAACTCTGCCAATGCAGGAGACGTGGGTTTGATTCCTGGGCTACGAAGATCCCTTGGAGAAGGAGATGGCAACCCACTCCAGTATTCTTGCCTGAAAAATCCCATGGACAGAGGAGCATGGCAAGCTACAGTCCATGGGATCACAAAAGAACCAGACATGACCTAGCTACTAAACAACAACAGTGTTTTGGATATTAACATCCTGTTGGTCACATCATTAGCAAGTATTTTCTCTCATTCCATAGGTGTCTTTTGCTTTGTTGATAATTTCCTTTGCTGTGCAAAAGCTTTTAAGTTTAATTAGGTCTCATTTATTTTTTTGTTTTTTTTCTTTTGTCTTAGGAGATTTATCCAAGAAAACGTTGCTACAATTTATGTCAGAGTATCCTGCCTATGTTCTCTTCTAATAGTTTTATGGTTACTGGCCTTACATTTCGGCCTTTAAGCCATTTTGAGTTTATTTTTATAAATACTATGAGGGAATGTTTCAATTGTATTGCTTTTTGTGTTGCTATCTAGTTTTCCCAGTACCACTTGTGGGTAAGACTGTCCTATCTCCACTGTATAGTCTTTCGTAGTTTTTCTCCTCTTTTGATAGGATGTGACTTTTTTGTTGTCGTTGTTAAAAATTGGACTTCAGAAAACACAGCCACTTCTCCCCAAGTTTACAGTCTGGCTCTGTGCTCAGGTAGTCCTTTTGTAATTTCTTGGGTGCTCTGAGCCTTGAGAGTAGCCTGAGGAGAAAACTTGTTTTCTCTGAGGGTTTTGTGAATATGCATCTTTCCTGTGAATATGCATGTCTTTATGGCTTTTCTCATTGCCCATATACATGGACATTTCAGATGCTTTATTTTTCCAAACAGTCTCACCATGGTTGCCTTGGAGCCTTATACTGTCGACAGTATGTCTCCATTCATTCTCCGCCCCCCATGTCTGCAAGTCTTAGCTTTCCTGAGCAGTGTCTAGCTGAGATTTGAGTCAAGTGGAACAGAAACCAGTCTTTAAGCAGCTCCCAGACAGATGAGAATATGAAAAATAAGATATCCTCTGGAAACTCTGCTGCTGCCTTCTCCACACCTAGACTGTGCCATATACCAGAGGTAGTGGGACAGCGTGAACAAAATGCTACAAAGTTTTCTAATGTTTTGGTGTGGCTATTTGTTTGGTCGTTTGCTTAGCTGTTGTGGTCCTCTGACTACGTCCAGAGCTCCTGTGGGTTGCTTTAGCGGTTCTTCTTCCCCTCCCCCTCTTCCCCTTCCTCCTCTTCCTCCTCCTCCTCCTTCTTTATCTTCTTCCTCTAACATCTCTAAGGGAGAACAACAATTGCGGTGCCCAGTGCACCATTTGGCTGATGTCACACTCCAGATTAATTTTTCAGGATTTGGTAAAAATCTGCTTTTAATTCTGTCACTGGTGTATGGTGCATATAATCGCTTAAATCCTACGTCCTTTGCCACTGATGACCACAGCGGGAATCGTTGGCTTCAGGTTTGGGTTACTTTTGTGAAATCACATTATCTCACATTTTCTGTGCAAAAATGATTTTCATTTTATCTCAAGTACACAGCATTATTTGACAGTACAAGTAAAATGAAGTCTCAAAAAATAATATTTCTATAATTTGCGGCTTTATGTTAGCTTTCTTATCTCATCAGTTGTACCACAACCAAGAAAGTTAGACATGCCAGAAACCCCAGTGTCATTGCCTATCTCTCTTTTCATTCTTTATATACAATTTATCACTAAACTTGGTGAATTAACTCTATCTCAAATACAACCGCTGTTTTTGGTCAACACCACTATGCTCTCAGTTTCACTCTAGGTTGTCATTTTTCTAGACTACTGCAATGTTGCTCTAGTTTGTCTCTCTATATTTTCTCTCACTTTTGCATTCTCTTTTTCAAAACTTCCTTTTTATCATCCTTCCATCTTCCAATTAAATCTCTAAATATGACTGATTGTTTACAAGTTGTAGACCAACTTTCTGATCACGATTACAAGACACAAACATATCCCCCATAATAACTTCTGTCACATCACATGTAGATTGTGTGTGTGTGTGTTTCTTTACCTTTTACAGCAATATGAGCAATATAAGGTTTTTTTGTTATTGCTATTCACTGCTGTGTTGTCAGGGCGAAGGGCATTGCAAGACTCAAATATTTAGTTAATGTTTGAATGGATGTTCTTTGTGTAACAGTTGCACTGCCCTTATTATTTTTTAAAAGTTACGTAGTAGATATGATATAATCATTTTGAAGATTTATTCTTTTTCTACAAGTACTTTGCCTTTCATTTCTATGCTCGATTGAGTCCTGTTCAACATCAAGGTTCAGTAAAAATGTTTTGCTATCTTCATATATTCTTGGTTTTTTATTATTTCATAAAACTACTCTATTATAGTATTTTATGACGTATTACCTTTGCTTTTATTTCATGTCTGTACTTCCTATCCTAGTATAAGCATAGAAGATGCTTTTATTTCTTGTTTTACTTTCAGATAATCAGTCTCATCTAGTGCTAGAAACTCAGTAGCACTATGAATTAACCACTTAGTAGTAGTATGTTAATATTTATTATGAAATGGATACCTCTTATGTCTGTACAATACGGAATCCTTTTAGTTAGATGCCAAGTACAAATGGTGGTTCAATTAACTTACTTTGGGACATTCCTTTTTTAGGTTTGCCGCAATAAGCAATGTGTAGATTCTTCATACTTGAATTATGACTGTACTCCAGAAAAATGCAACAATCAAGGTGTAAGTATCAGTACTATGAGACACAGAGTATATATCATTGAGAGTGATCTTCAGAAAGCAAACACATAGATAAACACACAGATACATACACACACACACACACACACACACACACACACACACATTCATAAACCAGGTAAGAAAATCAGCCTTATCTGACCTGTGTATTTTTTCAAAATTTTAATGAACACAAATAATTGTAGCTACTTACTTTATAAGGTGATATTTCTCCTGTTTCAGGTGTGTAATAATAAAAAGAACTGTTACTGTAACCCTTCATATTTACCTCCAAATTGCCAACATTCAGTTCCAGGATGGGAAGGTGGGAGCGTTGACAGTGGCAACTTTCCACCCTCGGTACCTGGTGCACCTGGTATGCGTTCTTTAACTGATGGACCTGATACTCTTAGTGCACTCGGTAAGTATTGATAACAAATTGAAATTATAATGCAGACAATATTTTAATGTGTTAAATTTGACAAGGTAAATATTGTGTCTACTAATTTATATTTAGATTATGCTTGGACATCAAATAATAAACCACAGATGGCTATTTTACTTCCACAGATGGTTATACAAAATATATGTTATAAATAAGATATGCCAGTAGGGACCCAGGCAAGAAAACAGAAATCACTTTAGTCTTTCATACAGAAGGAATTAAGTACAAAACATGAGGTAGGGTAACACATAAGAGCAGATATGAAAGCTAATCAGAGAACAGTGAGGCAATGCAGAGATTAGCAATGCAGGAATCCATTACCATTTCATAGGGCTGAAAGGACAATAAATGGAGATGGTATTACTAGAACCGGAATCTAAGCCATCTTTCATGACATATGACTATGGTTAGGGATACCAGGATCCAGAAAACAGGTAGAGTACAGAGACACAACTGCAGATGCTGGAGATGGAAAGGGATCAATACCATGAGAACTTCAGTCTGCCTGCTCTCCAAATTGTATCCAGTGAATCCGTGAATCCCATCAGCTAAATCTAACCACAAGACAGAAGGATCAGGAGCATAGGAAATGTAATTTCCTACAATCTTTTGTTGAAAGTAGAGGTGGATTTTAGAGCACACCAGTATATCCAGTATTGCTTAGGACTTTTATACAAAAATTTATATTTACAGAAAAGCAAAGCCGGTTTCTCCAGATTTTGAGCCAGACTTAGTTCTTAACATTTCCACATTTATTCCAACTTTTGAAGTATAGTATTTAAGACCATTTATTAGGGACTATGTTAAAAAATTATAACATGTATTATCAAGCTATTTCTATTTTAGCGGGAACAATTAGCTTATCTTCAGATTCACTGTAATTAACTGCTTCTATCCATACACACACATGCCTTTTCCCCCATGAGAAGAGGAGAGTATTCTTTCTTAGCATCCAAGTTGGCCTTCTGATTGGGCTTTTCAGAATACTAATTCTTGGAACTCTCATTAATGGAATACTCATTCTGTTGAAGATGATTGGCTGTATTTGAAATTTGACTTTGAGACACAAAAATACAACCATGCAACTAAACCCTGCACAAACTCATGCCACACAAAATTCAAATGAAATGATTGTTTAAGTTCCTAAATTTGGGGGTACTTTCTTGCACAAGTGCTCTCTAGATGGTGTATTTATATTTGTATAACAAGAGTCTAAAACATGCTCCGTTATCTTTGGAATTGGATGGTTTGTGGAAGGCAGAACAGGAAACCTTTGAAGACTATCAGTATATGTTGACATTGTCTCAAGAGGACTGTTGGTGAGCAATTCAAGGACAGCTTAAAACACATTATTAGAATTTGGAGAAATGAGAGCATTTATTATGAAATGGTGAATTGTGAGGCACCTTTGCTGCCTGTGATAATGTGAAAAATAGAATTCATGGTTCTTGTCAACAAAATTTCTAGGTAGATTGTAATGATTTCCAGGTTGGGCAACTGAAGTTACCTATGATAAAATGCAAGGAGACTAATTAATAATGAAGGAAAAGTTAAATTTTCAAGTAAAATGTATATTTATATTCATAAAAGAGTTAGAATTTTTGGCATGAAAATAGAACATTTTTATTCCTGAAATCTTCCAGAAAAACATTTTTAAAAGTAAGACGTGGCTAACAACTAAACTTAAGATATTTAGTAATAAAATTGGATCTCAGATAAAGCTTTTCAAGCATATGTTAAACCCCTCTGTTAAGACCTCAGAAAAACCTTAAAGTGATGCTTCTTAGATGCCTTCATCTATACAAAAAGCCCTTTTAAGTATTGTATTGGACTGCCTTATGAAACTCACAAACAATAAGGCTACAATAGGTTATTTTATGGCAGCCTCACAAGAGTCTAGTATAGACAGACATATGTCAGAAAGATTTGTGGATGTGGTCTCATTTAATGAAGTGTATTTTTCATTTGATACATAAGAAATCCACACATTTTTCAAGGAATTACATCAACTCAGGCTGAAAATGATCAAAATACATATGTTCTTCAAATCCTAATTGAGTATGGGTAACAAGTATACTGATAAAGCTACTCAGCTGTGAAAAGTGTTATAAGGGCTATTTCATGTAGAAAAGGAATTCTAAATCATAGTATAATATAAAGAGTATAATCAAGAAATCAAAAGCCAAAATTTCATGTTCTGTGTATTTGTGATTTTAAAAACCAACAAAATTAACAGCAGCATGATATACAGTTTTCACAGGTTAATTCTGACATGGTTTTGCCAGGAAGAAATATCATTTTAAAAAACAGTGGTGAAAGTGACACCTATCACCTCATTGGTTGAGGAAAACATATCCCTAATGACAAATCCAGAAAAGAAAGTTAACAAAGAAAAAATTACATAACAATATACTTAATTAACATAAATGCAAACACTCATTTGAAAGTCAATCAGCACCATTCATAAAATTAATAAATATTTTAAAGTATATCATTTTCTCATTTGTTGCATGAAAGTCATTTGACAAAATTCAACAACTATTTATGAATTTTTAAAAGGCAACAAACTGTCAACAGAAGTAAACTTAATATAAAATCAATATAAAAAAGCATCAACAAAAAGATTTTAGCTAATATATCTTATATTTTATAATTATATTTTTTTCCAGAAAACTGAGAGCAAGGCAATGAAGTGCGCTCTCACCCTGTCAGTATTGTACTCTAAGTCCTAGCCAGTGCAATAAGTAAAGAACAAAATATCAGGAGCATAAAGATTAGAAAGAATGAGATTAGACTGCAGACAATATGATTAGTTATATCAAAAATCCTAAGGATTCTACAAGAACACTTTTTTTTGTGTGTGGTGTTATTTTATTTTATTTTATTTTATTTTTTATTTTTTATTTTTTTTTTTAATTTTAAAATCTTCAATTCTTACATGCATTCCCAAACATGAACCCCCCTTCCACCTCCCTCCCCACAACATCTCTCTGGGTCATCCCCATGCACCAGCCCCAAGCAAGCTGCACCCTACATCAGACATGGACTGGCGATTCAATTCTTACAGGACAGTATACATGTTAGAATTCCCATTCTCCCAAATCATCCCACCCTCTCCCTCTCCCTCTGAGTCCAAAAGTCCGGTATACACATCTGTGTCTTTTTTCCTGTCTTGCATACAAGGAGGCAAGAATATACAATGGAGTAAAGACAATCTCTTTAACAAGTGGTGCTGGGAAAACTGGTCAACCACTTGTAAAAGAATGAAACTAGATCACTTTCTAACACCGTACACAAAAATAAACTCAAAATGGATTAAATATCTAAATGTAAGATCAGAAACTATAAAACTCCTAGAGGAGAACATAGGCAAAACACTCTCAGACATAAATCACAGCAGGATCCTCTATGATCCACCTCCCAGAATTCTGGAAATAAAAGCAAAAATAAACAAATGGGATCTAATTAAAATTAAAAGCTTCTGTACAACAAAGGAAAATATAAGCAAGGTGAAAAGACAGCCTTCTGAATGGGAGAAAATAATAGCAAATGAAACAACTGACAAACAACTAATCTCAAAAATATACAAGCAACTTCTGCAGCTCAATTCCAGAAAAATAAACGACCCAATCAAAAAATGGGCCAAAGAACTAAATAGACATTTCTCCAAAGAAGACATACGGATGGCTAACAAACACATGAAAAGATGCTCAACATCACTCATTATTAGAGAAATGCAAATCAAAACCACAATGAGGTACCACTTCACACCAGTCAGAAGAACACTTTTAGAAGTAATAAAAAATCCTTTGAAAGGTCAAATAAAATGTTTAAAAGTCAGTAGTATTGCTATATACTAGCTGCAGTAAAATGAAAATCAATTTAAAATCAGTCCCATCTATAATACTATCAAAATATAAAATATTAGGAATAAGCTCAACAAAAGATGTGCAATACTTTTACACTGAAACAAACAAAAATGCAGATAGATACTAAACACACAAATAAATGGATTAATATCCCATGTTCATCTGTGGAAAAGTTCATTATTGCCAACATGTCAATTCTCACCAAATTAAATCTATAGATCAAAATACCTAATAATAAAAGCATGCAATATTTTAGATATCAACAATTTGATTCTAAAATACACACAAAAGTGCTAAAATAACCAAAGAGCTCTGGAAAAGAACAAAGAAGGATGATGTAGTCTACTTGCCTTATATCAAACTTAGGATAATATAGTTTTATATATTATCCTATATCCAGTGAGAGACTATTTTGGGGGGTAGAAGCAAGGATGTGGGGAGTTTAAGAGCCTTTACTAGAGTTTCTGAAGTAAGCCAGAAAGAAAAACACCAGTACAGTATTCTAATGCATATATATGGAACTTATAATGATGGTAATGATAACCCTGTAAGCTAGACAGCAAAAAAAACAGAGATGTATAGAACAGTCTTTTGGACTCTGTGGGAGAGGGCAAGGGTAGGACAATTTGGGAGAATGACATTGAAACATGTATATTATCATATGTGAAATGGATCACCAGTCCAGGTTCAATGAATGATACAGGATGCTCAGGGCTGGTGCACTGGGGTGACCCAGAGGAACGGTATGGGGAGGGAGATGGGAGTGGGTTTCAGGATGGGGGACATGAGTACACCCATGGTGGATTCATGTTGTTGTGTGGCAAAACCGATACAATATTGTAAAGTAATTAGCCTCCAATTAAAATATATAAATTTATATTTTTAAAAAAAAGAGCCTTTAGTAGAGTTTCTAGTAGTCATGTATGGATGTGAGAGTTGGACTATAAAGAAAGTTGATCGCCTTAGAATTGATGCCTTTGAACTGTGGTGTTGGAGAAGACTCTTGAGAGTCCCTTGGACAGCAAGGAGATCAAACCAGTCAATCCTAAAGAAAATCAGTCCCGAATCTTCATTGGAAGGACTGATGCTGAAGCTGAAGCTCCGATACTTTGTCCACCTGATGCAAAGAACTGACTCATTGGAAAAGACCCTGATGCTGGGAAAGATTGAAGGCAGGAGGAGAAGGGGATGACAGAGGATGAGATGGTTGGATGGCATCACCAACTTGATGGACATGAGTTTGAGTGAGCTCTGGGAGTTGGTGATGGACAGGGAAGCCTGGCGTGCTGCAGTCCATGGGGTTGCAAAGAGTCAGACATGACTAAGCAGCTGAACTGAACTTAATATAGATTTAGTATACAGTTACTATATACTAAAGGACAAAAATAGTTCAAAAGGGAAGGAAAGTCAGTTCAAAACATTGTATGTTAACAACTGAATGTCTACATAAGACCAAATGAATCTCAGAATTATAACTTACTCCACAATTCATAGGGGATTGATGATAAATCTAAACATAGAAGCTAACACTGTTCTTGAAAGAAACATGGGAAATGTCTACATGACCTTGAGATAAGCAGTTTCTTAGATAAAGCATGAAAATGCATATCAGTGCAATGAAAGAATTTGCAATATTTCTTCCAAAAATAGAGCACTGAGGGAAAATTCAATTCTTAATTGAATCACTATAATTCTTTTCATCTATATTATGAGACTGATCTGTAAAGAGAACCACATGGAATAGGAGGTTCTTAATAAATAAGCAAGGAATAGAGGACTGTTATGTAAGTGTTATTATAGAGGAGTCTAACTTTACGCACTTATGATGTCAACTTATCCGTTTCATATAAAAATTTTAATTGTAAAATTATTAAATGCTTTAAATTCTTATTCCAATAGTTATAATAAAATGCAGAAATGGTTTTGCTATATTCCTGGTAGTTACTTTCAAATCACTGGTGTTTTCTCTCCTAGATAGTCGCTACATTGAGAATGTTTACCGTTCTAAACCTACAAGATGGCCATTTTTCTTATTCATTCCTTTTTTCATTATTCTCTGTGTACTAATTGCCACACTGGTAAAAGTGTATTTCCAAAGGAAAAAATGGAGAACTGAGGATTATACAAGCGATGAGTATATTAATTTCATATTTAAGATCCGTTACTTTTACAGTTAGTTGGCCTACATAGTAACTTATCAATATATAACATTATGGTGATACAACCAGTAGTAATTCAGATTATATATTTATCTTTCCATGTAAATTTAATATGCAATATATTAATGATCAATATAATGAATAATAATAATGTTTTTTAATCTTAAAACAACTTGGACTCTGTTAAGAGTAAGTTTAAGTAGCAATGATTTCTGGTTAATGATTATCTTCTTTTACTATTTTATCTTAATTATTAAGTATGTATTAAATATCATTATTTTCTTTTTAATATTTATATATTTCAAAGAGTTTTGCAAACGCATTTTATTAAAAGATAGCATGGAAATTTAGGAGAGGAGTTAGGCTTTAGGGAACTTCAATAGAGGCAGCCAGAGGTGGAAAAGGTTAAAATATAAATAAAAATATATTAAAGTAAAATATATAATAGTAAAACTGAAAAATCTAGGTTATAGCCATGGCTACTCTACAGAAAAAAATTTTTTTATTTAATAACCTAATAAATATCTGAAGATATTCTTCAAGAGTAAAACAAATATTAAAATTGGTTTACTTCTTTTTCATGGAAATCGCTATGAAATAATTTCTGCCTTTGAGTTTTATATCTATGCTTTTCATTTTACTCAAGATGAAATGAATTTTATTAGAAAATTTAAAGAACTTTATTAACATATTTAAAATTGATAATACAAATTAAAACAGAATACATTTCATAGAAATATTTTGAAAAGTTTATGTAAAACTGCTGAAATAATATGTGGCACATAAAATAGTCTCATAATTCTGGTAATACTTAAACATATTAAAGGAATTTTCTTATATTGGAAGAGTTTATTGTGGGAAAATGAGCAGAATGTGAATGGTAAAAAAAAAGTAAAGATATTTAGCTAATAATGTTTTATATATATAAATATGATCTGAGTTCATTTCCAGGCAAACTTTTATTGCTGTTCTTTTTCTCATATTAGCCTTGCTTATCATTGAAAAATACTCTCAGGGGTGAGACATTCTTAAGTAGTGGCTGCTCCCAAATCTCAGCTAGGGATTCAAAACTGTTTCAATACTGCTAGATACTATAGAGTGTTGTAGAACTATTTTTGAAGAAAATGCAGTTTTAAATGATCATTTTTATTTTTAAATATATAGGCAACTGGAAAGTGAGAGTGAGCCCAAAGAGTAGCCTGGAAAACAAAGAGTCTATGACATCACAGTAAGTATCAACTAATTTTAGAATGAGAGGGAGGAACAGAAACAGAAAATTTAAAGTATTATGTAGATAGAAATAGTATAAGTGTATATTAAATGAAGATAGTAATATAGCTGCATATAAGAAAAATCAAATTGAAGGATATTATAGACATGATAAACTTGTCATTTAAAACATTTCTTGCAGTGCTATTTTTTTTTCTAATAATGCTTAATTCTTTAGCATTTGTGTATTCAAATGCTGGTTACAAGTGGATAACATGATAGAACTCTACTTCAAAATAAGTACCTCATACCATTTGCTGAATTAATCATCATTTTTAACTTGATTGATCATACAGATGATGTTTTCCCCTTCATTTATTCTTCCAGAGTAATTATCTTTGATGAAAAGGAAAAATGGAAAAGAAAACAAACATGCACTGATTATCTGGGATTCGAAACTTGCACATTATGGCTTTCATCTGTCAAGAAGAGATAGTTTTCATATATAAATTATATAATACCATAAATAACTTATTTGTAAGGAATACATGTTTATGAGTTTGCATGTTACATATTTCTTATTTTTAAAGTTACCTCATATTAATTTTGTTAGTAAGCATTAACTCTGTTAATGAGTAGGCATGAGACAAGGAAATTTTACAATATAAGACATGCAATACTGTGATTAAAGACCACTGTTTTATTTTAAGTTGCAATGGTACATAGTGATGTTATAGCTCAGGTCCACAACCAATCAAAAGACAAAAACCTTAGGATCTGGAAAAAAATTTTCAAATATGTGCTGCTTATACAATATTGTAAAGTAAAAATAATAATAATAATAAAAACAAAATAATAATAATAAATAAATAAAAATAAAAGACAATTTCCGATATATAAAGGTTCAAAGTACAAGATATATATACTGTGAAACTCTATACAAAAGAAAGTTGGATAGACTTTAAAGAAGAACATATCACAGTGGTGGCGCTAGTGGTGGAGAATCTGCCTGCCAATGCAGGAGACATAGGAGATGTGGGTTGATCCCTAGGTTGGGAAAAGCCCCTGAGGGAGGGCATGGCAACCCACTCCAGTGTTCTTGTCTGGAGAATCCCATGGACAGAGGAGCCTGGCAGGGTACAGTCCTTAGGATCACAGAGTCGGACATGACTTAAGTGACTTAGCATGCACACACAAAAAGAAGCTTTGTTATTCATTGTTCAGTTACTCAGTTGTGTCTGACTCTCTGTGACCCTGTGGACTGCAGCACACCAGGCTTCCCTGTCCTTCATCATCTCCCAGAGCTTGCTCAAACTTGTGTCCATTGAGTCGGCGATGCCATCCAACCATCTTGTCCTTTGTCATCCCCTTCTCCTCCTGCCTTCAGGAGGAGAGCTTCAAGAAGAAGCTATAGTAATACAAATGTGTGAGTCAGGGTTTCCCAGAGAAACAGAAGCAACAGGAGTCATATAGATAGGTGGGAGAGAAAGGAGGGGTGAGGAAACTTATTATAGGAATAGGCTCTCATGATTATGGAACCCAGGAAGTCCCAAGATCTGCCATCTGCAGTGGAAGATTCCCAGGGGAAGAACTGGGAAAGAATGAATAGTGTAATTCAATACAAGTCAATACCTGAGAAATGGGAGTCCAATTATGTAAGTCTCGATCTGAATCCAAAAATTGAGGACCAAGAGTGCCAATGGGTGTCTGAAGATAGGAGAATTTAGATGTCTCAGCTCAAGCAGAGAGCAGATTGACCTTTTTCCATCTTTTTGTTCTACTCAAGCCCTCAACAAATTGAATGGTGCCTACTAAAATTGCTGAGGGTAGACTGCTTCACTCAGTCTAATGATTCAAATACTAACCTCTTCCCAAGACACACAAACACATTCAGAAATAATATCAGACATTTGGACATCCCCAAGTTGACACGTAAAATTAACCATGACAAGTCATCGCCCTTGCCAACTTGGCACCCATATGCATCTCCTACAGCCATAATCAATCTCCAAATAAAATTCATAACTGCCTAAAGTGATATAACTACCCTGCATACAACCCAAAATGTCCTAATTTCTTTCCAGAAGAGAGAAAATCCTTGAGTGATATTTACTCTTCTGATATTTTATAACTTACATACTATGAAGTAAAATTAAAAATATTTAGGGGGACTGGAGTCTTAACGACATGAGCACATGAAAGAAGGAAGGAGCTGAAGTGATAGAGTCCTGCAACCTTCCAAATGATTGAGTAATGATGTCAACAAAGGTCTGTCTAGTCAAGGCTATGGTTTTTCCAGTAGTCACGTATGGATGTGAGAGTTGGACTATAAAGAAAGCTGAGCACAGAAGAACTGATGCTTTTGAACTGTGGTGTTGGAGAAGACTCTTGAGAGCCCCTTGGACTGCAAAGAGATCAAACCAGTCCATCCAAAAGGAGATCAGTCCTGAGTGTTCATTGGAAGGACTGATGTTGAAGCTGAAACTCCAATACTTTGGCCACCTGATATGACGAGCTGACTCATTGGAAAAGACTCTGATGCTGGGAGGGATTGAGGATAGGAGGAGAAGGGGACGACAGAGAATGAGATGGCTGGAGGGCATCACCGACTCAATGCACGTGGGTTTGGGTGGACTCCGCGAGTTGGTGTTGGACAGGGAGGCCTGGTGTGCTGTGGTTCATGGGGTCGCAAAGAGTCGGACACGACTGAGCGATTGAACTGAACTGAACTGAATGATGAAGATGGATCCAGAATGACTTCCCTACTGAAACATAAGATTCCTACCTTCTGTTAACTCAGTTTCGTCTTCAGGAGTGGGCAGAACAAGTGAAATACAGACAACTGACAAGAAGAAAACCTCACTTTGGAACTCTTTCCATGACTATTCTTAAGCCCTGCCCTTCTACTTGCTTTAATTTCGCTGTGAATTTATAAACAGTGAAGACCAAAGAAACAGAAGAAGCATCTGGGAGCTTTCTACCAAGAAATTTGCCTTGAAAGCTGGTATTCTAGGAAGGAAAAGCATATCAAGTTCCTGTCTGGTTTTGTTTTTTTTTTTTTAAACAAGTTTTCTTATGTCCTTAGATTTTGAAGGATAAGACAAATATAAACTCATACCTGGAGACTATTTTTAGCAGCTATGTAAGAATAATGAGATTTGTAAATTAAGGGCTTTGTAACGTGGATGTTTTGCTAACTAGAGTTGACTACTCAGAAGATCTTTTATAGTTCTTCAGTGTTTTATTTTTTGACCAAACAGAAGTCCATCTGTCTTTCTAAGCTATGGGAAACATGTCAGGAACTAGATAGGTTAAGATGAGCAATTGAGGGGATTGAGAGATTGATCCACACAGAGCCTGGCTTCTTTGTGCTTCATCATAAGGCGTTCTGTTGGCCAGCCTAATTAAGTACCCTTTTAACAAGAAAACCTCATGGAAATCCAGCTGGCAACTCAAGAGGTTCAGGAAGCAGGACCACAGAGGTTATACTCTGGGATCTTGGCCATGAGGTTGGATGCCTCACCTTGTTGAAAAGAGACACTGGACCTAAATGGTACAGCATAACTTTGTTCCTGCTTGGCTAAATTTCTCAACACCACAGTCAGCTAAGTCTCCTACAGTGACTTGAAAAACACGGAGAGCACCTACCCCAAGGAGATGGTAGATTTGGAGTAAGCCATAGTAGACATAATTCCTCTGATGGCTTTTTCAACAATGGACCTCATCAAACGACAGGAGGTTCTTGGCACCAGCCCTCCCTGTTCCACCATGATTCTATGGATTCTGGTGTCTCTAAGAGGGTATATGCTGGAATCACAGGGAACTGATCTGGTTGGCATGGCTCTTCATGAGATCATGATGGCATAAGCCAGCATAGTGCGGGTGGCACAGAAAGCCATCGCCACTGGAATGGCAGCTTCCACTCCCAGAAAGGCTGTACCTTTCAGGAAAAGCCACCTACAGATATTAGGGAAGAGGAGAAAGAAGATAAAGTGGAAAAATTGCAGTTTAAAGAGGAAGACTTTCCTTCTTTGAATCCAGAAGCTGGCAAACAGAATCAGCCATGCAGACCCACTGGGACACCTTCTGGAGTGTGGGAAAACCCACCTCGTGCCAAGCAGCCCTCCAAAATGCTAGTCATCAAAAAAGTTTCCAAAAAAAGATCTTTCTGCTGCCTTCTCAGCTGTACTCACCTCACCAGGATCTCGCCATGCAAATGGAAGCAAATTGTCAACCATTGTGCCAAGTGTCTATAAGAACCTGGTTCCCAAGCCTGTACCACCTCCATCCAAGGCCAGTACGTGGAAAGCTAACAGAATGAAACACAAATCAGGACCCCTTTCCTATAGCCGGGAGTCTGCTTTTAGCAGTCCAATCTCTGTTGGCAAACCAGTAGCACTGGCTGGTGATGTAGTTTTAAGTTCTCCCAAAGAGAGCCCCACCAGCACCACCCCTCCGATTGAGATCAGCTCCTCTCATCAGACCAAGCTGACCTGCTGAACTACTGACAGGAAGAGGAAGCTCTGGGAGATTCAGAGGACGACGGGAATGGAGACTTCTCAGAGAGCAGAGCCTGTGACAAGTCAGAAGGTTTGGAGGATGACAGCACACCTGAACCAAAGGAAAATGGAGAGGAAAGCTGTCATCAGAATGGCCTTGCTTTCCCTATAGAAGAGGAAGGGGAGGTCCTCTCTCACTCTTTGGAAGCAGAGCACAGGTTACTGAATGCAATGGGATGGCAGGAAAATTCTGAAAATAATGAGAACTGCATTTCCCTCGCAGACGATGAGCTCAGAGAGTTCCACAGGAAGACAGAGCAGCTGAGAAGAAATACCTCTGGGAAGAATGGCTTCTTGCAGAGTCAAAGTTCCAGCCTATTCTCCCCTTGGAGAAGCACTTGCAGAGCAGAGTTTGAGGACTCAGATAACGCAGACAAGTAGCTGTGAAACATCTGATGATGATGCCTGGAAGCAGGCGTATAAAATGCTCACAGTCAAATCTGACCCAGTAAACTCAGCGTGTGTGCTTAGGGGTTATACAGAAGAAATTGTTCTTTTCCTTTCCCTTTTCTTATGTTATTGTTGAATACTTCATGCACAAGGGAGATAACCATATCCTAAAGAGAGAGCAAGTGATTGGCTTGTTTAGCTTGTGTTGTTGCTCTTCCCTGTTATCTGCTTAGTAGAGAGAACTTTGTGTGGTGGGAAGGATTTTTAAAACGCACACATACACAGTATTTATGGGCATTGCACAGGTGGGAGCTGGCAGTGCAGAGAGGAGACGCCGGTCTGCAGCAACAGCTTCTACTACCAGCCCTTGGGGCACTCACCCCTGTGCTCAAGCAATCATTGTCAATGACACAGTGACTATTGAAGCTATAATTGTATTAAATTAATGCTAATAATTTAGATATTTTATTTTATTTCTGGCCGCTCAGGTGATGTTAAGCCCTTTACCAAGCTTATGAGGCTTTTTCCCTTTTTTTTTTTTTTTTCTTTCTGGGTACAGCTGTAAAATATTTGGATATAGGAAGTGTGTTATTCTTGCAGCCTTGATATTCAGGGCGTATTTTAAAATATAAAATTTTGTGAGATTTCAAAGATTAAAATTTCAAAGATTAAGATTATTTTGATAATGCTATTTACAGATTTAAAAGATGTGGTTATCACAACTATGTTGAGGGAGAAAACTGCTGCATAAAATAACTAACTTGGAATAAATCTTTTGCATTAATAAAATAAAAAATATTTAAATACTTATAAAAGTCAATACATCTTATCTTACATGATAAAGGAATAAGAGATGAAAGAAAACATATTTTTGCTTAATATATGCTTGCTGCTGCTGCTAAGTCCCTTCAGTCGTGTCTGACTCTGTGTGACCCCATGGATGGCAGCCCACCAGGCTCCCCATCCCTGGGATTCTCTAGGCAAGAATACTGGAGGAGGTTGCCATTTCCTTCTCCAATGCATGAAACTGAAGAGTGAAAGTGAAAGTGAAGTCGTGTCCGACTCTTAGCGACCCCATGGACTGCAGCCTACCAGGCTCCTCCATCCATGGGATTTTCCAGGCAAGAGTCCTGGAGTGGGGTGCCATTGCCTTCTCCATAATATATATGCTTGCTGCTGCTGCTGCTGCTGCTGCTGCTGCTGCTAGGTCACTTCAGTCGTGTCCGACTCTGTGCGACCCCATAGATGGCAGCCTACCAGGCTCCCCTGTCCCTGGGATTCTCCAAGCAAGAACACTGGAGTGGGTTGCCATTTCCTTCTCCAATGCATGAAAGTGAAAAGTGAGAGTGGAGTCGCTCAGTCATGCCCAACTCTTAGCAACCCCATGGACTGTAGACCAGGCTCCTCCGCCCATGGGATTTTCCAGGCAAGAGTACTGGAGTGGGTTGCCAATGCCTTCTCCGATATATATGCTTACATATAGGCAAGTGTATTCATAACAAAATAAGGAGAATATACTCATGAAATTACACTCTGCATTTCTATAACTGGTCACATGGTTGTAGCTGGTGCTACTCTGATGCTTTGGTGATCCAAACTTTCATTTCTGAAAGGTCTGTTCCATTAGTAGTCCTTTCTGGGTCATAGTTCTTCATTGACCATAATTACAGAGCATGCCAATGCTGGGAGATGTTCCACAGGCTTTCCTTAATTCATACAGACTCTTCTTTACCTCCATTGTTGAATAGTAGTCCAGTTGCTCTTTGTACTCAAGATCATTAACTACAGCCAGTACCTTACCTCCCTTGTTTTCCTATTGATTCAGAGGTACAAAGAACAAAAGTGGCCGTGTAGCAGTTTCAATTCCAATTGAGGTATCACTGTTGTGTTTCCAGGTGAAAACATTCTTCCCTCTGGGACTAAGACTTCTAGGCCAACACAGCTTAAAGTCTGGAAACAGGAAGCAAAAATTCTTCTAGTGGATCATTTGGGATGATAGTGAAGATGCCACTTCTATTTCTACCCTCAATTCTAGGACCCATAAATTCTGACTTGGAGAAACAACATTATATGTTGGACACTGATTTAGAGCCTGCCCCCAGACCTGAAAAATACTGCCACCTAGCCAGCATTGTAATTGAGTGTTCAAAAGGCCACGCCACCATTCTATCAGGCCAGCAGCTTCAGTATGCTGGGGAATGAGTGAATTCCATGAGCCCAGGTTGTATTGCTGCAATACTTTTGCTGTGAAGTTAGTTCCTTGATCAGAAGCAGTGCTGAGTAGAAATACCATGATCATGGGTGAGTCATTCCGTCAGTCAATGGATGGAAGTTCTGACAGCAGCATTGCATATAAGGAAGGTAAATCTGAATCCACAATATCTATTCCAGTAAGGAAACAACCCTGCAAACCCTTGATGGAAATGGCCCAATGTAATCAACCTGTCCCCAGGTAGCTGGCTGATCATTCTGGAGAACGGTGCCATACTGGGCTGCTCTGGGCTGGAAGGCTAGGCACGCAGCAGTGGTGCCACCAGGTTGAGGTTGGTGAGCGGAGGTCCACATTGCTAAACCCATCCTGCCACCATCATCACCTCGGTCATGAGCCCTGTGGGTGAAAAGGGGCATGGTTAGGAAAAAGGCTGACTGGTATCCACAAAATGGGTCATCCTCCCCACTTGGGCTACGAGAAACTGTTCCCTGCTGAGATCACCCTTTAGTGAACATTCACATGAGACACAAACCTCTTTCTTACCCTTTCAGAGAGTTCTGGCTATTTCTTCTTCCAAACAAAGGCACTCACAAGTCTATTGCTCTTTTGTGACCTGCAGGGTTTGCGGAAGTAAGAGCTTTAGTCTGCACAAATGTATTCAAGAAGATATCCACCCCAGTTTGACAGCAGTTGGGGGTGGCTACCACTACTTTATAGGGGCCCCTCCATTTTGGTAATAGTTGGTCTTCCAGGGATCTCTATACTTAAACCCTGGGGTTTATTTTTGAAGAAAGTGACCCTCTGCTGTATATTTAGTGGGAGCTGGCAGTTGCCTTGTGGGCAGAGTCCTGGATTGCCTTCTGAACTTGTCCATGATTAATAGTGGGCTGCCATTATACAGGCTCAGTTTCTTATCTAGCAGCAAGTCAGTGGTAAAAACATAAAAATAAAAAAAGGCCTCGCATGAGCCATTTCAAGTGGGCTAAGCCTCAGACCCCTCCTAGGGTTACACAGACGCTGAGGAGTGCAATAGGAAGCAAGGTCATCCCAGGCTCATGAGTCTCTTGACAGAGCTCTGCTAAGATTTTCTTTAAAAGAGGGTTCACTGTCTCTACCTTCTCTGAAGATGGGGGGTGCCAAGAGGTATGTCGCTTGTAGTCTATCTCTAAGGCCCCTGTGAGCCCTCTGTGATTTTGGCTATAAAAGAAGGCCCATTATAGCCCTGGAGGGATTTGGGGACTATTTATATCCTGGTATTGGGATCATTTGGGTGAAATGTAACTGCCAGTCTCTCCCCCACTCCCACCCCAGGTATGTCCATCAGCAATGAACTGGCCCGAGTAACAAAGAGAGATTTGATGGGTCTGTGAGTTATTGGATTGGATGGGTCAGTGGATTACTACACACACAGAAATCACAGGCAAAGGTTACTTGTTTTACTGTTCTTTTAAGCCCTTCCTCTGAAAAAGCCTTTGGCCTCACGTTCCATAGTGCATCCTTCCCATGGTGGGTGGAGTCAGGTAAGCTCTTGGTCTCCATTTTTGGGCCTCAGGGATTAGAACCTTGCCCTCCTTTTTATACCAGCCTGTGTTCCCTTTCTCAGAGCCCCATTTCTTAGCATTTTCTTGTTCCTGTGGCAAATTGTGGGGGAAGCTAGGGAGTTCAAGGAAGGGTGGCCAATCACTAGGGCCGTAACTTGCCCAGGTTCTTTCAGTGGAGCTCATTGGAGCTCCTGTTTTTCAGTGGAGCTGCCTGTTTCCCCGTTCCATCAGCTTTGCTGTTTCCTTGGCTCACAAAAGATCCCTCCCTCTGGTAGCCCCTACAGTGAATTACTGCTACACAGGTCAGGAGCTGTACTGCTTCTAAAAGAGCCAGGATCAAATCTGTATGTTTTGTGGGGGGTTATATCTATCGGTTAACATTTCCCTTTTTTCCACATGTCAGCATGAGCATGTATCACATATCACGTGAAAGCCATATTTAGAGTCAGTAAAAATATTTAATTTCTTATCCGTTTTCATTGCAAAGCCCTCAGTAATGCAGTTAGTTCAACCTTCTGGGCCGATGCCCAGCAGGGCCTTGGTTTCCATGACTTCATCTAGACTAACTGTGGCATACCCTGCCTTTTGGGTTCCCATTACTACAAAACTGCTCCTATCAGTAAATCACTAGACCTCAAGGTTTCATCTAGAAGATCAGACTCACTAGAGTAAGTTTATTCTATGGTCTCTACACACTGATGCACAAAATCTCCACTCTCAACCACTTAACACAGAGTTGCCAGGTTCAGGGTTTAGCACACCTTAAGGCCAGCAAAGGTCCATCTAGTCAAGGCTATGGTTTTTCTGGTGGTCATGCATGGATGTGAGAGTTGGACTGTGAAGAAAGCTGAGCACTGAAGAATTGATGCTTTTGAGCTGTGGTTTTGGAGAAGACTTTTGAGAGTCCCTTGGACTGCAAGGAGATCCAACCAGTCCATCCTAAAGGAGATCAGTCCTGGGTGTTCATTAGAAGGACTGATGCTAAAGCTGGAACTCCAGTATTTTGGCCACCTCATGGGAAGAGTTGACTTATTGGAAAAGACCCTGATGCTGGGAGGGATTGAGGGCAGGAGGAGAAGGGGACGACAGAGGATGAGATGGCTGGATGGCATCACCGACTCGATGCACATGAGTTTGGGTGAACTCCGGGAGTTGGTGATGGACAGGGAGGCCTGGCGTGTTGCAATTCATGGGGTCACAAAGAGTTGGACACGACTGAGCGACTGAACTGAACTGAAGGTCATGTCAGACAAAGGAGCCTGGCATGCTGCAGTCCATGAGGTCTCAGAGTCAGATACAACTTAGCTGAACAACAACAACAAGGTAATGTCAGGGTGTCCTTTAGGAGGGACTGATATATTGTTAGCCTTTCCCCAGACAACTAATAATGTCCCTTAACTTTCAGCAGAGAATGTACATGGTGAGGGTTAACACATCTCAGTGTTGTCACGGTGAAATTGGAAGCATCATAACCAACAGGGCTGAGACTATTCCTGCCCACAGGCAGCCTGGCCATCCCAGGGCCACAGAGTTGAGTTGTGTCAAGAAGTCAGTCCCTGGTGTCCGATTCAGCCCCAGCTTTTGGATCAGGACTCCTAGTTCTACCCCTTACCTCTCATTAACATATTGGGGGCTTGTCCAAATTTGGAAACCCCAGCACTGGTACTCTACTCAACTGTCTTAAAGCTGCAAAAGCCCACAGGTGGTCCCTATTCATTGAAGGGGCTCTCTTTTGTCTCTTTAGAGCCTCATTATTGGGGTTTTGCTGGAAAGCCATAATTTGGAACCCAGATAGGATAGAATCCTGGGAAAGCCTTGGAGCTGTCAACTTGTGGTCAGAAAAGGTAATGCACTAATTGCTGCTTTTGATCAACAATCAGGACTCCTGCCCTTGGGGTCAAAACAAACCCTAAACACTGAGCCCCATGACTGTGAGATCTGAGCTATGGTTGGCAAGACATTATTTCTTCTTTCTGCCACAAAATTTGGAACTTTAACAGTATTTGGATCTAAATCCTGTTTTGTCTGACTCTTTGTGACCCCCATGTGCTGGGGGCCAACATGGGGAATCCCACCCATGGCAAAGGTCATGAGGAAGAGGCCTGACAGGCAAAGGTGAGATCAGGCCTCGAGGGAACTCCCTGGACCTTCTCAAGCATCCACCCCTAAAATAGAGTCTGTCCGCCTTATTGCATTATGCCTTTCACCAACTCTTCTGACATTAACAGGGGCTATCCCCCACCACCTTTCTCTGAAAAGAGTTAACTTAGAGCTCTAGTTAATAAGTCTCCTGGGCGTAACAAGAGTGTTTCAGTCCAAAAACTCCTCTGATGGCTCTCTAGCCTGCCTGACAAGTTTATCCAGCCTCTTACAACCACACATGTGATTGTTCACAGCCTCCCAACTGTGAGAGGCATGAGACGCTCAACTTTCTACATACAGAGTCTTTTGAAAAGTTAGAAATTATTAGTGTAGTATTAGTGGATTGTCACAAATATACCGGTGGAGGGTTTCATTGTTGAGCCAATATTTGCTGCTAAGTCTCCATATCCCTTGTCCCTTATATACATTAACTGATATAACTGGCATATAGGAAAACTAAGTAATAACCTTTGATATTAATTACATTAAACCTTAGGCTAGTAAATTATTTTCTTGATTATAGCCCAGTACACCTTTGCCCTGTAGAAATGAAACTTTATCTGGTGCCTTCGGAGGGTGGTGCCTGGTTTAAGAAAAATCACCCTTGGAAAAAATAAGTTTTCTGGTTGACTGACCATTATCAGAAAGAAAGGGTCATAAAATGTTAGAAGGCCCCCTGGCCAGACGATGATATAAAACCACCTAAGACCTTTGTATGCATGCATAAAGAGTGCCTGGTCTCGATAAGGGTCAGGTCTGTTGCCCCTGCATGACTTTGTATTATCCATTGATCTCTATGTACAACTTAAAGTATAAAAGCTTTCCTGAAAAAGAGATGGACCAGTTCCTGGAAAGACTGGTTTCCCCCGTGTCTTCTTTACTTTCTCTCCTTTTCAGGCTAATTCCTGTCTGGAGCACAGAGGCTCGCCATGTCTACTTATTTGCCCAGGCTTCTAAGACCCGCACGAGAGGGAGCCCAAGGTGGGGCACCCTCCGCTACTCAAGCGGGCACCTGTGGCCTACATAGACGGTGCAAGTCCCTTGTCTCGGGGCTTTATTGGTCTCCTATGTAAACCAAGGAATACAGCCTCTTTTCTCCTCTATTTTCTCCACTACACTATTCTTTCCTAACCTCTCTTTATACCTCTAAATAAATAATCTTATCTAATCCCCAACACAGTTCCTGCTTCAAATTCCCTGGATCCACCGTGGCTGGACCCCGGCACCCATGGACTGTAGCACACCAAGCTTCCCTGTTTCTCACCGTCTCCTGGAATTTGCCCAAATTCACGTCCATTGAGTCAGTGATGCCATCCAAACATGTCATCCTCTGCCACCCTGTTCTCCTTTTGCCTTCAATATTTTCCTGCTCTCAGGGTCCTTTCCAATGAGTCCCCTGTCACATCAGGTGGCCAAAGTATTGGAACTTCAGCTTCAGCATCAGTCCTTCCAATGAGTATTCAGGATTTATTTCCTTTAGAATGGACTGGTTTGATCTCCTTGCAGTCCAAGGGACTCTCAAGAGTCTTCTCCAACAACACAGTTTGAAAACGTTAATACTTCGACACTCTGTCTTCTTTATGGTCCAGCTCTCACATCCATACATGACTACTGGAAAGACCATACCTTTGAGTGTATGGACCTTTGTTGGCAAAGTGATCATTGCTTTTTAGCACACTATTTAGTGTCACTAAATATCAATAAATCATCAATCTATGCATGAATTCTCTCATTTCCCTTGCTAACATGTTTCCAAAAAAATGGACGCTATCCCCAAAACCATGCAGAAACATTGTCCAGGTATATTGCATAGCCTCCAGGGTGTCAACGACCTATTCAAAGACAAAAAGGTACAAGGAGTATGGATGTAGGGGAATAGAGAAAAATGCAGCTTTGAGGTCCAAAACAGAAATACTGAGTGTCTGCCGGCAGGCATTTGGGCAAGAGGGTGTGTGGGTTTGACACCACTGGGTGAATAGGGATGTCAACCACATTTAGTGCTTGCAAGTCTTGCACAAACTGATATTCCTCATTAGGCTTATGAATGGGAAGGTCTGGGGTGTGGCAAGAGGATTGGCAGGGCTTAATGAGTCTGTGTTTGAAAAATGTGATGAGTAGTGATTGTGTCCCCATCAGAGTCTCAGATTTAAAGATATGTCCTTCCAAGGGTATTTTTCCCCAGGCCTTAATCATTTTTATTGTGTGTGTGTTGGGGGGGTGGTAGAGGGGGAGGTCAGGGAAATGACATATTTTGTCATCCTGGAACCAAGGTATCACAAAATCCAAGATTTAATTATTTTTAAATTTGAGGGGATGCCTGGGGAGTATCTTGATGAGCAGAAGGTGGGTCCCCTGGGGCTGCTAACAGATGCAGTCTCTGTTTGAATTCTCTGCCTCCTTGGACTTCACCTTGTCCTAAGCACATCAGTTCAGTTAAGTTCAGTTGCTCAGTCATGTCCGACTCTTAGTGACCCCATGAACCGCAGCACACCAGGCCTTCCTGTCCAACACCAACTCCCGGAGTCCACCCAAACCCATGTCCATTGCATTGGTGATGCCATCCAACCATCTCATCCTCTGTCGTCCCCATCTCCTCTTGTCCTCAATCTTTCCCAGCATCAGGATCTTTTGAAATGAGTCAGCTCTTCACATCAGGCGGCCAAAGTATTGGAGTTTCAGCTTCAATATCAGTCCCTCCAATGAACACCCAGGAATGATCTCCTTTAGGATGGACTGGTTGGACCTCCTTGCAGTCCAAGGGACTCTCAAGAGTCTTCTCCAACACCACAGTTCAAAAGCATCAATTCTTCTGCACTCAGCTTTCTTTATAGTCCAACTCTCACATCCATACATGACTACTGGAAAAACCATAGCCTTGACTGCTGCTGCTGCTGCTGCTGCTAAGTCACTTCAGTCTTGTCCGACTCTGTGCGACCCCATAGATGGCAGCCCACCAGGCTCCCCCATCCCTGGGATTCCCTCGGCAAGAACGCTAGAGTGGGTTGCCATTTTCTTCTCCAATGCATGAAAGTAAAAAGTGAAAATGAAGCTGCTCAGTCGTGTCCAACTCTTCGCGACCCCATGGACTGCAGTCTACCAGGCTACTCCGTCCATGGGATTCTCCAGGCAAGATGGACTGGGGTGCCATTGCCTTCTATGATAGCCTTGACTAGACAGACCTTTCTTGGCAAAGTAATGTCTCTGCTTTTGAATATGCTGTCTAACTTTCCTTCCAAGGAGCAAGCGTCTTTTAATTTCATGGCTGTGATCACCATTTGCAGTGATTTTGTAGCCCAGAAAAATAAAGTCAGCCACTGTTTCCACTGTTTCCCCATCTATTTCCCATGAAGTGATGGGACCAGATGCCATGATCTTTGTTTTCTGAATGTTGAGCTTTAAGCCAACTCTTTCACTCTCCTTTTTCACTCTCATCAAGAAGCTCTTTAGCTCCTCTTCACTTTCTGCCATAAGGGTGGTGTCATCCATGTATTCGAGGCTATTGATATTTCTCCCAGCAATCTTGATTTGAGCTTCTGCTTCCTCCAGCCCAGCGTTTCTCATGATGTACTCTGCATATAAGATAAATAAGCAGGGTGACAATATACAGCCTTGACGTACTCCTTTTCCTATTTGGAATCAGTCTGTTGTTCCATGTCCAATTCTAACTGTTGCTTCCTGACCTGCATACAAGTTTCTCAAGAGGCAGGTCAGGTGGTCTGGTATTCCCATCTCTTGCAGAATTTACCACAATTTATTGTGATCCACACAGTCAAAGGCTTTGGCAGAGTCAATAAAACAGAAATAGATGTTTTTCTGGAACTCTCTTGCTTTTTCAATGATTCAGCGGATGTTGGCAATTTGGTCTCTGGTTCCTCTGCCTTTTCTAAATCCAGCTTGAACATCTGGAAGTTCATGGTTCACATATTGCTGAAGCCTGGCTTGGAGAATTTTGAGCATTACTTTACTAGTGTGTGAAATGAGTGCAATTGTGCAGTTGTTTGAGCATTCTTTGGCATTACCTTTCTTTGGGATTGGAATGAATACTGACCTTTTCCAGTCCTGTGGCCACTGCTAAGTTTTCCAAATTTGCTGGCGTATTGAGTGCAGCACTCTCACAGCATCATCTTCATACTAGCTCCTAATTGATTTAGCAAATCTCTCCAGAGAAGAGGGTCAGAGTATTCTGCCATATACAAAAAGAAGTGAGTAATAATAATAGACCTGATTCTGCAGGCAAGGGGAGATGTAAATTGCCTTACCATTGGCCGTCTCTCAGCTACCAATACAGTGCAGTTAGGGTTGGAGAGAGGCCCAGACAGCCAAGCCAGAACAGAGCAAGAGGCTCCAGTGTTAACAAGAATTAATTTCTGCTTCCCGCCATGTCGTGAGTGACCCACAGCTCCTCTGGAGTCATGAGAATGGATCAAGTGGGATGTGGACCTGGAGAGGCACTTGGGCCCCATCAGATGATGTGCAGGAATCTCTCATAGGAGAGATCTGAAAGGAGCTAGAAGGACATCCCTCCTTCCAGTGTCCTCCCTTTCAACAAAAGACAGGCTGCTTTGGGCCCAGACAGCTTCCATTGAGTCAGCCTTCTTGATCCTCCAGGGTCCCCTTGAGTTCATGGGAGAATCAATACAGTCAAACGCGCTTTTTTTTTAAATTAGTCTCATATCCTTTTTGGCCTCTTCTGTGAAGTATTGCTTATTATTGACCTTGAAGTCCTCCTCTACCAAGGTTGACAATGGGGTTCAGGGCCCAGCCTCAAGCTTTTATAATGTTTTCCAGATGTCAGAATGGCCTGGGAGATAAAATGCATGGCCAATAGGAACCTCCCTTCTGCCGACTCAGGGTCTGGGTGAGTGTCCTTCTTGAAGTCCCTGTCACCTGGCTCAGGAAGACAGCTGGGCTTTCATCTTTCTCCTGTGTAATCTCTCAGACCTTATCATAATTTAAAGGCTTTGCTATACGCCTTTTCATGGTTTCCGACAGACAAGTAGCATAATGTCTCCTCCCAGCCTGTCTACATTGTCTTCAGAGTCCTAGCATGGGTCATGTCCGGGGTTCATCCCCACCTGCCTGATAAGTTTGGTGGTGCTGGCTGGCAGCTAGCAGGCTATCTGAGGGCCTCCTGGCATTTCTCAGTGTCTGCTCCTTTTCATCAGGGGTTCAATAGGGGGCCAGAGTAACCACGATGTCCTGCCAGGTGAGAGAGAATGTCAACCCCAGCCTGGTCAGTTCATCCTTAAACTTGTCAGGGTTCTTTAAGAAGGGGACAAGCCCTTGAGTCATCACTCGACTCCCAGCAGAATTAAAAGGCCTTGTGGGGCGGAGGTGGGGGCTGTCTTTGAGCTCGATTGGAGCCTTCCTGGGGAAAGCTCTGGAGGCTCCAGTTTGGGAGGGTTCTGATTTGACAAGGTAAGACAGAAGTCGAGGGGCTGAAGGCAGTGATGAAAGGGAAAAAATGGGGGCCTGAAAAGGGGCTTTGGGGGGCCATTGGCTTGTCGCTGGTTGAAAGACCGGGGTCCCTGAGAAGGTCTGGCTCCGAGTCTCTTGGGGGCAGCACAGGAACAGAAGGTCCTCACTCAACAACAGGAACCTCTCTGCCGGGAGCCAGTGTGGGGATCTCATTCTTGGCAAAGGTCATGAGGAAGGAGGCTCAGCATTACACAAAGGTGAGATCGAGCCTCAGGAGACCCCCTGTTCCTGAGCGTCTACCCCCAAAACCAGAGTGCCTACTTTACTGTTTTATGCTTTCACCTATACCTCTGACTTTACGGGGGGCTGTTCCCCCACCACCTCTCTCGGAGAAGGAGTTAACTTGCAGCTCCAGTTAATAAAAATTCCTGGGCATGACAAGAGTGTTTCAACTTACAAACTGCTATGAAGGTTCTCTAGCCTGCCTGAGCAGGTTCATCCGGCCACATGTGATTGTTTACAGCCTCCCGACTGTGAGAGGCATGAGATGTTTTAAACTTTCTATATACAGACTCTTTTGAGAAGTTAGAAAATTATTAGTATAGTATAGTGGGTTGATTAGAAATTATACTGGTAAAGGGTTTTTCATTTGTTGAGCCAATATTTGCTGCTAAATCTCCATATTTCCTGCCCTTATAATGAATATAACTAGCATATAGGAAAAATAAGTATTAACCTTTAAGATTAATCATGTTAAACCTTAGGCTAAGTAAATTCCTCTCTTGATTGCAACCCACTACACCCTCACCCTATAGGAATGCAACTTTATTTGGAGGGTGGTGCCTGGTTTAAGAAAAAATCACCCCTGGAAAAAATAAGTTTTCTGGTTAACTGACCGTTATCAGAAAGGACCATAAAATGTCAGCAGGCCTCATGGCCAGAAGATGATGTAAAACCCCTAAGGCCTTTGTATAATTTTATATGAAGCACCTGATTTTGACAAGGGTCAGGTCTGCTGACCCCGCGTGACTCTGTATTCATCCCTATGTATAACAAAAAGTATATAAGCAAACCTGAAAATAAAGAAACGGATCAGTTTCTGGAAAGACTGATTCCCCCGTGTCGTTCTTTCTTTCCCCTTCTGGCTGAATTCCTATCTGGAGCATGGGTACTCGATTGGTATTCCACGTAAACCAAGTTATTCGACCTCCTTTTCTCCACTAACATTTCCTACTACACTATCCTTTTCTAATCTCTCTTTATATCTGTAATTAAATAAGTTTTTTTCCTAGGACGCTGATTCCGTCTCCCCTTTGAATTACCCTGGATCCACCAGGGCTGGACCCCAGCACCCCTCAGTCAGGACTCTCAATAAAGTCTCATAAAGAGGGCACATACTCGACCTCCCTCCAATTTTGAGACTTCTTACCAAATTGGTCCAACTGCAAACTGGTGTCCAAGTTTAAAGGATCCCCCATGCTGGGGCCACTTCTCCTGGTCACCTGAGGCATGTTGGTGTCAGGCTGCATTGCAAAAGAAAATCAGGATTTTTTTTTTTTAAACTATCTCCACAATCTTCTACTGTTGAGAATGAAGCCCTGAGAAGAATCTGACCAGGGAGGGATTCCCTGGGCATTTTCTATGTTTCCATATAAGCCTGGAGGCTAACAATGAGAGACCCTGGGAACTCGAGGCCTGGTATAACCACCAAGGGGATCACAGAATTCCCTCCTCAGAGTCAGACACACAGACAAGGGGTTTCCAGGATGAAGGGGATGGGAGTGTAGGCATGAGGTCCAAGGGAGAGGAAAAGAGGGATAAAAACGACTGAAAAGGGGAAAGAGACAGAGAGATGGCCTTTTCCACTCACCCGCTACAGATGTCTATTCAAGCACCCACCCTGGGGCTTCCAGAAAGGGCCAGCGGAGGAGGGAGCACCCCGTCCACTGCCTGCCAGGTCCTCGAGCCCAGAATCCAGCCAGTTGTACCGTTGTGAAAGTGAAAGCGTTAGTCGCTCAGAAGTGTCCCATTCTTTGCGACCCCCATGGACTGCAGTCCGCCAGGCTCCTCTATCCATGGAATCCTCCAGGCAAGAATACTGGAGTGGGTTTGCCATTTCCTTCTCCAGGGGATATTCCCCACCCAGGGACCAAACTCTGGTCTCACGCATCGCAGGCAGATTCTTTATCAACTGAGCCTCCAGGGAAGCTTGTACGTTGTGTGTGGGACTCACGCCTACGCGTACAACACAGAAATCTGCCACTTCAGCCCTTTCTCTCGGAGCTTTTCTCTCCAGCAGGAAAATAAAGATGAGGATATTGGGACGATCGGACTTCTGGCCACGACAGGATACGAAGTCTGATTCCCCTATCACCCTCGCAAATCTCTGGTCAGGAAGAGACCGCAAGGCAGGGAGCTGCGTGCTGTGAGGCAAGCCCCTCCCACCTCTGCTGGTCACCATCTAGATGACCCGCTGCCGGCCAGAGGGAGCTGGTCCCGCAAGCTGAGAGGAGTGATGCAGTAGCCGCCCACGGTCTGACCTCTTGGAAGGACAGGACAAAAGGAGAGGATGGAGAGGGGATAGTAGCAGCTGTCAGGAGAAGGAAGGGGCAAAGGGGAGAAGGAAGTGTTGTCTGAATGAGGGTCCTGAAGCCCCCAGGGGCCAGGAAGGCAGACTTACCAAATGTGAGGGCAGTTAGGATTTTGGTCCTTTTGTGTCTTGTTCATAATTTGCTCCAACTGGGCATGCACTCAATTATTTTTAGTCCATGCTCCATTACTCTGGGAGAAAATTTAACTACCACTGTTTACGTTGATGATACTTTTAGAGTAGCTCATGATTTTGGAATGTTGTGGAAGCAACCTGGTTTCCTTACTTCTAACAGAAATACAATTTTAAACAGCCCCTATATTCACCACGGAGAAGGCAATGGCACCCCAGTCCAGTACTCTTGCCTGGAAAATCCCATGGACGGAGGAGATTTGTGGGCTACAGTCCATGGGATCGCTGAGAGTTGGACACAACTCAGTGACTTCACTTTCAGTTTTCACTTTCATGCATTGGAGAAGGAAATGGCAACCCACTCCAGTGTTCTTGCCTGGAGAATCCCAGGGACGGCGGAGCCTGGTGGGCTGCCGTCTATGGGGTCGCACAGAGTCGGACACGACTGAAGTGACTCAGCAGCAGCTATATTCACCAATTATTAGGTGCAATACTTTAAGCCTGCCACTTCAGCTATTATGGAGACTCTGGGGAATCCTAAACTTGACTCTCTGGGAGTGAAGGGAAATAACTTTGCTGGCATTTCTGCAAGGAATTAAAGGGCAACAGCTGCCAAACTTGTGTCATGGTGCAAAGAGATATTTCTCCAAACGAAAACAGAAAGACTGGCTAGAGAAGCTCAACAATTGGCCTGAAAAGAAAAAATAAAAAAGGAAAATGGAGGTTAAAAGGTAAACAATTGTTCTTGCGATAAACAGAAAAATCCCTGGTGTAGACCAGTTTATTCCTTCTCAGATCCAGATTTCCAGTTTCACTACCTGCTCTGCAATAATGGATTGAACGCTATTTTCTCCGTTAGTGAAGGCAGTGGTAGGTCTAGCCAGCAGAGGGCACCAGAGGTACATTGAAGGAAGAACAGGCTCCACCCGCGTGTAGTGTTTGGCTTTCTCTTTCCTGCTGCACAGGGCGTGAGCAGCGGCGGCCTAAGAAGACATCCAATGATGCTTTATCCCAGGTGCTCACCCTCCCAGAGTATGTCTCCCTTAGGTGATCTCGCTGGCCTCCCTGGGTCCAGTAACCACATTCTTGGATCCTACTGATACCACATCATGGACTTCAGGTCTTGCTCCTGCAGCACCACCTCCACAGACTGCACAACCCCTGCAACAGTTGCGGTTTACCCACACCCACCCCGATTCAGACACTGTACACTCCAGCTCGCACATGAGGTGGCACTGGTTCTCTCAGCAGCACCAGCTGGAGTTATGTTTTCTGCTTTTCCCCATGTCTGTGGACCACTTCTGGCCCAAACCATCAACTAGGCAGAAATGACACCTTCTCCAATGAGGTCTGAACCTCAGCCTTGGGAGGGTGGCCACTCTTCCAAGTGTATCCTTCCTTGGGTAGTTTCCCTCAGACCTAAGATACCTGTTGAGTTCTCAGGATATCTTTAAATAATGGCTCTCCAATGGAGTATATTATTAAAATACCTATTTAAATTACTGTGTAATCCCTGTTCTCCTGATTGGACCCGGACAAATATAAGGCCACAGGCACAAGCTAAAGGAGGAACACCGCTGCTACTGTGCTGAATGACACAGGTGTCTGACTTTACAACTTGGCAAACCACAATGAGCAGTTCAAATGGATGGACACCTGATGTCCCATGGTAAAATACTCCATCTCTACTAGATACCAGTAACACACCATTTCTCAAAAGATACATAAAAATTAGGTTCATAACATTGAAAAGAACCTTTGCAAGTAAGTGGCTCTTATGTTTTTGCTTCCTTGAAAGTATTACTCGCTCAGTTGTGTCTGACTTTTTGCAATCCCGTGGATTGTAGCCCGCCAGGCTCCTCTGTCCATGGGATTCTCCAGGCAAGAATACTGGAGTGGGTTGCCGCACCCTCCTCCAGAGGATCTTCCCGACCAGGGATTAAACCCCAGTCTCCTATATTGCAGGCAGATTCTTTACTGTCTAAGCCACCAGGGAAGCCCTTAGCTTCATGGTACACCTCCTCTTGGTAAACAGGAATCTGAACACACTAAAGCAGGTATACAGCTTTCAAAGAGGAGAATTGTTAACAAGGGAAAGACTGGATTCAAAAACTCCTGAGTAAACGCCACTAGGACAAGTCATAGGCTAGCTGAAGTCTATGAAGGAGGAAGGAGGAAAGTGGGGGAGAGGTTCAGGTCAACTGAAAGAGCAGAAAGGAAAAGGGATACTCTCTCTGCTGGGGTCTTGAGACACAACTGGCAGGCTCTCAGGGCTTTATGGGTCTTTGACTGCTTTTAGCTGACTGAGAGTCTTTTTCAAGTTAGATACAGAGAAACTGAAAATAGAGAAAACACCAGACATAATTAGGATGATTCAGGTGCAGATGATTTATTATTTCATGATTTAAACCCTCAGCAGTGACAACAGAGGGGACATAGAAATATGCTTGTTGTTTTGTTTTTTTTTTTTTCCTTCTTGGTTTAGGCCAGTTTCTGGTGACTTATTTGGTACTATCCTCTCTATAGGGCAAGACCGTCAGTGACTGTTGCTATAAGGGAAAACAAGATAAAGCACAAAATGAAATAACAGTGTTACTATTTTTTTGAGTCCACATATTTCTAATACAAGCAATTTATTTAAAAGGCATGGCAATTGAGAGAGGATCAGGTAAATAATAATCAATTCTAGAAAAAAAAATCATTTGTTAACTCAGCTGCAAATAGTCTTAGTCTTGTGTCTTCCTAAAATATCCTATGTGCTTATTTATCAATTTTTGGTAACTATTTAGGTCAATAAAGCAAAGTGCCTTTAAAATTCCATTCTAAGTATATAAACTGATTTTAGTTTAGAACAAAAAAGAAAGAGATACAATATTTCTAAGTACACATTCTATAAAGGATAAAAACACAAATATACTTGCACACACCTGTCTATACATCTATATATTGAAATAATTTAACAATGATCATCCTGGATGCTAATATCAATGGTTAGTTTTTATTGTTTCGAATAGTTTTAAAGGAATAGTTAGATTTTCATGAAAGGACACACTAAAAAATACCCCACCAATAGTCTTCAACGACAAGGACATCAAAAACAAAAAGGCTAAAAACTAATCAGAGCCAAAAGGAGCCAAAGGAAACATTAAACAAAAAATAATGATGTCTCATGAATGGACTCTGGACCAGAAGAAGGACATCTATTAAAAGCTAAGAAAATATGAATACAGTATGGACCTTAGTTAATAATAATATATTAAATTGCTTTATCAATTGTAACTTATCAACTAATATTAAATGGTAATAATAGAGAAGACTGAGTGTAAAATATATGGAAAATTGTACTCTTTTCTCAATTTTTCTGTAAACTGAAAATGTTTCAATGCAATAAAGCCTCTTTGGAATAAAAAAAATTCATGAATGTTTATTACTTGTTACTACTATAATAAGCAGAATGATTCGCATACTCACAAGCATATAGAATTTACTGAATAAATCAAGAGAGGGGAGTAATGGCAAGATACAGGCATTGCAAGCTCTCTGGACAGAAAAGGATCTTACTCTCATTATAAGGTAATCCTTCAGAATTATGATTAATAGAAATGGTTAAGCATAAAATAAAGTCAAAATGTTTGTTGTAAAACAGAACAAAACTGAAAATGATAAAATATTTTTGGAGCCAAGAAAATAATGTTTAAAAAACAAGAATTAATTAACAGTAGCTTAGATCTAAAATTCAAACTTAACAGAAAAATCAGTGGAGAGAATTAAGAGAAGGTAAAAATACACTCAGCATTTCATAAAATAAATGGAGTCTCAAAAGTGCCTCTAATCCGTTATTACTAATATTATATTACATATTTGTCTTTCTATGCATACTCATTAAAGAGCTCATTACAGAGAACAAGATGGCAGAGAAGTAGGTGGACCATGGAGGACATCTCTCTCCACGGATACATCAGGAATACACCTTCAGACACAGAAGTGCATGCAGGACACCAGCTGCTGAGAGCGGACAGGAGTCCCTGACCAGCAGAAAAGAATAGAACCACGCAAAACTCGGTAGGACAAGGAACTAGGGGGAAAAACAGGAGTGTTAGTAGGACTGGACCTGCCCTCAGTGGGTGGGGGAACTGAACCAGGGGTCCACTCCCCACATCATCGCGGCAACTGTCTGAGTCAGAAGAAAAACATTTAAGGCTGAGAGTAAAACAGCCAATCTGTGGCAGCCTAAATGGAATGAGACTCAGACAGTCCTTGCCGCAGCCATACATACCCTGGACAGGGACACAGGTCCCCCGGAAAGGGCAGCGGCTCGGAGCTGGAGTTTAGGGATTGTGAAGAAGTCCCAGGGCGAGGGCTGCTGCTGACTGCAGAGACGGATCCAGAGGATGTGAGGGAGGAGATTGTGGCGGGAAAAGCCTGTGGAGGACAGCCAGGCAGCCATGGAAGCCAGGCAATACAGCTGAGTCACGTGTAGGGGGTGAAGCCACCACCACAGCCTCTCTCTCCCCACATGCCTGCATCAGCAGCTGAACAATAGAGAGGCTGATCCATCAGACACACTGAACTACAGAGGAGGACCCCAAACAGGTTGCCCCTTTAAGTGACTGATGTACAAGACTACACAGTAGGACCCCAGCCAAAGGGGGCCCTCTGTGTGCCTGACACACGAACAACAGGGAAGGATCCCAAGGAAGAGAGCCTTCTAAATGCCTGAATGGGAGGAGATATGGAGAAAAACTGGCCAAAGAGGCCTTCTGATCCCCAGCTACAAGAGGCTCAAAAAAGACTCTGAGAGGGCCATAACTCCTGCGGCGGAGGCAGTCCATGTCCCTGCAAACTTGGCACCACCAGGGTCCCTGCAAGCCAAGCAGCTGTGCCAACCCTCACTGGGGCAGAGCTGACACAGGCAAAAATGTCCTGCCTTTATGCACCCAGGGTCGCTTTGGTCTGTCCAACTCTTTGCAACCCTGTAGACAGGCCTGTCAGGCTTCCAGGCAAGGACACTAGAGTATTTTGGCCAATACTGGTTGCCATACCCTTCTAGAGCACTATATTTCCTGCTGCCCTAGCTGCCAACTCTCCTGAGTACCTGGTGCTGCCAGAGTCCCTGCAACCCAAGCAGCTGTACCACTTCCACACCTGGCCCTCACTGGGGCAGACCCAAGTCCTCCAGCACAGCCTCAGGAGCAAAGCCCAGTGGACGACCCACATGCAGAGGTGGAAATAAAACCACAGTTGAAACCCAGGGGCAGAGTGACTAAGGAAGAAGACCCGAACCCCTCCCACCAGCTGTACAAGCTGCACATTAAATCCGCATGATCAATTAGGCAGACTCTGTGTCTAGGGAACATATATAAAAGGGCACTGAGAGCTCCCACAAAAAAAAAAAAAAAAACACACTAGTTCTGAGAGCTGTGGACATCGGAGGCAAGAACACACAGGAGTAGGAGCAGATTAGGATCTGAGCTGCCGCCACAGCAGGTCCAGAGACCAGCACAGTGTTGGAGGGCATCCTAGGGAGGTGAGGTGGACTGTGACTCCCAATGAGAAAGGATGCTGACAGCAATGACGCAAGAAAAACATTTATTATTCTCGTGTTCTGACTTGTTCTGTAGACTCTTTTGGATTTTTTTTTTTCATTTTTTTATTTTTCCATTTTTTCCCTTCCCACCACCTCCCCCCATTGTAGTTGTTGATTTTATTGGCACTATGAAATCTAATTAAGCTTTTGAGTTTTATTTTTTCCTTTCTCAGTCACATTTTTTATTGTTCCTATAAACTTCTGCTTCTACACTGGACTTTCGGAAATCTGTGGAGATTTTCTTTTTTCCACATTTATTCCTTTCTTTGTTTTTCCTACTGTTCTTCTCCCCTTGCAGTTAATCTTTAATGTATATAAATCTTCTTTTTCTAGCTCTATTTAACTTTGCATATCTATTCTTTCTTTTATTTCTTTCCATTACTCTCAAAATATTTGTTACTTTTGTTTTCATTGCTTTATTCCCCACTTGGCACCTTGCTTTAGTTTTGTTTTCCAGTTTGTGCTTTAGTCAGTTTCATTTTTAACTGGTAGATACAATTTTTCATTTCCTTTGTTCACTGGGTCAATCTACTGTCTGTTATTTTCGTTGGACTGCTTTGATTTTGCTTATGGGTCTATGTATATGTGTATATGCAGTCACACTTTTTATTGTTATTATAAACCACTGCCTCTATTTTGGATTTTGCAGTTCTGTGGAGTTTTCCTTTTTTTCTTTTTTTTCCTGCTTCTTCCTTTGTTCTCTCTCCTTTTCTTTTATTAAACCGATTATATTTTTCTCCATTTATTCCTTTCTTTGCTTTTCCTACTGTTCTCTTCCCCTTGCAGTTAATCTTTAATGTATATAAATCTTCTTTATCTGCCTCTATTTAACTTTGCATGTCTATTCTTTCTTTCCTTTCCTCTCAGCATGTTTATTAGTTTTGTTTTCATTGCTCTATTCCCCACTTTGTCACCTTGCTTTAGTTTTGTTTCACAGTTTGTGCTTTAGTTAGTTTTATTCTTAACTGGCAGATGTAATTTTGGGGTTTTTTTGTTCGCTGGGTCAATCTACTATACTTTATTTTTGTTGGACTGTCTTGATTTTATGAATGAGTGTATATGTATAGGTATATATTTCATTATCTTAATTATTATTTGCTTGATTTTGTAACTGACATTTGTCTGAGGTTCATCTTTGGTTTCTCATTATGGGTATTTGTTTTAGTCTCACTTAATGCCATAACAAACCACTTGTGGAATCTTTGTTCCTGACCAGAGATCAAGCCCTGAGCCGCTGGAGTGGGAGCACTGACTTCAAGATCCTAGACGACCAGAGCACTAACCATCAGTTCAGTTCAGTCGCTCAGTTGTGTCTGACTCTTTGCGACCCCATGGACTGCAGCACACTAGGCCTCCCTATCCATCACCAACTTCCAGAATTTACTCAAACTCATGTCCATTGACTTGGTGATGCCATTCAACCACCTCATCCTCTGTTGTCCCCTTCTCCCGCCTTTAATCTTTCCCAGCATCAGGGTCTTTTCAAATGAGTCAGTTCTTCACATAATGTGGCCAAAGTGTTGGAGTTTCATTTTCAGCATCAGTCCTTCCAATGAATATTCAGGATTGATTTCCTTTAGGATGGACTGGTTGGATCTCCTTGCATTCCAAGAGACTTTCAAGAGTCTTCTCCAACACCACAGTTCAAAAGCATCAATTCTTCAGTGCTCAGCTTTCTTTATAGTCTAACCCTCACATCCATACATGACTACTGGAAAAACCATAGCTTTGACTAGATGGACCTTTGTTGGCAAAGTAATGTCTCTGCTTTTTAATATGCTGTCTAGGTGGGTCATAACTTTCCTTCCAAGGAACAAGCATCTTCTAATTTCATGGCTGCCATCACCATCTACAGTGACTTTGGAGCACCCCCCCAAAAAAGTCTCACTGTTTTCGCTGTTGGAGCAGTGGCTGCATGGCATCGGGGCGATGCTGAGGAGGTAAACCCAGTCAAAGGGCAAAGGAGAAGAGCCAGCAAGATGGTAGGAGGGGAAAATTATGTTTAGAATCAAACCCAATACCCACCAGAGACGCTCAAGGGCTCAAACAAACCTTGGGTGCATCAGGACCCAGAGACCCCACAGAAACTGAGACAGAACCGTGTTAGAGCATCTCCTGTGGAGGGATGGGTCAGCAGTAGACTGCCAGCAGCACAGGGGCTCTGGCTCCAGCAGACCTGGGTATGGAATAAGCCCTCTTGGAGGAGGTTGCCATTAACCCTACCATAGAGCCACCAGAGCTTACACAAGACTGGGAAAACAGACCCTGGAGGGCACAAACAGAACCTTGTGTGCACCAGGACACAGGCGAAAGGAGCAGAGACCCCACAAGAGACTGACCCAGACTTGTCCATGAGTGTCCAGGAGTCTCCAGCAGAGATGTGGGTTGGTGGTGGTCTGCTGCAGGGTTGGGGGCACTGAGTGTAGCAGCGTGTGCGTGGGACCTTTTGAAGGAGGTCACCATTATCTTCATTACCTCCACCATAGTTTGGGCCAGGTAAATAACAGGGAGGAAACACAGCCCCACCCATCAACAGAAAATTGGATTAAAGATTTACTAAGCATGGCCCCGCCCATCAGAACAAGACCCAGTCTCCCCTTCAGTAGTCTCTCCCATCAGGAAGCTTCCATAAGCCTCTTATGCTTCTCCATAACAGGGCAGACAGAAAATCACAATCACAGAAAACTAGCCAATCTGGTCACATGGACCACAGCCTTGTCTAACTCAATGAAACTATGAGCAATGCCGTGTAGGGCCATCCAAGACAGACAGGTCATGGTGGAGAGTTCTGACAAAACGTGGTCCACTGGAGAAGCGAATGGCAAACTACTTCAGTATTCTTACTTTTAGACCCTGTGAACAGTATGAAAAGGCAAAAAGATGCACTGAAAGATGAACTCCCTAGGTCGGTAGGTGCCTAATATGCTACTGGAGATCAGTGGAGAAATAACTCCAGAAAGAACGAAGAGACGGAGCCAAAGCAAAAACAACACCCAGTTGTGGATGTGACTGCTGCTGGAAGTAAAGTTCGATGCTGTAAAGAGCAACATTGCATAGGAACCTGGAATGTTAGGTTCATGAATCAAGGCAAATTGGAAGTGGTCAAAAAGAAGATGGGAAAAGTGAACATCAACATTTTACGAATCAGTGAACTAAAATGGATGGGAATGAGTGAATTTAACTCATCCATGACTGTTATATCTATGGCTGTGGGCAAGACTCCCTTAGAAGAAATGAAGTAGCCCTCATAGTCAACAAAAGAGTCCAAAGTGCAGTACTTGGGTGCAATCTCAAAAACAACAGAATAATATCTGTTCATTTTCAAGGCAAACCATTCAATATCAGAGTAATCCAAGTCTATGCCCCGACCAGTAATGCTGAAGAAGCTGAAGTTGAACAGTTCTAAGAAGACCTACAAGACCTTCTAGAACTAACACACAAAAAAGATGTCCTTTTCATTATAGAGGACTGGATGCAAAAGTAGGAAGTCAAGAGTTACGTGGAGTAACAGGCAAATTTGGCCTCAGAGTACAGAATGAAGCAGGGTAAAGGCTAATAGAGTTTTGCCAAGAGAACACACTGGTCATAGCAAATACCCTCTTCCAACAACACAAGAGAAAACTCTACACATGGACATCACCAGATGGTCAATACTGAAAACATATTGATTATATTCTTTGCAGCCAAAGATGGAGAAACTCTATATAGTCACCAAAAATAAGACCTGGAGTTGACTATGGCTCAGATCATGACCTCCTTATTGCCAAATTAAGACCTAAATTGAAGAAAATAGGGAAAACCACTAGACCATTCAGGTATGACTTAAATCAAATCCCTTATGATTATACAGTGGAAGTGAGAAATAGATTCAAGGGATTAGATCTGATAGATAGACTGCCTGAAGAACTATGGACAGAGGTTCCTGACATAGTAGAGGAGGCAGGGATCAAGACCAATCTCAAGAAAAAGAAATACAAAAAGGCAAAATGACTGTCTGAGGAGGCCTTATAAATAGCTGTTAAAAGAAGAGGAGTAAAAGGCAAAGGAGAAAAGGAAAGATATACCCATTTGAATGTAGAGTTCCAAAGAATTGCAGGACAGAGGAGAAAGTCTTCCTCAGTGATCAGTGCAAAGAAACAGAGGAAAACAATAGAATGGGAAAGACTAGAGATCTTTTCAAGAAAATTGGAGATACCGGGGAAACATTTCATGCAAAGATGGGCATAATAAAGGACAGAAATGGTCTGGACCTAACAGAAGCATAAGAGATTAAGAAGAGATGGCAACAATACACAGAAGAACTGTACAAAAAAGATCTTCATGACCAAGATAATCACAATGGTGTGATCACTCACCTAGAGCCAGACATCCTGGAATGTGAAGTCAAATGGGCCTTAGAAAGCATCACTACGAACAAAGCTAGTGGAGGTGATGGAATTCCAGCTGAGCTATTTCAAATCCTAAAAGATGATGCTGTGAAGTGCTGCACTAAATATGCCAGCAAATTTGGAAAACTCAGCAGTGGCCACAGGACTGGAAAAGGTCAGTTTTCATTCCAATCTCAAAGAAAAGCAATACTAAAGAATGCTCAAACGACTGCACAATTGCACTCATCTCACACACTAGCAAAGTAATGCTCAAACTTCTCGAAACCAGGCTTCAACAGTACATGAACCATGAACTTCCAGATGTTCAAGCTGGATTTAGAAAGGCAGAGGAACAAGAGATCAAATTGCCATCATCCACTAGATCATAGTAAAAGCAAGAGAGTTCCAGAAAAACATCTATTTCTGCTTTCTTGACTATGCCAAAGCCTTTGACTGTGTGGATCACAACAAACTGTGGGAAATTCTGAAAGAGATGGGAACACCAGACCACCTGACCTGCCTCTTGAGAAAACTGTATGCAGGTCAGGAAGTAACAGTTAGAAATGGACATGGAACAACAGACTGGTTTCAAATCGGGAAAGGATTATGTTAAGGCTATTATTGTCACCCTTCTTATTGAACTTATATGCAGAGTACATCATGAGAAATACTGGGCTGGAAGAAGCACAAGTTGCAATCAAGATTGGCAGGAGAAATCTCAATAACCTCAGATATGCAGATGACACCACCCTTAGGGTAAAAAGCAAAGAACTAAAAAGCCTCTTGATGAAAGTGAAAGAGGAGATGGAAAAAATTGGCTTAAAACTCAACATTCAGAAAACTAAGATCATGGCTTCTGGTCCCATCACTTCATGGCAAATAGAAGGGGAAACAATGGAAACAGCGAGTATAAATTAGCAGTGAGTTTCTCATATATATGGCTTTTACTCTGTTGTACATTCCTTCTGTTCTTAATTGGTTGAAAGGATATATCACAAAAATGTTTTTAATTTGTCAAATCTTTTTCCTATATCTACTGAGACAATCTTGTCGTTTTCATTCTTCATCTGGTTAATGTGGTGGGTGTTATCACATTGATTAATTTTCATATGTTGAACCATCCTTGTACTCCCGTGATATCACTTTGCCATGGTGCATAATCCTTTCCATGTGCAGTTGAATTTGGTTTTGCTAGTATCTGTTGAGAATTTTTGCATTTATATTCATCACAGATACTAACTTGTAGTTTCCTTTTTCTGTGGAGTCCTTACCAATTTTGGTATCAGAGTAATGCTGGCCTCATAAAAAGAGTTTGTGTTTTCACCTTTATACTTTTTGGAACAGTTTTAGAATACTGACTTTAATTCCTATTTAAAAGTTTGGCAGAATTCACTAGTAAAACTAATCTGTCCTGGGCTTTTCTTCGTTGTGAAGCTTTTAATTACTGGCTTACTTTCCTTGCTAGGTTTTAATCTGCTCACTTTCTATTTCTTCATGATTTAATCTTGGCATGTTACATGTTTCCAGGAATGTGTTTATTTCTTTTTGGTTTGTTCAGTTTTTTAGCATACAAGTGTTCATAGTAATCTTTAAGGAACTATAAACTATAAAAAGATTAATTCTGTAGTATTTGTAATGATACTATTTCTGGTTTTATTATATCAGTCTTCTCCCTTTTTGTGCTAGTTAGCCTAGCTAAAGTTTTGTTAATTTCTTTCTTTTTTCAGAAAAACATGCTTACTTCTATTGATTTTTAAAATTGCTTTTCTAGTCTTCCTTTTCTTCATATCTGCTCTAACCTTTATTATTTCCTTCCTCCCACTTAATTTGGGTTTAGTTTATTTTCTTCATTCCTTGATGGTTGTCAAGTTCAGTGGTTACTGGAGATCTTAAGACAGTTAAAATGAATGAAAACTCCAAGACTCTATCTTATTAATAATTTTTTTCTGACATAAAAATATAACTATAAGCACATTTGACATCTTTACAGTATCAGTCTTCATTTCATGTGGCAGTAAAACATCATCAAGTAATTAACCTCCAATTAAAATAAATAAATTTATATTTAAAAAAAAACATCATCAAGATATAAGCTCTCCTTACCAAACTTCAAAATAAAACAAAAATTATGTGGTCATAAATGCTAGTGTGAAATCTCTCCTTTGGTGCAGGTCAGGGAGGGTTGAGACATCATGAAACCAAGTTTTATTATTCAGTACTATAAAATCATCTACAATGGGGACCATATAAGAATATTGTGAACAAACGCTTGGTTTGAAATTAATGATTTTAAGTGTTCCTTGTACAATGATTGAAAGGTACAATGCAGAATGGTTAATCCTGCTATACTCACCTGGCACTGGGGAATGACTTGCTGTTAGTGCTGCTTTCTTCTGACACAGATCTGTAACAGCGATAATGTTTATTTTTAAAAAGTGAGAAAATTTTTAAATCTTAATCAAGTGACTATTTGAATGAAGAATGTTCTTCAGAGCAATAGAGTGATTCACTAAATAAAATGTCTCCTTCTAGGGAAATAAGAGCAATAAAATAACTACCATCTCAATATTAGGAGAAACGCCACCAGCCGTCTCACTATGTCGACCTAATCTTCTCATTCTCATTTCACATTTACTCAAATATTTATGGTATAAGCCCACATAGTTGCGGGCAGGCCCCTTGATTCCTTGGTAATCCTAACTCTCACCCAAATTAAGCCAAAACCATAAAGCAGCAGTCCAAAATTTCAGCTTAGTTTCTGTACATTTCTATAGATTCCTTTCATTCTCTCATAACACATACTCATCTTCTCTTTATATCGATTCCAAGAAGGTAAAACTAGAGATAAATACCTCTGTGGGAAAATATAGTAAATTATGAATAAGGGGTTCAATAATGATGCTTAAATTTTTATGTAATGGATTACAGATAATATGATAATGTCATTTATTAATTCAGTGTACCTAAGAGTTTATGATAAATTGGAAAGCTATTATCTCACCTTTTACACAGTTACAGAGAATAATTTTAAGAACATAAAGATTAAACCCCTTGCTCAAGATATCATAGTTATCAAGATATGCAATATTTAGAAGTTAAAGCCAGGTTTTCTGAGACTAAATATAGTTTTCGCCCCATTTCATGATGCTTCCTCCTGTCTAACCTGATTAACATGAACTACACATGTAATTTCTAGCTGAGAAATGACTTGCCCAATCAGCAATATAAAGAATTAGGAAAATAAATATTATGCAGGCATATTCATAGATCTTATCTCTAGTGGAGTGGGGTATTTTAATGAAGTTATTTACCATTGGTCTGAGGCTCTGTATGTTAAAATTTTATTTTTAAATGCAGTGTTATTATTTATTCTCATGAAGAGAAGTCTCGCGTGTACAATATGACTTGGATTAAGAGCTTGCCCAGTGGCTCAGATGGTAAAGAATCCACCTGCAATGCAGAAGATGCGGGTGAGGAAGACGCCCTGGAGAAGGAAATGATAACCCCATCCAGTCTTCTTGCCTGGAGAATTCCGTGGACAGAGGAGCCTGTGGTCTACAGTCCATGGGGTCGCAGAGTCAGAAACAACTGAGCAGAAACTATCATATTGGATTAAGAGGCTGAATTAATCTCCACCATACCCTTGACACCCATCCTCCTCAAGTAATACTGCTGGTAAAATGTAGTAAAACCAGAAAAAATACGAAGGACACCAAGCCAGTTTGAAGTGTATCTGTGTGCCTCTCCTCATATCGCTTTACCTATATAGTCTTAGCATATTCTAGATGAACCATGAGTACTTTTTTCTTGACTTATTTATTTGATAAGAATAAAACATATATACCTTTCACTTTCAAGTTCTCCTTTGTAGCACAGCTCTCTTATTTTATCCTGCTTTATTATAAGAGCAGCAGCAATGATGAACACAGGTATAGAAATGTAGAAAACGAGTTGAAGTCTGTGTTTTGGATGACCAAGAGATCTTCCCTTCAAAAAACTTTTACCTCGAATGGAAAATATCATTTCAAACTGTGTCAGAGATTTTATTAATCAAATGAGATGGTGCAAAGCTATCATTATCAGCCATATTCCCAAACACTAAACAATTCATTCATATAGACTGTGAATATGATAAAATCCAAAAACCTAAACTAATATATTAAATGAGCTTTACAGATGTTACTGTGTTTTCAAACGTCTACCATATGGTGATTTCCTTGATTGAAGGCATCGTTCCTTCATGGACCACATATTTAACGCCTGCAAGTATTTCTTCAATTCTGTTAAGATACAGGGTTTCTGAGGCTCAAACATATATATCACAACGAGTATTGGGATTTTACTTGTATGTGAGAATTAAATCTGGGGTGTGTGGCATTTCGGCTTCTCTGGTGGCTCAGATGGTAAAGAATTTGCCTGCAATGCAGGAGACTCAGGTTCAACCCTGGGTCAGGAAGATGCTCTGGAGAAAGAAATGACTACCAACTCCAGTATTCTTGCCTAGAGAATTCCACGGATGGAGAAGCCTGGGGAGCTACACTCCATGGGGTCACAAAGAGTTGGACACAACTGAGCACCTAAATTTTTCACACTCTATGCGGCATTTTTCTTATATTACTAGAATTTTTTCTAAAAATTAAAAGTACTCTAAATAACTCATTTAACTAAGTTATTTAATCAAATATGTGGCAACAGGAAATTGTTAAAATGACTCTAGATTTTATAGAATGCATGGCTAAATCTGCCTCAGACCCATTTCTGATTGACTAGTGCTAATATTTACATTTTCCTCATCTGTTCTTATAGATTCTCAGCTGACATCTGTATTCGCCTTCCTGGAGTCCTTACGTATTGAGTCCTGCTTCCTTCATAATTTGTTGGCTTGCTTCCTTTTATTTGATATGAACTCTTTGGCAATGTGGGAGTCCTGGGTTCAATCCCTGCTCAGGAAGATCCCCTAGAGAAGGGAACGGCTATGCACTCCAGTATTCTGGCCTGGAGAATTCCATGGCCTATAGTCCATGGGGTCACAAAGAGTCGGACAAAACTAAGTGACTTTCACTTCACTTCATTCTTGCTCTATCACTTCTTAGCCACATGGGGGAGCTGACAGGCAGAAGAGCAACTCGCCAGCTACAGTGTGGATGATCACAGAGGCTCAAAATTCTCCTCTTAGGCTAGCCTCAATTCTTCTCCTTTTTTCCCATGGTTTTTAAAGAGAGTTCAAGGTATGAGCAGCATTTTATTTTTCAGTCAGCTCTGTGTCTGTGCCTGGGGTTCCTGGTATCTTCAAGATAAAAATTACATGATATTTGTAATTAGACAAAGAATCAGATGAAGAGATCAGCATCTCTAGTTATATCCAGCAGACTGATTCTCAACCTCATGTGTAGTCTTCTGGGTAATCGAGATCACGTGGTTACTTTGAAAATGAATAAGATATGGAAGTGGCCTTGAAAGTCTAAGCAAGATTTCCCAGACCAAAAAAAAAAAAAAGGTCTTTCTTTCCCTTTTACTATCTAGTTTTAATGAGCACTGTGTACTGATACCTGCCAACAAAGACTATTTTCTATAAATTCTTCTTTCAGTTTGAGATCTTCATTTAATTAATTACTCTGAGTCTCCAGTCCCCATAGGTTAAACTAGTCCCCAACAATCTGCCTCAAGGATTCTACCTCCTTTCAAAGATACCTCAGGGCATCCAGTCATTTAACTATTCAGTTCAGTTCAGTCGCTCAGTCCTGTCTGACTCTGCAACCCCCTGCAACACATCAGGCCTCCCTGACCATCACCAACTCCCGGAGTTCACTCAAACTCATGTCCATTGAGTCAGTGATGCCATCCAACCATCTCATCCTCTGTCGTCCCCTTCTCCTCTTGCCTTCAATCTTTCCGAGCATCAGGGTCTTTTCAAATGAGTTCTTCACATCAGGTGGCCAAAGTATTGGAGTTTCAGCTTCAACATCAGTCATTCCAATGAACACTCAGGACTGATCTCCTGTAGGATGGACTGGTTGGATCTCCTTGCAGTCCAAGAGTCTCTCAAGAGTCTTCTCCAACACCACAATTCAAAAGCGTCAATTCTTCAGCACTCAGCTTTCTTTATAGTCCAACTTTCACATCCACACATGACTACTGGAAAAACCATAGCCTTGACTAGATGGACCTTTTTTGGCAAAGTAATGTTCTGCTTTTTAATATGCTGTCTAGGTTGATCATAACTTTTCTTCCAAGAAGTAAACGTTTTTTTATTTCATGGCTGCACGATAAAGTTTGCCACTGTTTCTACTGTTTCTCCATCTATTTGCCATGAAATGATGGGACTGGATGCCATGATCTTTGTTTTCTGAACGCTGAGCTTTAAGCCAACTTTTTCAATCTCCTCTTTCGCTTTAATCAAGAGGCTCTTTAGTTTTTCTTCAATTTCTGCCATAAGGGTGGTATCATCTGCATATCTGAAGTTATTGATATTTCTCCCAGCAATCTTGATTCCAGCTTGTGCTTCATCCAGCCCAGCATTTCTCATGATGTACTCTGCATATAAGTTAAATAAGCACGGTGACAATATACAGCCTTGACTTACTCCTTTTCCTATTTGGAACCAGTCTGTTGTTCCATGTCCAGTTCTAACTGTTGCTTCCTGACCTGCATACAGGTTTTTAAGAGACAGGTCAGGTGGTCTGGTATTCCCATCTCTTTCAGAATTTCCCACAGTTTGTTGTGATCCATACAGTCAAAGGCTTTGGCATAGTCAATAAAGCAGAAATAGATGTTTTTTGGAAACTCTCTTGCCTTTTTTTTTTTCACTGTTTAGTTTTTTATTACAGTACTGGGATGATCCATCAGATGTTGGCAATTTGATCTCTGGTTCCTCTGCCTTTTCTAAAACCAGCTTGAACATCTGGAAGTTCACAGTTCACATATTGTTGAAGCCTGGCTTGGAGAATTTTGAGCATACTAATTCACTGCTTTTCACCTCCTCCCTTTCATTTCCCCCAAATGTCTCAGCCTTTATGACTCAAGGGTTTAATTGTCATATCAAACTCCCCAAAACACAGATGTGACCAGAGAAAACTTCATGGGTAAATATCAGGCATAAAGGGGCCAGCATCCAGCAGCAGCAACTCCCAAAACTTTTCCCCCTTCTCCTCCAACTCCACACTACATTCAGATGGGTGACAGAAAAACAAGATGAGAAGTTCTGTGTAGACACAAGATTGCTCACAAACAGTCATTTCACTTTTGCACTGTTAACTACACAGTTACATGATTGCCTAGTTTCTCCAGGCAACTATTCTACCATGAATAAATTCCAGGTTTAACTTAGAATAATCGATGTATGCTAAAGAGTGTGTGTGCTCTGCCTTTTGCAAGCCTGCCAGGCTCTCCTGTCCATGGAATTCTCCAAGCAAGAATACTGGAGTGGGTTGCCATGCCCTCCTCCAGAGGATCTTCCCATCCCAAGGATTGAATCTACTTCACTGGGCCACAGTGAGCTCAGATCTTGCTCAAGTAATATTCTAGGTGTTTCTGTGGGGTGTTTTCAAATGAAATTAATATTTAAATCAGTATGTGTGTTAGTTTCTCATTTGTTCCAATTCTTTCTGACCCCATGGACTGTAGCCCACCAGGCCCCTTTATCCATGGGATTTCCCAAGCAAGAATATTGGAGTAAGCTCCCATTCCCTTCTCTAGGGGATCTTCCCTACCCAGGGATTGAACCCAGGTCTCCTGCATTGCAGATAGAGTCTTTACCATCTGAGCTACCCAGGAAGCCCAACATTTAGATCAGCAGACTGAGTAATGTAGTAGCTTTCTTTAACGCAGGTGGGCCTCAATCCTGGAGGTCTTAGTTAAACAAAAACACTGATCCTCCAGTGAAGATTCTTCCTGCTTGAGGTGCCCAAACTGAGACATCAACTTTGCCTGACCTTTAAGGCTGCTGCCCTTCATGCAAAAACTGCACCATCAGCTCTCCTAGAGCTGAGTTTACTGCCTCTGTAGATCTTGGAATCTGTCAGCCTCCAGAATCACATGGACCAATCAATTCCTTCTAAAGCTTCTCCTCCTGTGCTATCAATGGTCCCATTTCTCAGGAGAATTCTGACTAATACAGATTTTGTTTCCAAGAAACAAGATGTTGTTATAAAAAATACCTAAATATGTGGAAATGGCTTAGGAACTCATAATAGATACTATCTAGAGGAATTTTGAGGCACATTGTGGAAAACACCTAGATTAATCTGAAGAGAAGGCAGGAAGACAAGGGGACGACAGAGGATGAGATGGTTGGATGGCATCACCGACTCAATGGACACGAGTGTGAGCAAGCTACAGGAGTTGATGATGGACAGGGAAGCCTGGCATGCTGCAGTCCATGGGGTTGCAAAGAGTCAGACAAGACTGAGACTGACCTGAACTGACTGAATCTGAAGAGGTTGTTGGTGGAAATCTGGACGGTAAAGGCAACTCTGGTGAGGATTCAGAGGCAAAAGAGGAAAGGAGAGAAAGCCCGCATCTTTTTTAGATGATACAAAGATAATCATGAATGGAATGCTGGTAGAAATATTTACATGAAAGTTGTTTCTGGTGAGATTTTAGACAGAAAAGAACAATGGGTAAGAAAAGTGACCAAAACTTGGCTAAATTGTAATCTTGTGTTTTATGGAAGATAGAATTTGTGAGTCATGAAACTGGATAATTAGTTGAGAATATTTCTAAGAAAAATGTCAAAGATGTAGCCTGGACACCCCTGACTTATTAGAGTAAAATGTGAGCAGAGGAGACAAAGTGAAGGAGTTAGCGCTGAGCAGAGAGGTGCCAGAATTTAAAGATTTGGAGAATTCTCAGTCTATGAATTTTGCAAAAAAAAAAAAAGAGGGGGGATATGTTCCAAAATGTGGACAGAAAAATCATCTGATAAATAGACTGTGCACGTGAACCATCTCAGGAGACGGCGGGAATAAGGATGAGATGATATCAGCAGAAGCACTGCCAGGTCAGACCAAAGAGAACAGCACAGAGCCACAGAACAGGCTGGCTGCCAACACGCTTTATCCTCCAAGAAAAGAGAAGGATGCAGAGGGTAACTCAGAGATCATCCAGGCTTCCTCTCCCATCACGGGCCAGCAGCTGTCTCTTCCTCACTTTGACCAGCCAAGCTCTGTTGCCCAGTGGCTCAGGGGCAGTTTACTCCAAAGAGCTGTATGGATGGAGCCTCTGTCCAGAGCTGAAGAGGTAGGGTAGAAGCTACTGCAACTGGGTTATGCTCCCACCCCAAAGGCTCTGGAGGACAGAACCTCAAAACTAAGAAGGTTATTCTCCAGCCTGAACATCAAATGTAATTTGCCTTGCTAAGTTTTATTTGTATTTTCTGAGACCTGTCACCCTTTTCTCCTTTCCAATTTCTCCCTTTAGGAACAAGAATGTCTATTGTATGCCTGTCTTTTTTTTTCTTTTTTTTTTCTTGATGGTCCAACTGTCACACCTGTATATGACTACTAGAAAAACCATAGCTTTGACTAGATGGACCTCTGTCAGCAAAGCGATGTCTCTGTTTTGTAATACACTGTCTAGGTTTGTCATAGCTTTCCTCCCAAGGAACAAACATCTTTTAATCTCATGACTGCAGTTACCATCTGCAGTGATTCTGGAGCCAAAATATAAAATCTGTCACTGGTAACACTTTTTTCCCTTTTATTTGCCATGAATTGACTGGACTGAATGCCATGATCTTAGTTTTTTGAATGCTGAGTTTCAAGCCAGCATTGTCACTCTCCTCCTTCACTCTCATCAAGAGGCGCTTTAGTTTCCCTTCACTTTCTCTGATCAGACTGGTATCATCTGCATATCTGAGGTGGCTGATATTTCTCTTGGCAACCTTGATTCCAGCTTGTGATTCATTCTACCCAGGATTTCACATTATATACTCTGCATAGAAGTTAACTAAGCAGGGTGATAATATACATACAGCCTTGTTGTATGCCGTTCACGGTTTTGAACCAATCGGTTGTTTCATGTCTGGTTCTAACACACATACAGGTTTCTCAGGAGGCAGGTAAGTTGGTTTGGTATTTCCATCTCTTTAAGAATTTTCCACAGTTTGTTGTGATCCACACAGTCAAAGGCTTTAGTGTAGTCAATGAAGCAGAAGTAGATGTATTCCTGGCATTGTGCTTTCTCCATGATCCAACGAATCTTGACAATTTGATCTCTGGTTCTTCTGCCTCTTAGAAACCCAGCTTGCACATCTGGAATTTTCTCAATTCACATATGGCTGAAGCCTAGCTTGAAGGATTTTGAGCATAACCTTACTACTTACTACCACTTGAAATGAGCATGATGGTATGATGAGTTTAGGCTCTTATGAGGTCATTGCTTTTTCACTGGGACCTGTTGTGCACAAGAATCTGTGTGTGCCCTCTAGAGTGGAGGTTCTGTTTCCCCCAGCCCTATGGAATTACTGCAATCAAACCCCACTGGCCTTTAAAGCCAGATGTTCAGGGAGTTCCTCCTCCTGATGACAGACCCCTAAGCTGGGGACCCCCATGTAGGTGCTCATAACTTTCACTTCTGTGTAATAAGTTCTGTGATATAATTATTTTCCAGGTTATGGGTCACCCACCCAGTGGGTATGGGATTTTATTTTATCGCTATTGCACCCCTCCAACTGTCTCATTGTGGCTTTTGCTTTGTACTTGGATGTAGGGTATCTATTTGTATGTTCCAAAATTTGTTTTCAATGGCTGTTCAGCAGTTAGTTGTGATTTTGGTGTTTTTGCAAGAGCTTATGACTTTCTACCAAGTCATCTTGTCTCTGCCTCCTGTTTCTTTTTCCTGTGTGCTTAATCTTATTTCACTTGCTCATACAGTGCTGAGGGCAGAGGTCTTACACCCTACACTTCAGACCTAGTGTGAAATTGCTTTGCTGACATCTCTGCTGAGTGTGTAGAAGTATTGAATAACACAGCATTGCTTATTTAAAGGTTGCTAACAGAGCATACCTTAAAAGTTCCCCATACAAGAAAAAAAAAAATCTCTAAGTATGCTGACAGGTGTTAGCTAGACCTACTGTAGTGACAACCTACATTGTTTTACAATGTATAAAATATCAAATCATTATGTTGTACCCCCTGAAACTAATATAATGCTACACATCACTTATATCTTAATAAAAAATATTTTGAATTGGTTATGGTGGAGAAGGAGCTGAAAAAACACAAATGGAGAGGAAATCTCAAATGTCCGAGGTGAGACAAGCAAGTATCTAAATCAATTACACATTTTTGTTTCCTAAATTAAAAAAATATTTGTTTTCCCTAAAGATGGCAGTGTTCAGATAAAAATAACTACTGCTGGATTAGTTCTGGGCCCACTACAAGAACAAACATGTTTTATCTATTCATTCAATTTCTTTTTTTCTTTGTGTTTTTCTTTTTTATTTTTTATATATATTTAATTTTTTAATATAAATTTCTTGATTGCTCTACAAAACTATGAAGTTACATTTCCAGATTCATAGATTGTAACTAAAATGACTAGTGGGAGAAAAAAGTGGAAATTTTGATAACACCTGTTGATCCCTTACAGTGAAGCAATGACTCTGTCACGTTTTAGAAAGTAACTGTGGTAGCACACATTGCCCCAGCTCTTAGGTAATTTAGTTTCCAGAAGAGAATTTCAAATAAGCTTCTGAGTTTCTATGAAAATTTTAATAAAACCATACAAAATAAAGAGATTGTTGCTATCCTGATCAAACACAAACTAGTCTTTGCTCATCTACATGCGTATTTACCAAACAGAGCAAATGTAACTCTTTGCAAGTTCCATTCAGTCTATAAATTTCTTACTGAAGAAAAGAAAAAGATCTCACTTGCCAAATGTGCTGTCCACCTGGTACGCAACACTGAAAGGGGTGTGATTTGTTTTCCTGTGATATGAAGGTTTTCATAATGAAAATTTCAATCACTTTTAGTTTCCTCAAAATGTGCAGAAGCATTTAACAAGAGATTTTTTGTTTGTTTTTTAACTTCACACTGTGGAAAGACATTGCTTCCTTAAACAAGTGTACAAGATGGTTGTACACTTTGCTGGCCATAGAAGATATGTTGAAATATTTGCAGTGCAGTGGGTGTGTGTTCAGTCATGGCTGACTCTTTGCAACCCCATGGATGGTAGCCCACCAGGCTTCTCTGGCCACGTAATTCCTCAAGTGAGAATATTGAAGTGGGTCGCCATTTCCTCCTCCAGGGTATCTTCTTGACCTAGGGGTCAAATCAGGGTCTCCTGCATTGGCAAGCAGATTCTTTTACCGAACCACCTGGGAAGCCCAGTTCAGTTCAGTTCAGTTCAATTCAGTCGCTCAGTCGTGTCTGACTCTTTGCAACCTAATGAATCACATCATGCAGGCCTCCCTGTCCATCACCAACTCCCGGAGTTCACTTAGACTCAAGTCCATCGAGTCCATGATGCCATCCAGCCATCTCATCCTCAGTCGTCCCCTTCTCCTCCTGCCTCCAATCCCTCCCAGCATCAGGGTCTTTTCCAATGAGTCAACTCTTTGCATGAGGTGGCCAAAGTACTGGAGCTTCAGCTTTAGCATCATTCCTTCCAAAGAAATCCCAGGGCTGATCTCCTTCAGAATGGACTGGGTGGATCTCCTTGCAGTCCAAGGGACTCTCAAGAGTCTTCTCCAACACGACAGTTCAAAACCATCAATTCTTCAGCGCTCAGCTTGCTTCACAGTCCAACTCTCACATCCATACATGACCACTGGAAAAACCATAGCCTTGACTAGACGGACCTTAGTTGGCAAAGTAATGTCTCTGCTTTTCAATATGCTCTCTAGGTTGGTCATAACTTTCCTTTCAAGGAGTAAGCATCTTTTAATTTCATGGCTGTAGTCACCATCTTCAGTGCTTTTGGAGCCCCAAAAAATTAAGTCTGACACTGTTTCCACTGTTTCCCCACCTATTTCCCATGAAGTGATGGAACCAGATGCCATGATCTTCGTTTTCTGAATGTTGGGCTTTAAGCCAACTTTTTCACTCTCCTCTTTAGCTTTCATCAAGAGGCTTTTTAGATTCTCTTCACTTTCTGCCATAAGGGTGGTGTCATCTGCATATCTGAGGCTATTGATATTTCTCCCGACAATCTTGATTCCAGCCTGTGTTTCTACCAGTCCAGCGTTTCTCATGATGTACTCTGCATATAAGTTAAATAAGCAGGGTGACAATATACAGCCTTGACATACTCCTTTTCCTATTTGGAACCAGTCTGTTGTTCCATGTCCAGTTCTAACTGTTGCTTCCTGACCTGCATACAGATTTCTCAAGAGGCAGGTCAGGTGGTCTGGTAATCCCATCTCTTTCAGAATTTTCCACAGTTGATTGTGATCCATACAGTCAAAGGCTTTGGCATAGCCACGCTAAAATATTTACCTGATGTAAAATCTTATTTTTTTAAATGCTGGACAAGAAGAAAATACTTCCCTAATGTTGAAATTCATGGAGGATGAGAATAGAGAAAAAAAAGTTCTCAATGAAATGGAAATTTATATGCTGCTTTTCCAAAGCAATCTGATGATCTGTGAAGAGGCCTTCAGAATTCCAGAACAGGATGTATTGACTACACCTTGGTAGTTCTATGATTTGCACAGGTTGTGACAACAATTCATACACTTGAAAAAACGACTCATACCTTTGGAAATAAAGACTGCTTCAGAACTCAAAAAATGCAACCAGCAATGGGGAAGCAAGGAAGGACTTCCTCAGTTCCTTTATTAAAATAGTAATTTATATGGAATTCAAATTAGATTTCACCAACTAAGATTACTTCTATGCTTTAAGCCATGTTCCCTGAAAAAGAAATATTTCACATCCAGTGTGCTTCAGAGTGCATAAAAATAATGGGCATTTGAGACATGGATAGCCTATCTGATGAATTTAAATATGCAAAAGAACTGACTGACAGAGAGGTGGCCTATCATACCAAGCCTGTAGCAACAAAGTGATTGAACATTTTTGGAGAGCTGCAAAATATGAATAGTTTTTCCAAGCCTGAAAACCTGCTTTATCTAGTAAAGAAAACCCTTAGTATCCTATGCTCAACTGCTTTTGTCAAGATACTTAGCATAATGCCATTACAATGAACTCATATCGCAATTCAGTAAACGTGGGGTTGTTAAAACAAAGCTTCAAGTCAAAATGAATTTTACATTTGATTCTACTCCACTTTGCTACCACTTAAAAGAAGGACACCTTAAAGGCTGCAAGCAGTTCAGAAAGGTATAACTAGAGAATAAAACAAAAAATATGTCTGACTCTATTATGGCACTGAAAGAAGCATGACAATGTTATTTTCATTAAATATGAGGGTATCGTTAATTATTCCTATTATATTTTTATTCTTCCTCCTTTCTAAAAATCGTACATTTATGTATTTTGAGAAAAAAGAAGATAGCCATGCAAAACTTAAATATCTAGTACAGGGTTCTTAAAAAGAGGTAAAGTAAATTGCTGTATTATAGAATACATTATACTCATTATAAACTAGTGTTCTTGTTCATATATTGTTACTTTTAATTGGTTTTTCTATAAACTACTATTGATCAGCACTGTTAATTAGTTCTATTGCTGTTTCACTTAAATAATAGCAATTTACGTAACAACCTGGAGAAGGAAATGGCAATCCACCCCGGTACTCTTGCCTGGAAAATCCCATGGTTGGAGAAGCCTGATAAGCTACAGTCCACGGGGTTGCAAAGAGTCAGACACAACTGAGCAGCTTCACTTCACTTATTTAACAAAAGTACACAATATAGAATAATATCAAATTTGAAATAAATACCCATTTTTTCTACATATTTATGTGAAAATAATAATATATATAGTTTCTTGTTACATGTTAAATGATTATATTTCCTTTTTTTAGGTCTACACACAGTCTGATATATCTGTATTTTAATTGTCTAAGAAGGTACTCCCCTATGTATGCCTCCTCTTGTATGTATGTATTCAAGCTGCATATAAGCCTGCCCAGGAGCTCATCATTTATTTGACCCAAAGGAAAAGGGGTAAAGGGGGACAGACATCCTCTTCTGAAATCAGGGCTATTCTCCAGTTGTTCCCAGTCTCATCCAGACCCACTTGATCTCAAAACAATCCTCAGGAACCCTAGGTGTGGGGATATTCTCAAGGTAAAATTTTAAACTTTAGGTCGGAACCCCTACAAAGCAAAAGAAAGGAGTGGCCTGAAAGACGACAATGATGACTTAACATCATTTTAAACCAAGCATATGTGAGACAATCCAAAGTGAACAATCGAAATTAACTGGTCAAATTAGGTACACTGTAATTTCTACTTTTCAAATTTCCTACTACTAGGTACAATTTTTGTTAGTAAACAATATCAACGTTGATACAGGAATACAAACTTAAAACTGTCTTAGTTTTTTAAAATTTTATAAGTAAAATAAAACTCATATTTGTTGACATGAGTTGCTTTGCAATGTGGCTTGGAACCTAAATTTCATTTTCTTACATATTACCTTAGATTAACAAAGTTTTAAAGACACTAACCGGCTTTGTGCTCGTGTCCATCATCGACACTTCCAAACCCTCCTAGAAGGGGCTTGCAGTTAGGAGGCCCAAACCCTTTCAAACAATGGCAATGATTTAAATTGTTGCATACCTAGAATAATTAGAAAATAGAACAATTTTTATGTACAAAGTTGGTTTTCCATAGAGACCAATGAATATTCTATACTTATTGAACAGAGAATTTAACTTAAATAGACAAATTCAACAAATTGTCACAAATTTTACCTTGAAAATTTCCTATACTGTATAAAGTATATCTGGCTTCTGTTGCCATATCATTTTTAAAAATTATTTCAACTTGCCCCATAACCAGACCAAGATATTATCAATCAACAATAACATGCCACTAATTATCATTTACTTCCTAACTTCACAGAAAAGTCTGGACACTAAATTAATGAACAAGACACTTCTAATGACCTCATTTACCAGTTCCTGCCTTTCTCTGTTAAAATAAGATCATTTTGATTAAATGGTAAATACAGTGCCTATAGCATATCCAGCCCACATATTTACCAATCATTTTATATGTCCAGAATCATCTTAAATGTTTCTACATCTTCTCTAATATTAAACAGTTTGGCAAGATTTCTCAAGAAAGTAAGATTGAAGCTGTAAGTTATAGACTGTTAAATCACACCAAGCAGCATGAAGATGATAAAAAATTACTCAGAAGATTTCTTTAAATCTCCAAACTGTTGACTGAATTGTTCAAAGCATGTTACTTAAAATGAAAACTGAAATTACTTACTCCTTTTGAATTACAATCAACATCATTACTGCATTGTGTAGTATTTATTTGGAATCTAACCTCTCTACAGGAAAAGTTCAAACAATACTAAAACAAAGCAAAGAAATTGAAAAACAAATTCAGTCAAACCAACAAATTAGACTGCGCATATAGATAATACATGAGAAAAAATTCAAGGTTTCATATTACCAAGAATTGGCATAAAAACTCAAAACATAAAGTTATAATTGTGACAGCATTGAAATAAATATGAAATAAACTATGTGCCTTCATACTGTAAAAGTATAGTCATGTAAGAAGTTGAAAATTTTATTTTCTTGCCATCTAGCACCAGCAGTCCTCTTAGAAAGAAAAATATCCAGAAAAATAATTTGGTTAGTCCTTTGAGTTCAATCATTATGTGAGGAGCATTTAAAAAATATCCAGGCCTGGGCTGTACCCGACACCATTATATCAAGATATCTGTGGGCAGAGTTTAGATGATTACCAGGATCAGTTAGGGCTGAGAAATATCACATGGGAGGTTGAGATAATAAAATCACGTGTATGAGGAGCAAATGAGGCACGTTACTATTGCATGTGGGGAAAAAAATGAGGAGAAAAGCAAGGATAACAGGAAATTATATGAGGTAATACAATGATGAGAGACTCTCATGAGAGAGATGGCTAAATGGCCTTCTAAGAAAAGGAATGTTTAATGTGTACATTTATATTGCCCTAATTTATGGCGTTAAATTATGTGACCTTTTCCAATTACTCAAAATTTTTCAATAAAGTCAATACTTTACAAAAGATTTTTGTTTTTGGCTGAGTTTTGCTTTTTGATCATAATAACAACAGAGGAGACAGAAAGAGGGGGATCAGAACTCAGAAACAGAGATTGGAGCCAATGTCATTTAGATATCAAGGGGAGAGAGACCTCAGATCTTGTACGTATCTGTATGTTTTCAAATAAGCAAGATGTGACAGATACTATGATATTATCAAAAAGTATTAGGTGAGGGTGGGATGATTTGGGAAAATGGCACTGAAACATGTATAATATCATATAAGAAATGAATCGCCAGTCTAGGTTCGATGCAAGATACAGGATGCTTGGGGCTGGTGCACTGGGATGACCCAGAGGGATGCTTTGGGAAAGAGGTGGGAGGGGGGATCAGGATTGGGGACACGTGTACACCCGAGGCGGATTCATGTTGATGTATGGCAAAACCAATACAATATTGTAAAGTACAAAATAAATAAATAAACAATAATTTTTAAAAAGTAAATTTGAATTTACTAGAGACTAGAGACTCTCTTTCAAAAATATGTACATTAATTTTCTAGTGTAGCTCTTAGAATTAATCATTTCTAAGATAAATCAGAACATTAACTGTTGGATATATTGTTTATAGAATATTAGAACTTTCTGAAAACATTCTATAATTATAGAAGTATATTATTGTTATTATATCTATATATATTATTATATATTATATTATATATCTAAACAATTATATTATTGTTAATGCTGTTTGCTTATTCTTATGTACAACATACATGATAACTATATGTATTGTATTATAGCAGAATATAATATTGAACTAATATTATTCAATTAAAACATTCATCTACCAATCAGAAAAAAAATTGAGTTGATCATAATAAGTTAAAAATCAATATAAATTTATATATTCTACAGAAACAATCGACACAATTTAAGAAAGTTTTTCCAAAAACGATCCATCAGTTCAGTTCAGTTCAGTTCAGTCACTCAGTCATGTCTGACTCTTTGCGACCCCATGAATTGCAGCACGCCAGGCCTCCCTGTCCATCAACAACTCCCAGACTTTACCCAAACTCATGTCCATCGAGTGGGTGATGCCATCCAGCCATCTCAACCTCTGTTGTCACCTTCCCCTCTTGCTCCCAATCCCTCCAGGCATCAGGGTTTTTTTCCAATGAGTCAACTCTTCGCATGAGGTGGCCAAAGTACTGGAATTTCACCTTTAGCATCATTCCTTCAAAAGAACACCCAGGACTGATTTCCTTCAGAATGGACTGGTTGGATCTTCTTGCAATCCAAGGGACTCTCAAAGAGTTCTCAAACACCACAGTTCAAGGGCATCAATTCTTCAGTGCTCAGCTTTCTTCATAGTCCAACTCTCACATCCATACATGACAACTGGAAAAATCATAGCCTTGACTAGATGGACCTTTGTTGGCAAAGTAATGTCTCTGCTTTTGAATATGCTATCTAGGTTGGTCATAACTTTTCTTCCAAGGAGTAAGTGTCTTTTAATTTCATGGCAGCAGTCACCATCTGCAGTGATTCTGGAGCCCAAAAAAATAAAGTCTGACACTGTTTCCACTGATTCCCCACCTATTTCCCATGAAGTGATGGGACCAGATGCCATGATCTTAGTTTTCTGAATGGTGAGCTTTAAGCCAACTTTTTCACTCTCCACTTTCACTTTCATCAAGAGGCTTTTGAGATTCTCTTCACTTTCTGCCAAAAGGGTGGTGTCATCTGCATATCTGAGGTTATTGGCATTTCTCCCAGCAATCTTGATTCCAGCCCAGCACTTCTCATGATGTACTCTGCATATAAGTTAAATAAGCAGGGTGACAGTATACAGCCTTGACATACTCTTTTTCCTATTTGGAAGCAGTCGGTTGTTCCATGTCCAATTCTAACTGTTGCTTCCTGACCTACATATAGGTTTCTCAAGAGGCAGGTCAGGTGGTCTGGTATTCCCATCTCTTTCAGAATTTTCCACAGTTGATTGTGATCCACACAGTCAAAGGCTTTGGCATAGTCAATAAAGCAGAAATAGATGTTTTTCTGGAACTCTCTTGCTTTTTCCATGATCCAGTGGATATTGGCAATTTGATCTCTGGTTCGTCTGCCTTGGAATCCCTTAGAAGAAATGGAGTAGCCATCATGGTCAACAAGAGTCCAAAATGCAGGACTTGGATGCAATCTCAAAAACGACAGAATGATCTGTTTGTCTCCAAGACAAACCATTCAATATCACAGTAATCCAAGTCTATGCCCCAACCAGTAACGCTGAAGAAGCTGAAGTTAAACGATCCTATGAAGACCTACAAGACCTTTTAGAACTAGCACCAAAAAAAGATGTCCTTTTCATTATAGAGGACTGGAATGTAAAAGTAGGAAGTCAGGAAACACCTGGAGTAACAGACAAATTTGGCCTTGGAATACGGAATGAAGCAGGGCAAAAGCTAATAGAGTTTTGCCAAGAGAACGCACTGGTCATAGCAAACACCCTCTTCCAACAACACAAGAGAGGACTCTACACATGGACATCACCAGATGGTCAACACCGAAATCAGACTGATTATATTCTTTGCAGCCAAAGATAGAGAAGCTCTATACAGTCAGCAAAAACAAGACCGGGAGCTGACTGTGGCTCAGATCATGACCTCCTTATTGCCAAATTCAGACTTAAACTGAAGAAAGTAGGAAAAACCACTAGACCATTCAGGCATGACCTAAATCAAATCTCTTATGATTATACAGTGGAAGTAGAAATAGATTTAAGGGTCTAGATCTGATAGATGGAGTGCCTGAAGAACTATGGACAGAGGTTCGTGATATTGTACAGGAGACAGGGATCAAGACCATCCCCATGGAAAAGAAATGCAAAAAAGCAAAATGGCTGTCTGGGGAGGCCTTACAAATAGCTGTGAAAAGAAGAGGAGTGAAAAGCAAAGGAGAAAAGGAAAGATATAAGCATCTGAATGCAGAGTTCCAAAGAATAGCAAGGAGAGATAAGAAAGCCTTCTTCAGCAATCAATGCAAAGAAATAGAGGAAAAGAACAGAATGGGAAAGACTAGAGATCTCTTCAAGAAAATTAGAGATACCAAGGGAACACTTCATGCAAAGATGGGCATAATAAAGGACAGAAATGGTATGGACCCAACAGAAGCATAAGACATTAAGAACAGATGGCAAGAACACACAGAAGAACTGTACAAAAATGATCTTCACAACCCAGATAATAATGATGGTATGTTCACTCACCTAGAGACAGACATCCTGGAATGTGAAGTCAAGTGGGCCTTAGAAAGCATCACTAAAAAAGCATCACAACAAAGCTAGTTGAGGTGATGGAATTCCAGCTGAGTTATTTCAAATACTGGAAGATGATGCTGTGAAAGTGCTGCACTCAATATGCCAACAAATTTGGAAAACTCAGCAGTGATCACAGGACTGGAAAATGTCAGTTTTCATTCCAATCCCAAAGAAAGGCAATGCCAAAGAATGCTCAAACTACTGCACAATCGCACTCATCTCACACGCTAGATAAGTAATGCTCAAAATTCTCCAAGCCAGGCTTCAGCAATACGTGAACAGTGAATTTCCAGATGTTCAAGCTGGTTTTAGAAAAGGCAGAGGAACCAGAGATCAAACAATCCATAGGACAGTAATTTTGATCAAATAATATGTTACTCAATCCAAACTAGTATTTACATGAGATCTTCAAATGCTATTTAAATATTTACTCCCTACAGTGCTTACAAAAACACTTGCTTATACATTGCACAACATAAAAAAATGATCTGTATAAAATTTACTTAAAAGTAATGTTGCTGTTTAAAAGAGGTATGGAGATCATTAAAAACTAATATTGGTGCAATATTGCTTAATAAACCTGTGAAAATTGTCCACAATTTGTAAATAGAGACAATGGGAGAACTACACTCACCCCAATATCATTTTTGAACATTCATTAAAGGAAACACAAAGATTATTTAATTATTTAAGGGAATGCATTTTCCATAACTTGCTAGTCACTACTGAGAAGAGCCTAGATCTTGTTAAGTTACATGATAACAGATTTTGTCTGGCAAATATATTAATGAGTTTTGTCTGACTGAAAAGATAACCCCCAAATTATGGTTTTACTGCTCTATAGGACATTAGCAGATTTTACTTTAAACCTAGCAGTTGTATTTCAACATTCTTTTGCCTAATGGCTCTAAATACGTAGTCCTTTAAACACTCTTTGAACTAGCTTTCACAGTTTGTTCCTTCATTACTGTGTTTGATGGGTGCTCAAATTTATATTTGTATAAAAGCTATGTGTTTACATTTCTGAAAGTCTTCAAGCCCCAAATGAAGTACCTAAGTGGACCTATTTGCCACACTCAAATTTCTTTGCCCAACAAAAGTTCCCTTTAAGCTATTTAAGTATGGACATGTATTTTCTTATATGCACATGCCTTGTAGGGTAATTTACAAGTGGCATCAAAGATTTACTTTGGCTCACTCTCCATTTCTCTTGAGTTTTCTTTTCCTTCTCAGTTTTGTTTTGAGTTGTTTTGATATCATTTCTGATTCTTAACCGGTCAGTAAGTCTGCCCATGATATATGCTGTGCTGTGCTTAGTTGCTCAGTCCCGTCTGACGCTTTGTGATCCCATGGACTGTAGCCCTCCAAGCTCCTCTGTCCATGGGGATTCTCCAGGCAAGAATACTGGAGTGCATTGCCATGCCCTCCTCCAGGGGACCTTCCCATCCCAGGGATCGAACCCAGGTCTCCTGCATTGCAGGCAGATTTTTTACCATCTTAGCCACCAGGGAAGCCAGTGAATACTGGAGTGGGCAGCCTATCCCTCCTCCAGGGGATCTTCCCGACCCAGGAATCAAATCGGGGTCTCCTGCATTGCAGGCGAATTCTTTACCAGCTGAGCTACCAGGGAAGCCCACCCATGATATATACATGTATATATATACTTGTGAATATATAAATATTTGAATATTTGTGAATATATAAATATATGTGAATGTTTGCATATATGCATATACATGTGTATATACATGTGCATACACATACAATTTTGCTTGTTTTACATATTATAGAATGGCTATACCTTTGGGTTGTGTAAATTGTTCATTTTTGCCACTTTAAAAAGAAAATGAGTGTGACTTTAAGGAACCATATAATGTGTGTATAAGTTTTTAGGCTGCTAACTAGCTTCTGTATGAGAGGTAGTAATTAATTATCTACCTCTCATTTCTTTCTGAAATATACCTTAACTGCGTTAAAATTATAATTATACAGTTGGGACATATTAGTATCAATAATGGCAGAAGACAACCATCTCAGGGTAATGGGTTGTGTAATTGCTTTTCAAAAGACAAACTAGCTTTATACTGATGTTATATCTGATTATTTCAGAATATAAAAGAAGACAGTCAAAGTCAAGGTTTAAATGAATACAGAATATTATATTTTGTGCAAAGTAACCTTTATTTTGTTTATAGTATCTGTAATTAAAAAAATAATGAGTCTGAAAAATTTTAGTAATAACTGTTCAGTTTTGGTGAGATCAATCATAAGATAATTTTAGAATGTGCCTGTGAATAATGTAGAGCCTGACAGAGAATGAGATGGTTGGATGGCATCACCAACTCAATCGACATGGGTTTGAGTAGACTCCGGCAGCTGGTGATAGACAGGGAGGCCTGGCGTGCTGCGGTTCATGGGGTCACAAAGACTCGGACACGACTGAGTGACTGAACTGAACTGAACTGAATACTGTATTGATGTAAAATTATAATTTGGATTTTTAAGAATTGTATACCTAGAAGTTGGTTGTGAAGTATTTAATTTGCTCTTAATAGAGGTCATCGTCATCGTGAAGTCACTCAGTCGTGTCCAACTCTCTGTGACCCCGTGGACTGGAGCCCACCAGGCTCCTCCATCCATGGAATTTTCTAGGAATAGAGGTAGTACAAAGCTTTTCTTTACTTTCTATAATTCACCTAGATGAGAGAGATTCAGTAGTTCACCAAAATAATTTTCTGGCTTTGTATCATGTAAATGGTTATTTTTAAAACTTCTCCATAGTTTTGAAAGAGCTAAAGTTCTGTATAATTTTACTACATTCACCTATTAATATGGAAGCTCTTGCATTGTCACTTTGGTTAACAGGGAGCTAAGCAAATTTTACTATATACCAATAATCCTTTTTAATTAAGTGACCATACCACCTTGGGCAACTGTGGTGATTTTTATCTTACCAGTTCTGAGTCTAAAGTCAAAAAAATTGGGGGGTCATTTTTTTAATACCTAAAACTATTTTTAAATTTCTGAGATTGCAAACAGAAAGTAACGGATTTGACCTCTTATCTCATAAATAAAAGAATGCTAAAAATAATTAAATTTGTCTGATATTCTCCATAATTTATTCATTTTTGGAAGATATTAAATTTTTAATGAAAATGCATCACACTGTAAGGGCTTTTTACAAAACAACAAAAACTATTGTTCCTAACTGCAATTGAGAAGAATTTTATATCTTTACTTTTTAATTCATTTTAAAATTTAAGTATAGCTAATTTACAATGTTGCCTTAGCTTCAGGTATACAACAAAGTAATTCAGATGTGTATATATATATATATATATATATATTCTTTTTCCTCTGGTGTAGGAAATGACAACCCACTTCAGTATTCTTGCCTGGAAAATCCCATGAACAGAGGAGCCTGGTGGGATGCAGTCCATGGGGACACAAAGAGTCGAACAAGATTGAGCACACACACAATGATGGTTCTTCTTCAGATTCTTTTCTATTATATGTTATTGCAACACACTGAATATAGACCCCTGCGCTATACAGTAGATTGTTGTCATATACCTATTTTATACATAGTAGTGTATATCTTTGGAGAAGGCAGTGGCACCCAACTCCAGTACTCTTGCCTGGAAAATCCCATGGAAGGAGGAGCCTGGTGGTCGGCAGTCCATGGGGTTGCTAAGAGTTGGACACGATTCAATGACTTCACTTTCACTTTTCACTTTCATGCATTGGAGAAGGAAATGGCAACCCACTCCAATGTTCTTGCCTGGAGAATCCCAGAGATGACGGAGCCTGGTGAGCTGCCGTCTATGGGGCCGCACAGAGTTGGACACGACTGAAGCGACTTAGCAGCAGCAGTGTATATCTTAACTCCAAACTCCTAATTTATGATAGTTTCCATTACTTCTCAGTTAAATAGCAATGTAGGAGCTGCATAGGATGACAGTATGGAGATTCCTTAAAAACTAGGAATAAAATCGCCATATGACCCAACAATCCCACTCCTAGGTATATACCCTGAGGAAACCAAAATTGAAAGAGACACATGTATCCCATTGTTCTTTGCAGCACTATTTACAACCAGCCAGAATATGGAAGCAACCTAGATGTCCATCAACAGATGAATGGATAAAGTAGTTGTGGTATATATATACAATGGAATATTACTCAGCCATAAAAAGGAACACATTTGAGTCAGTTCTAATGAGGTGGATGAACCTAGAACCTATTATACAGAGTGAAGTGAGTCAGAAAGAGAAAAACAAATACCATATTCTAACACATATATGTGGAATCTAGGAAAATGGTACTGAAGAATTTATTTACAGGGCAACAATGAAGAAACAGACATAGAGAATAGACTTATGGTCATGGCAAGAGGGAAGGAGAGGGTGAGATGTACAGAAAGAGTAACATGGAATCTTACATTACCATATGTAAAACAGATAGCCAATGGGAATTTGCTGTATTGCTCATGAAACTCAAACAGGGGCTCTGTATCAACGGAGAGGGGTGGGGTGGGGAGGAAGGTTCATAAGGGAAGATATATATTTAAACCTATGGCTGATTCATATTGAGGTTTGACAGAAAACAGCACAATTCTGTAAAGCAATTATCCTTCAATAAAAAATAAATAAAATTTTAAAAAAGAGGTGCATAGGATGAACTGTCAAAGAAATTCAGCCAGCCTTCCCTAGGTTAATTTTAAATGTTATTAATATAAGCAAAACTATTGGTCTCAGCATATATTGTAAATGTTACAAGAATGAATTGAAAGCTCATAGAAAATCAAGTTCATTTCTTTCCATAATATTCTCTTATCCTCAAGAGAAACTTTGATCAAACTCTTTTTTCCTTGTTTAATTTTATTTTATTATTATATTTATATTAATATTATTATATTAATTTTATTTTATCATTTTTTTTACTTTACAATATTGTATTGGTTTTGTTATCACACCCCTGCACTCCAATAAGAGATTTTGTTTTTCTCCATTTTCATACTATTGGTGACTCTAATAAATTAACCATTCAAACTTTATAAGCTTTTGATCAACTGGTAGTTTGTACTTTCAGATACAGGATAGAACCTAAATCTTCACTGACATGTAGAAAGGATCCTATAAGGTATTCTAAACTATTTGAATTTAAGAATTAGACTCACAGGTATAGGATATGGAACTTATGCTGACACTGATTAGACAATTTCACTATGGTGTGAATTAGATATATCATATGGCTGAATCAGGATTTACTGGAATATATTGGAATATATCCAAAAATAAAATGCCATACAAAAGTAAACTGCTAACTCAAGATCCAGGGAAGTAAAAATTAATTATTCAGGGATAAATTAAACGAGAAAAATTAATTGTGGTTATGCTTTTCTGATGATAAATGAGAAAGCTTTTTTTTTCAGTTTAGTTCAGTTCAGTCACTCAGTCATGTCCGACTCATTGCGACCCCATGAATTGCAGCACGCCAGGCTTCCCTGTCCAACACCAACTCCCGGAGTTCACTCAAACTCACATCCATCAAGTCGGTGAGGCCATCCAGCCATCTCATCCTCTGTCGTCCCCTTCTCCTCCTGTCCCCAATCTCTCCCAGCATCAGAGTCTTTTCCAATTGAGTCAACTCTTTGCATGAGGTGGCCAAAGTACTGGAGTTTCAGCTTTAGCATCATTCCTTCCAAAGAACACCCAGGGCTGATCTCCTTTAGAATGGACTGGCTGGATCTCCTCGCAATCCAAGGGACTCTCAAGAGTCTTCTCCAATACCACAGTTCAAGGGCATCAATTCTTCGGCACTCAGCTTTCTTCACAGTCCAACTCTCACACGCATACGTGACTAATGGAAAAACCATAGCCTTGATGCATTTCTAATCTTCACTTCATTAGCTATATGCTTTTATAAACTGAAATGAAACATTTTAAACTAGTAGCTGGTTCCACATGTCTCCTCAAATTCAAAAATAAAACTTTCACTGTCTCTTCACTTTTAATGGCAATGTAATTATTTATACTCTTGATAATAGTCCAAACTTACAGTCCTGCAATCTTCTCAGGTGGCTCAATGGTTAAAAAAAAAAAAATCCACCTGCCAAGGCAGAAGACACAGGAGATGCAGACTCTATCCCTGAGTGGGGAAGCTCTCCTGAGGGAGGAAATAGAGACCCACTCCAGTATTCTTATCTGGAATACTAACCCATGGACAGAGGAGTCTGTGGGTCGCAAAAGTGCTGGATACAATTGACTGAGTACACACACAATAAATAACTAGAAAACTAGACTTAAGTGTGCTCCTGCAGAAGAACAGAGAAATAGCTGTAGAAAGAATGAAGAGACTGGGTCAAAGTGGGCATGATGGTCAGTTATGAATGTGTCTGGGCATGAAAGTAAACCCTGATGCTGTAAACAGCAATATCACATGGGAACATGGAATATTAGGTCCACGAATCAAGGTAAATTGGATATGGTCAAGCAGGAAATGACAAGAGTACACATCAACACTTTAGAAATCAGTGAACTAAAGCAGATGGGAAAGTGCAAATTTCATTGAGATGATCATTATATCTACTATTGTGGGCAAAAATCCCTTAGAAGAAACGGAGGAGCCCTCATGGTCAACAAAAGAGTCTGAAATGCAGTACTTGAGTGCAATCCCCAAAACAACAGAATGATCTGTTTGTTTCCTAGGAAAAACATTGAACTTCACAGTAATACAAGTCTATGTCCAGCCAATAATGCCAAAGGAAGTTGAACAGTTCTATGAAGATGTACAAGAAGTCTAGAACTAACAGCAAAAAAAAAAAAAAGATGTCCTTTCATTATAGCAGACTGGAATGCAAAAGGAGGAATCAAGAGATACCTTCAGTAACAGGCAAGTTTTGGCCTTGGAGTACAAACCAAAGCCTGGCAAAGGCCAACTCACTGGTCACGGCAAATATCCTCTTCCTACTAGATGAGACAAGTCTACACATGAACATCACTAAATGGTCAATACCAAAATCGGATTAATTATATTCTTTGCAGCCAAAGAGGAGAAGCTCTATACAATCAGGAAAAACAAGACATGGAGCTGATTGTGGCTTGGATCATGACCTCCTTAGTGCAAAATTTAGGCTGAAATTGAAGAAAGAAGGGAAACCTACTAGGCCACTCAGGCATGACCTAAATCAAATCCATTATGATTATACAGTGGAGGTGATAAAACAGATTCAAGGGATTAGGTCTGGTAGATAGAATGCCCGAAGAACTGTGGATGGAGGTTCATAACACTGAATAGGAGGCAGTGACAAAGAACACCCCCAAGAGAAAGAATGCAAGAAGTCAAAGTGGTTGTCTGAGGAGGCCCTACAAATAGCTGAGAAAAGAAAAGAAGCAAAAAGCAAAGAAGAAAAGGAGAGATATACTCAACTGAATGTAGACTTCCAGAGAATAACAAGGAGAGAAAAGAAAGGCTTCTTAAGGGAACAATGCAAAGAAATAGAGGAAAACAGTAGAATGGGAAAGACTAAAGATTCCTTCAAGAACATTGAAAGATATGAAAGAAACATCTCATGCAAAGATCCATGCAATAAAGGACAGAAACAGCAAGGAACTAACAGAAGCAGAAGAAATTATGAAGAAATAGCAAGAATACATAGAAGAACTATACAAAAAAGGTCACAGTAAACTGGACAACCATGATGGTGTGTTCACTCACCTAGAGCCAGACATCCAGGAGCGTGAAGTCAAGTAGGCATTAAGAAGCATTACTACAAACAAAGCTAGTGGAGGTGATGGAATTCCACCTGAGCTATTTCAAATCCTAAAAGATGGTGCTTTTAAAGTGCTGTATTCAATATGCCAGCAAATGTGGACAACTCAGCAGTGGCCACAGGTTTGGAAAAGGTCAATTTTCATTCCAATCCCAAAGGAGGGCAATACTAACGAATGTTCCAACTACCATAAAATTCTTCTCATTTCACATGCTAGCAAGGTAATGCTCAAAATCCTTCAAGCTAGGCTTCAACAGTACGTGAAATGACAACTTTAAGATGTACAAGCTGAATTTAGGAAAGGCAGAAGAACCAGAGATCAAGTTACCAACATCCACTGGATCATAGGAAAAGCAAGAGAGTTCCCAAAAAACATCTAGTTCTTTATTGACCATGCCAAAGCCTTTGACTTGTGGATCATAACAAACTGTGGAAAATTCTTAAAGAAACAGTAATAACAGACATCCTTACCTGCCTCCTGAGAAATCTGTATGCAGGTCAGGAAGCAATAGTTAGAACTGGACATGGAACAACAGACTGGTTCCAAATTGGGAAAGGAGTACATCAAGGCTGTATATTGTCACCCTGCTTATTTAACTTATATGCAGAGTACATCATGTGAAATGCCCGACTGGATGAAGCAGAAGCTGGAACCAAGATTGCTGGGAGAAATATCAGTAACCACAGATATGCAGATGACACCACTGTTATGGCAGAAGGTAAAGAAAAACTAAAGAGCCTCTTGATTAAAGTGGAAGAGGAGAGGGGAAAAGCTGGCTTAAAACTCAACATTCAGCAAACTAGGATCATGGCATCTGGTCCAATCATTTCATGGCAAATAGATGGGGAAACAGTGAAAACAGTGACAGACTTGATTCTTGGCAGCTCCAAAATCACTGCAGATCGTGACTGTAGCCATGAAATTAAAAGACTCTTGCTCCTTGTAAGAAAAGTTATGACCAACCTAGACAGCATATTGAAAAGCAGAGACATTACTTTGCTGACAAAGGTCCGTCTAAGTCAAAGCTATGGTTTTCCCAGTAGTCATGCATGGATGTAGAGTTGAACTATAAAGAAAGCTGAGCACCAAAGAATTTACGCTTTTGAACTGTGTGTTGGAGGAGATTCTTGAGTCCCTTGTACTGCAAGGAGATCCAACCAATCCATCCTAAAGGAAATCAGTCTTGAATACTCATTGGAAGGACTGATCCTGCAGCTGAAGCTACAATCCTTTGGCCACCTGATGCAAAGAACTGACTCACTGGAAAAGACCCTGATGCTGGGAAAGATTGAAGATGGGAGGAGAAGGGGATGACAGAGAATGAAATGGTTGAATGGCATCACTGACTCGATGGACATGAGTAAGCTCTGGGAGTTGGTGATGGACAGGGAAGCTTGGCATGCTGCAGTCTATAGGATCACCAAGAGTGGGACAAGACTGAGTGTCTGAACTGAATGAACTGTGCACTTACAATAAAAAAATTTTATGATAAATGACACCTCTATAAGGCTATTTTAAAATGCATTGGTTGGTATATTATCAAAATCAGCATAAGTATAAAATATAATTGTTAAAACACTTAAAATTTTTACTTCTAATTACCATTCCAGGGCCACATATAGTGCCATCTTCTACAAATGTTTTATCTCTGTCTTCAGGTTTTTCAACTGTGGTAAATGTATCTCTAGGTAACCTCTCAGCATTCAGAAATACTGATGCGCATATTTCATCTCGTACATGCGTATAGATCACAGATAAATTTGCTTGTGATACTAAAGTTTTATGTGGCCAGGCACAAACTAATTTTCCACACAATGTGTGACTAAAAGCATAAAGAAGAAAAAAAAACTATTATTTACAGAAATAAAGTAGATTGCTGATACAGCTAACTTTAAAAAGTATTTTGATAATTTAAATCCAAATTTCAAAAGTTTTCTGTAAGTAAATTTTAGGAGCATATTGATTCATGTATGATGTGGCTCTCTGTGTTTCGTGAGGAAATGTAGCAAGGGAAAAATAAACCATTTTTGAAATCTGACAGCCCTGATCTGTTCTATATTAGCTTCTGAAATTTGAGCAAGTGATTATTGGTGTTCCATTTTTTTTATTAGTAAAATGGGATAAATGATTCTAACTACAAACATTTGATATATATAAATATACATTTAAATACACAGTATAAATATAAGTATATATAAAGGACTTCACACAATGACTACCTCATCCCATCAATAGACATGATTTTATGGTCATTGATATAACATTATAGCTATTGAACACATGTTATCTGTAGGAAGTAGGTAATATTGTTCAGCTCAGATCATAAAACAGAGAAAACCTGTTATAAAATGGCATTTTAGTTTGTACATGTATTCCAGAATCTTAGCAATATACAAGCTATATTCCAAACAAAATTATAATTTCTCTAAATACATACCTAAACGCACAAAAATTTCTGCCACAGTTTCCATATCTATCTCCTCTTGCATTTATTTCATCAAAACAACTATAAGGAGCACCTCTAGCCCCTAAAAGAAAAAAGAAATTGTACAGAAAAGGTTGACTAAATTATTATGACACGAATAACCACGTTGGTATGATCACTCACTTAGAGCCAGATATCCTGTTGTGTGAATTCAAGTGGGCCTTAGGAGGCATTACCACAAACAAAGCTAATGGAGGTGATGGAATTCCAGCTGAACTATTTTAAATCCCAAAAAGATGCTGTGAAAGTGCTACACTCAATATGCCAGCAAATTTAGAAAACTCAGCAGTGGCCACAGGACTGGAAAAGGTCAGTTTTCATTCCAATCCCAAAGAAAGGCAATGCCAAAGAATGTTCAAACTACCACACAATTGTTCTCATTTCACACACCAGCAAGGTAACACTCAAAATCCTTCAAACTAGGATTCAACAGTATGTGAACCGGGAACTTTCAGATGTACAAGCTGAATTTAAAAAAGGCAGAGGAACCAGAGATCAAATCACCAACATCCACTGGATCATAGAAAAAGCAAGAGAATTCCAGAAAAACATCTAGTTCTGCTTCATTGACTATGTTAAAGCCTTTCACTGTGTGGATCACAGCAAACTGTGGAAATTCTTAAAGAGATAGGAATACCAGACCAACTTACCTGCCTCCTGCAAAACCTGTATACAGGTCAAGAAACAATAGTTAGAACTGGACATGGAACAACAGACTGGTTCCAAATTGGGAGAGGAGTACATCCAGGCTATATACTGTCACCCTGCTTATTTTAACTTATATGCAGAGTACATCATGCAAAATGCCAGACTGGATGAAGCAGAAGCTGGAATCAAGATTGAAGGGAGAAACATCAATAACCTCAGATATGCAGATGACACCACTCTAACAGTAGAAAGCAAAGAAGAACTAAAGAGCCTCTTGATGAAGATGAAAGAGGAGAGTGAAAAAGCTGGCTTAAAATTCAACATTCAAGAATCTAAGATTTTGGCATCCAATCCCATCACTTCATGGTAAACAGATGGGGGGAAATTGGCAACAGTGACAGACTATTTTCTTGGGCTCCAAAATCACTGTGGAGAGTGACTGCACTCATGATATTAAAAGACACTTGATCCTTGGAAGAAAAGCTATGACAACTCTATACAACATATTTAAATAAAACAGAGACATCACATTGCCAACAAAGGTCCATATGGTCAAAGCTTTGGTTCTTCTAGTAGTCATGTATGGATGTGAGAGCTGGACCATAAAGAAGGTTGAGCACTGAAGAACTGATGCTTTTGAACTGTTGTGCTGGAGAAGAGTCTTGAGAGTCCCTTGGACAGCTAGATTAAGCCAGTCAATCCTAAAGGAAATCAACCCTGAATATTCATTGGAAGGGCTGATGCTGAAGTTGAAGCTCCAATAGTTTGACCACCTGATGCGATGAGCCGACTCGCTGGAAAAGACTCTGGTGCTGGGAAAGACTAAGGGCAAGAGGAGAAGGGGGCACAGAGTATGAAATGCATCCCTGACTCTATGGACATGAGTTTAAGCTAACTCCGTAATGGGAAACCTGGTGTGCTGCAGTCCATGGGGTTGCAAAGTGTCGGACACGACTGAGCTACGAAGAATAACAAAAACACATACAAGGCAAATCTGAAGGAATTTTCAAGGTAGACGATGGGTGCCCATGGGAGTTTTTAGTACAGTTTACACACCAACCTGAAGAGGGTGAGCTAGGATGAAGAATACATTAAAAAGAGTTGTCATAGGACCACACTATGAATTATCCCATGTAAGGAAGCATTGCTAGCCCATTAGTTTCCTGGGGCTGATGTAACAAAGCATCAAAAACTAGGTGGCATAAAATAACAGAAATTTGTTTTCTCACAGTTCTTGAGACTAAAGTCAGAAGCCAGGATGTGGTCAGGGCTGTCCTCTCTCTGAAGTATCTAGAGGAGAATCCTTCCTTGTCTTTCCTAGCTTCTGGTGTTTACTAGCAATCCCTGGAATTCCTTGGCTTATTGATGTATCACTCCAGTCACCTGGCCATCTTCTCACTTTGTTTTTAGATTGCTTTCCCTCTTGAATGCCCAAATCACCCCTTTTATAAGGGCACCAGTCATACTTTAGTAGCACCCACTCTAATGACCTCACTTTCACTGGATATTCTCTGTACAGACTCCATTTACAAATAAACCCATATTTGAGCTACTGGGGATATTAGGACTTATTGAAATAAATTTCTAGGCCCAAGATGGAGCCATTCCTGGTGGGATGCCAGGTCAGCAAACCAAGACGTAGATAACTTTCATGGTCCTATAATACTCCCCTTGACCAGTATGTCTAGCCAGCCAAACCCAACCGCCAAGAAGCTGTAATGATTTCTTTGTTCTAAATAAGGTCTGATATGCAATTCCAGTCAATTGGTGGAAGCCAAATACTTTTCCCTTATTCCCTGATTGCCTTCTTTTATACAAGCTCACAGTCCTGTTTCCTTGTTTCATAGTTCCCTGGACTCCTGAGAGGGGAGATTGTCTGCTTCATGAAGCAAAAAAGTAAAACTTGCTTAGATCAGTTAAATGGTACTCTTTGAATATTTTAACAGACTTAACATATCATTTTGAGGGGGACACATTTCAACCCATAACAGGAAGATTCTCATCAATCTTATTCCATGTACTTTAAGGTTTCATAGAGTTCATTCCGATATTGTCATCATTTTGTTTACCTCTTTTTTCATTTTATACATTTTGCCTTTTACAGAATTTTCATGACTTGGAAGAGTCATCCTGGAGTTGGTGTCCAGAGATCATTTTGAACCATGTTGTTGCTCTGCTCTCTTGAATGTATTAATATAGTGCATGGTGATTTGGCAGTTTCTCTTCACATTTTTAGGAAAATGTTTAGAGGAAAAATTGAAATCAGCTAAAGTAGAAGTCAAACAATTAGCTGATGAGGTGGATCATAAGCTCAAACTTCTACATAAATCCTACATTCCATGTATCTCCTAGGGGTTCTGCTTCTCTGATCAAACCATGACTGATGCAGTTGACAGAGGAAACAGCAGTTCAAGCTCTGAAAATCATCATGAATTTTTTGTTTTTAGAACCAACCCATCAACAAACTGAATCATGTATGATTCTGAAGGATAATTTGATATATCACAGAAAATAGATAAAGCATCAGAAATGATATGATCCAAAGCTGTGTTCCAGCCAGCTTTTGCTGGGTAGCTGTTTCTCTTCTGTATCTGACTTAACAGTCGATGATCTGCTTCAAATGAGCCATTTGTCATTGACTATAAACCTGTTCTGCTTTTGTTGCAGACACCACATAACAAAATAATGATTAATAAATATCCAAGTAGACAGAAGGACTGAAGAGACATTTTCCCAAAAGGGAAATGTGAATGGCCATCAAATGCTGAAAAGATGTCAAAGAGAGAAATGCAAATAAAACAACAATATCACCTGGCCAGAATGGCTATCATCAAAAAGAACATGAATAACACATACTGGAGAGAATGTGAGTAAAGGAATCCTCATGCACTGTTAGCAGCAATGTAAACTGGTGGAGCCACTCTAGAAAACTGTGAGTGTGTAAGTTGCTTCAGTTATATCCGACTCTGTGACCCCATAGACTGTAGCTCACCATGCTCCTCTGTCCATGGGATTCCCTGGCAAGAATACTGGAGTGGGTTGCCATCTCCTGCTCCAGGGGATCTGAAGATTTTTCTCAGAATCAAGAAAATTTTACTTCCTTTAACACTAATATACACTGGGCCTATACGTAGTATGGGCTTCCCAGGTGGCACTGGTGGTAAAGAACCTGCCTGCCAGTGCATTTAGACATAACAGACATGGGTTCAATCCCTGGGTTGGGAAGATCCCATGGAAGAGGGCACGACAACCCACTGCAGTATTCTTGCCTGGAGAATCCCATGCAAAGAAGAGCCTGGTGGGTTATGGTCTATCAGTTCAGTTCAGTTCAGTTGCTCAGTCAAGCCCGACTCTTTGTGACCCCATGAACTACAGCACGCCAGGCCTCCCTGTCCATCACCAACTCCCAGAGTTTACCCAAACTCATGTCCATTGAGTTGGCGATGCCATCTAACCATCTCATCCTCTGTCGTCCCCTTCTCCTCCTGCCTTCAATCCATATGGTCCATAGGGTCACAAGAAGAGTCAGACTCGACTGAAGCAACTTAGCACATACATACATAGTATACACTTATTTTAAAATCACACTTACATTTTTTATAGCATTAAATAACACCGCTTGGGATAATCAGAATTTAGAAACTACAAGGAAAATTGTGGTCATTACCTTCTCCAATTAATCTGCTACAGTGTTTGTTAATAGACCTACACCGTCCGTTATAACAGTAGGCGTCACCCGACTCACAAGTCTCTCCATTACGTGCGTAAGTGTCAGGCACACAGATTGATTGATTCCCATTACAAAATTCTTCAAAGTCACATTCATCAACTGCTTTCCTACAAGGTGTATTAACTGGTTTTATCTGGAGGAAAAAAGAAACATAAGAAAAAATTATACATCAATGATACCCAAGTTTTCTTTCTCTTCAGGCTTGAAATTTCCACCCATTTTTCCCCCAGTAGCTAAGAGCAACGAGCCAACTGTCTTCCTGTTAACTATGTAAGTGCTGCACAGACATTTAGGTGATTGAATTTACTGTGCATAAAGGAGTGGGTGTTGATGGTGTGAGATACAAGAAACTGAATGGTAAGGAGACTATCATAATTATTAAAAAGTAAGAAAGTAGAGATAAGGAACAATTATAAAAATTGCTTTCAACTCACTAAGAATATACTCAACATGTGCAACCTCCAGCTTCTCCATACGCCATCCATAAGCAGAAAATAAGCAATCATTCACAAAACAATAAATATGCTTCATAAACATTTAGAAAAAAGTTTGAAGGACACACAAGAGAAGGTTTGTTTTACATACCACATTGAAAACAACTATAAAAAATGACTTCCCCAATTATATATCTCTAATCTCTTCAGTGCTTACTATTAGCTCATAGATTCAGGGTGCCCTTTATGTATATCTACTTTTGCAAACAAATATCTAACTATCACCACTGCAAAGCCTTTCACTCAGCCCAAGCCCCAATACCTCATGGCTATCATCAGTATCTTACACAAACTAAGCCAAAATTTTTCCAGCTTCAAGGTTCTAGTTGTTGTTCAGTCACTCAGTCGTGTCCAATTCTTTGGGACTCCATCCATGGACTGAAGACCCAGCTTATATAACATTTACTGCCACACCTCACAAAAATAGTTTCTGGATACTTCTCTTATTGTCAGCGAGTATCCACTACCTGCGGCAAATCTGACACAAGTTCTTCAAGCAATGGGTGGGAAGACACAACACAGTATTTGTGTTGCCTAAGCTTATATAGTTAACATTCAAATCAAAGCCAATAATTAAAATAGTTTCTAAAAGAAAACACATATAAATGTAATGAGAAGGTATTCTATTTGCTTTTTCAGAGTGCAGACTTTTTTCTTTACAAATGTGTATAATTGGCAATCTTCCTTTTATTCTAATTTCTTTTTTTAATCATTAAAACTTTATTGCATAGCTGTTTAAGGATCATGGAAAATATGAGGAGAAAGTACAGAGATTTTCCTTATAACCCCTGCTGCATACAACCAAGCACATGATGCGTTTGTTGCAGTTGACAACCTTACATTGACACATCATAATCACTCAAACTCCATGTATATTAGAGCTCTTTCCTGCTGTTTTACATTTTAGGTGGAGATAAGTGAGCACTTGCAGTGCCCTAAGATGACACCACCCTTATGGCAGAAAGTGAAGAGGAACTAAAAAGCCTCTTGATGAAAGTGAAAGTGGAGAGTGAAAAAGTTGGCTTAAAGCTTAACATTCAGAAAATGAAGATCATGACATCTGGTCCCATCACTTCATGGGAAATAGATGGGGAAACAGTGGAAACAGTGTCACACTTTATTTTGGGGAGGCTCCAAAATCACTGCAGATGGTGACTGCAGCCATGAAATTTAAAGACACTTACTCCTTGGAAGAAAAGTTATGACCAACCTAGATAGCATATTGAAAAGCAGAGACATTACTTTGCCAACAAAGGTCTGTCTAGTCAAGGCTATGGTTTTTCCAGTGGTCATGTATGGATGTGAGAGTTGGACTGTGAAGAAAGCTGAGCACTGAAGAACTGATGCTTTTGAACTGCGGTGCTGGAGAAGACTCCTGAGAGTCCCTAGGACTGCAAGGAGATCCAGCCAGTCCATTCTGAAGGAGATCAGCCCTGGGTGTTCTTTGGAAGGAATGATGCTAAAGCTGAAGCTCCAGTACTTTGGCTACCTCATGTGAAGAATTAATTGACTCATTGGAAAAGACTCTGATGCTGGGAGGGATTGGGGGCAGGAGGAGAAGGGGACGACAGAGGATGAGATGGCTGGATGGCATCACTGACTCGATAGACGTGAGTCTGAGTGAACTCTGGGAGTTGGTGATGGACAGGGAGGTCTGGCGTGCTGCGATTCATGGGGTCGCAAAGAGTTGGACACGACTGAACTAACTGATTCACTGACTGAACGTCCTTCACGCTCTTCCTATTCATCTTCTCCTCCGTGCCTGACAACTACTGATCTTCTCACTGTCTCTAGAATTTTCCTTTTCCAGAATGTCATATAGTTGGAATCATACAGTACATAGCTTTATTAGAGGGGCTTATTTCACCCAACTTTTTCTTCAGTATTTAAATACCCAGTTCCTCAAAAGTTATTTGAATCAAGCTTTATCGTTGTACTTGCTTCCTTCATTATAGTGGGTTTATTTTTCTTTCCATGGCTCTCTTAATTCCCAAATAACCTTAATTTTTTAAACCTTCTGACTCCTTGTTTCACATCATTTTCTCCTAAAATATTTTTGTTTTTTTGTCGTTCTACATATATTTTTATTCTTGCCAAGACTGTCAGTCTGTATATAAAATGTATAATCTGGGTACAGAAGTGTGTCACTTTATACAACTGAACTATGGATGAGTGGGTTAAATTTATTGTTTCTGACAATTACACCAGCCTTAATTGCATAGTAAAAAAAATTACTGTATCAGAAAAATTATAGCCTGGGCTATATCCCTTTCCATAATTGGGCTCAGAGACTAATTAGAATCATAAACACTGCCCCAGTCTCACCAGCAGTTATTCAGGTATCCCTGTGGGCATGTGAATTTGGTTTCTGAGGCAGAAAATGTATTCCCTTCTGGGCACAGTAATGACTCTACATCACTATACTAGCTGTTTTCGACAACTTGATTAATTTTTCAAGTTACCATTAATATGAATAATTAATACTATACTATGATCAATAATGGAAAAGAAGAGGAGAGAGGTATCAGCAGAATGGGAAAATAGGTGATTTTCAGACTGTATATACCATGAATAAGAACACCTTTGTGGGAGCCATAGAATCCCGCCCCCCCAAAAAAAATTTCCAGTCCCCTGGAGAGTAAAAATATCTGCGAGTTGATGCACTGAAGTGGGTAAGAAGAACAGTTGCACTTCACCCACATCACCTCTCACCCAAGGTGGCCTGTGATTTCTCCTGCGGAGGAAAGTGAAAGTGATATGAGAGCCGGGTTTCCCCAGCCTCCTGAGACACTGGCCACGAAGCCCACTTTCATCCTACCCGACCCAGAACACTGAGGGAACTGGCACCAGTTGAATAGTCTGGAGACACCTTATTTCCTGGGTTTCTTGATTTCCCAGGCAAGAATACTGGAGTGAGCTGCCATTTCCTTCTCCAGGGGATCCTCCCAACCCAGGGATCAGAAGCCAGGTCTCCTGTATTAGCATGCAGATTCTTTACCACTGAGCTACCAGGGAAGACCCTGGAGACACTGAGGAATCGGGAAAAGGGATGGGAGCTTACAGCAATAGTGTGTGGAGCACAACAACCAGCATCCTAAGAACTGGCTCACAGGCTCTTGCCAATAGGATGCCTCGCCTGAGGACACACAGCTCAGGCGTTCCACACATCCCATCTACAACCAGAACCCACACTCTCCGGCAGATGGTGCACATGAATCCCCAACAACTTGGTGCACATGGATGTCAGCAGCTGGCTGGAACCTCCTAACTCAGAGAAGGTGCGCAACTTTGAACACTTCAAGGCACTACCTTGGGGAAAATAAATGGGAGGCTTTCCACATTCGTACTGGCTTTGCAAGACTGAGAGAAAGCATATAATCCTAATCTTTCCCACTGTGAGGGAGTGAGACGAATGGAGTAAACACACCCACAGGAAAGGTCTGAGAGACGCTCTGAACTCTAGCTGGGCTAACTTCTTTGTCTCCCAAGGCCAGCTGGTTAACACAGGAGGAGATGGCGACTTCTTCAGATGCAAAGACAGCAATGCCAAGACTCAAGGAACATAGAGAATCAAGGAAACAAGATACCACCAAAGAAACAAAATAAATCTCTGTGGAAGACACCCCAAAATGCAGATGTACAAACTGCCTGACAGAAAAATTAATCATCGTAAGTTCAATGAACTATAGGAGAGAACAGATAGACAAATAAATAAAATCTGGAAAATAATACATGGGCAAAATGAGACATCGAACAAAGAGTTTTGGGTTTGTTTTTTTTTTAAAGGAACAAGATAAATTCTGGATCTTAAGAATAAAGTGAACTGACAATTTTCACACAAAAGCTGCAAGGGCACAGTTGATCAAGCAGAAGAAACAATGAACTCATAGACAATTACTTGAAATTATACAGTTGGAAGAACAAAGAAGAAAAAATACAGAAACTCTATGGTATTTATGGAACGTCATCAAAATAAACACTGTATGCATATGTTAGTCCCAAAAGGAGCAAAGAGAAAGGGCAGGAAACTGACAGAAGAGGAAACAGATGTACCACAAGGGAAGCCACATAAGACTGTAAGACTACTGAACAGAAGCCTTGTAGCACGAAGCGTGGGAGGGTAATCCCAAAGAAAAGCATTTGCCAGCTTAGAAAACTATATCTAGCAAAGCTGTCCTTTACAAACGAAGAAGAGATAAAACTTTACCAGGAAAACAAATGTTGAGGAAGTTCATTGCCACTAGACCTCTCTCTCTCTCTCTCACACACACACACACACACACACACACAATGCCCTCTGAAGAGAGTTCTTTAAGTCAACATGAAAAGATGCCAGTTAGCTTCATGAAACCATATACGAGTATAAAAACCATTGGCAAAAGTAAGTATTCAGTAAAGTACAGATACTCCAATACTATACATAATAGGCACGCATGCTCAGTTGCTTCAGTGTGTCCAACTCTTCATGACCTCATGGACTGTAGCCTGCAAGGCTCCTCTGTCCATGGGATTTTCCAAGCAAGAATGCTGGAATGGGTTGCCATGCTCTCCTCCAGGGGATCCTCCTGACCCAGGGATCGAACCTATGTTTCCTGCACCTCCTGTGTTGAAAGCAGATTCTTTATCCACTGAGATATCTGGGAAGCCCTGTATACATAATGTGGTGCTATGTTAATCACTTATAACTCTGGTATAAAAGTTAAAAAATAAAAGCATTAAAAATAACTAGAACTGCAACAATTTGTTCAAGGATGCACTCTATTAAAAATGTTATAATGGCATTAATAGCATGAGATGTGAGGGGAAAGAAGTAAAAGTGTAGAATTTTATATGAAATTGAAGCTGTTATCCAATAGCCTGTTATCACCATAAAATGTTTTTATAAGTCTTGTGATAATCACAAAGAAAATACTTTTAGTCAAAACACAAAATATAAAGAGAAAAGAAACAAGGCATACCATCACACACAAAAAAAATCATCACAAAGTAAGACAGTAAAAGAGGAAAAATGGGACAAAAGAACTACAAAATGTACAGAAAGCAACACTATGGCAATAGCAAATCCTTCCTAGTCAAACATTACTTTTTTTTTAATGGGCAAGTGTTTCTTTTAATTATTTTTAATATTAATTTATTTATTTTAATTGGAGGCTAATTACTTTACAATATTGTAATGGTTTTGCCATACACTGACATGAATCTGCCATGGATATACATGTGTTCCCCATCCAGAACCCCCTTCCCACCTCCCTCCCCATCTCATCCCTCTGGGTCATCACAGAGCACCAGCCCCAAGCACCCTGTCTCATGCATTGAACCTGGACTGGCAATTCATTTCACATATGATAATATACATGTTTCAATGCCATTCTCCCAAATCATCCCACCCTCGCCCTCTCCCACAGAGTCCAAAAGACTGTTCTATACATCTGTGTCTCTTTTGCTGTTTGAAAGTAACTAAATTATATTCAACAATCAAAAGACACAGTAGGCAGATGGACTAAAAACAAGACAACTATATGCTGCCTACAAGAAACTCATTTAAGCCTTCAGGATACAAATACACAAAAAGCAAAAGGATGGAAATAAGTAGTCCATGAAAATGGCAAAGTGAGCAGGGGGCACACCTCAGTTCAGTTCAGTTGCTCAGTTGTGTCCAACTCTCTGCAACCCCATGAACCGCAGAACGCCAGGCCTCCCTGTCCATCACCAGCTCCTGGAGTTCACCCAAATTCATGTCCATTGAGTCAGTGATGCACACTAATATCTGATAAACTATCAGATAAAATCAGATAAAAATATCGGAGGGCACACTAATATCAGATAAAATAGACTTTAAGTCAAAAACTCTCACAAGAGACACAGAAAGTTATTATATAATGATAAAGAGATAAATTCATCAAGAGGATATAACAATTACAAATACATATGCACCCAACCTTAGAATACCTAAATATGCAAAGCAAATATTAACAGAACTAAAGACAGAAAGTCACAAACAGTAATAATAGGTGACTTCATTACCACACTTTCAATATTGGCTAGATCATCCAAAACAGAAAAATCCATAGCAAAACACTAGATTTGAACAACATTACATATCTAATGGGCCTAAGAAATATACAGAGAACGTTCCATCCAGTAGCACCAGAATACACATTCTCTTCAAGTACATGTAGAACATTCTCCAGGATAGAGCATAGGCCAAAGGCAAGTCTGAAAACATTTAAAAAGACACCTTTAAATAAATAAATAAATAAAATAAATAAAATAAAATAAATAAAAAATAAAAAGACTGAAATCAGATCAAGTATCCTTCCAACTTGAAGAAACAACCAAGCTCAGAGTTAGCAGAAGGGAGGTAATAATATATATTAGAGCAGAAATAAGTAAAATAGAGATTTGAAAAACGATTTAAAAAATACATCAAAGAAAACTAAGAGCTGGTCTTTTTGAGAAGATAGAATTGGCAAACTTTTAGCTAGGCTAACAGAGGGGAAAAAAGACAACTCATGAAATTATAAATGAAAGAGGAGGCATTACAACAGATATCACAGACATACAGGCGCTGATAAGAGACTATAATTATATACCAACAAATTTTATAAACTAAGAGAAACCTAGAAATAACCTTCCAAGATTGAATCATGAAAAATTTGGAAATCTGAACAAACCTATAATGGGCAAAGACACTGAATTAGTTATCAAAGACCTCCCAAGAAAGAAAAGCCTGGGATGATCTGACAGCTTCACGGTTGAATTCTATCAAACAGTTAAAGAAAAATTAAGGCCAATCCTCCCTAATCTCTTAAAAAAAATTGAACACTAGAAAACATTTTCAAACTCATTTTGCAAGACCAGAATTACCCTCAGAACAAAGTCAGGCAAAGACATCTCAAGGAAAAAAAACTTCATGCCAATGAAAACAGATGCAAAAATTCTCAACAAAATACTAGCAAACCAAATTCAATGGCACATTAAAATGTTCATATGCCATCATCAAATGAGATTTAGCCCTGGGATCCAAGTTTGCTTGAACATACATGAATCAATAAATGCAATATACTACATGAACAGAATGAAGGATTTAAATAACGTGATCATCTCAATAGACATAGAAAAAATTAATATAAATTTGTTAATAACTCTGACAAAAGTTAATATATTTTCATAATAATAAAACTATCAACTTAGCTATAGGAAGGAATGCACCTCAACATAATAAAGGCCACATAGGATAATCCCACAGCTAACAAGCCAAGGACTCCCTCTCTCACTACTCCTATTCCACTTAGTACTGAAAGTCCTAGCCAGAGCAGTGAGTCAAGAAAAAGAAATAAATTACATTCAAACAATTTCTGTTTGCAGATGACAACATCCTATATATAGAAAAACATTAAAAAAAAAAGACTTCACCAAAAAACTGTTGAATAAAAATGAATTGTGTAAAGTTGCAAGATACAAAACCAACATACAAAAATCAGTTGTTTCTTTACAGTAAAAATGAACTATCTACAAAAGAAATTAAGAAAAAAATCCTACTTATAATAGCATCAAAAATAATAAAATGCTTAGGAATAATGCTAATTAAGGATATATAAGATCTGCACGCTGAAAATTAGAAGACATTGAAGAAGGAAATCCATGATGAAAAACTGATTTTTCTTTGTGTCTTTTGTAATAAATAAATAATAAAACAATAGTCACAAGTATGCTATATGCTGAGTCCTTTGAGTTCTCTACTGATTCATTAAACCTAGAGACAGTACTGGGGACCTCTAAGAAAGGACAGAATTGTCATCATAACAATTCTGAGTCTTCCAATCCATTCACATGGAGTATTCCGTCACTCACTTAGATTTTTTTTTCTTTCTCTCACAAATGTTTTAAGTGTATTTCTTTTGCATTTCTTTTGTTAAGAGCATTCCTGGGACTTCCCTGGCAGTCCAGTGGTTAAGAATGTGCCCTGAAATGCAGGGGATGAGGGTTCCATCCCTGGTAAGGAAACTAAGATCCCCATGCCAAAGAGTATCTAGAAAGTCTGAGTGCCTTAACAGAAGAGCGAAGATCCTGTGTGCTGCAACTAGAACCCATCACAGCCAAATAAATAAATAAAATGTTTAAAAAGACTCTGCTTTTAAAAAAAAAAAAGGAATATTCCTAAGTATTTTAATGCTGCTGTGAATGGGATTTTAATTTCATTTTCAGATTGTTCATTGCAATTACATAGAAACTCAATTCATTTTTGTACTGTGACTATGTATCTTATGATTTTTTATAAACTCATTTAATTGTTTTAAAGGGTATTTTTGGTGGATTCCTTAGGATTATTATATATATGCCGGAGAAGGCAATGGCACCCCACTCCAGTACTCTTGCCTGGAAAATCCCATGGACAGAGGAGCCTGGTAGGCTGCAGTCCATGGGGTGGCGAACAGTCAGATACGACTGAACGACTTCACTTTCACTTTTCACTTTCATGCATTGGATAAGGAACTGGCAACCCACTCCAGTGTTCTTGCCTGGAGAATCCCAGGGACGGGGGAGCCTAGTGGGCTGCCGTCCATGGGGTCACACAGAGTCGGACATGACTGAAGCGACTTAGCAGCAGCAGCAGCATTATATATATGCAAGATCATGTTATCTGCAAAGAAAGAAAGAGAGTTGCACTTCTTCCCTTCCAAATTGAATGTCTTTTATTTCTTTTTCCTTACCTGACTGTACTGTCTGAAGTCTCTAGTACAGTGTTTAATAGAGGTAATGGAAATCTGTATTCTCGCTTTGTGTTTGATTTTAGGGGGAAAGGACTCAGAATTTTGATATTAGTATGATGTTAGCTGTAGGTATTTCATAGATGCTCTGTGTCAGATTAAGTTCCTTCCTATTTATAACTTGAAGACAATTTTATAAATGAGTGGTTATTACATTTTCTACTTTTAATTAATTTTTATTGGACTATAGTTGTTTTACAATGTTGCATCTTGTTTCTACTGTACAGCATAATGAATCAGCCATATGTATTTGTTGTCATTGTTCAGTCGCTTGGTCATGTCTGTCTCTGCAACCCCATGGACTGCAGCACGCTGGGCTTCCTTGTTCTTCAACATCTCCCAGGGCTTGCTCAAACTCATGTCTGTCAAGTCAGTGATGACATCCAACCATCTCATCCTCTGTCATCCCCTTCTCCTCCTGCCTTCAGTCTTTCCCAGCATCAGGGTCTTCTCTAATGAGTCAGCTCTTTGTATCAGGTGGCCAAATATTGGAGCTTCATCATCAGTCCTTCCAGTGAATATTCAGGATTGATTTCCTTTAGGGACTGACTGGTTTGATCTCCTTGCAGTCCAAGGGACTCTCAAGAGCCAGACATATCTCCTCTCCCTTTCAGAATTCCTTCCCATTCAGGTCGCTACAGTGCATTTAGTACAGTTCCCTGTCCTATACACAGTATGTTCCATTAGTTATATTGCTACATCATTTTTCTGCATATTGTGAAATGATCATGTATTTTATTTTCCTTTATTTAAATAATATGGTGTACTACATTAATTAAATCAATGTGCACTACTGAAATAAATCCCTCTTGGCCATGGTGGCATTCTTTTCATATGTTCCTGGATTCTGTTTGTAATTTTAAAAGGATTTTTGCATCAGTATTTATGAGAAATATTAATCTGTAGTTTTCTTGTGAGGCATTGGTATTAAGGTAACACTGTCATCTAGAATGAGTAGTTTTAAAGTATTCCTCTCTCTTACATATTCCTGGAGAGATTGTGGTGTGTTGTATACTACACAATACACAATACACCATACACCAATACACAATGTTATCAAACATTATTATTTCTTCTTTAAATGTTTGACAATTTTCACCAGTGAAGATATCCGGATCTGGGCTTTACTTTGTGGAAAGATTTTAAGTTCCTAACTCAATTTTACACTTGCCTATTCAGAATTTCTATCTCTTCTTAACTCAGTTTTGGTAATTTGCATCTTATGAATTTTTCCATTTCACATAAATTGTCTAATTTGCTTGAATATACTAGTTTAGTATATTTTCTTATAATTATTTTAAATCATGTAAGATCCGTATGGATTCTCCTCTTTCATTTCTAATTTTGGTGATATGTTACCTCTCTTTTTTTCATGGTCTAGGTAAAAGTTTGTCCATTTTTGCTGATTCCTTTTGAAAGAAGCAACTTTGGTTTCACTGATTTCCTCTCAACCATCATTATTTCTTTCATGATGCTGACTCTGGATTTAATTCTCTCTTTTTTGTACATTTATAAAGTACAACCTTATAGAATAGTTTATTTAAATATTTAGATATTTCAATATATTTAAGTATTTAAAGCTAAAATTTTCCCTCTAAGTACTGCTTTAGCTGTACACCTCTTGATATGTTGCTTTTTATTCAGTTCAAAATGCCTAATGTTTTAATATTATTTTTTCTTTGACACAGTGATTATTGAGAAGTGTGTTTTTTAATTTCTAGTATTTGTGGATTTATTAAATTCCCTTCATTTGTTGATTTCTAATTTAATTTTGCTGTCATCAAAGGGCAATCTTTGTATGATTCCAGCCTTTTGAAGTATACTGAGACTGGTTTTACAGCCTAGCATGTCCATCCTCAAAGATATGTATTATTATAAATAATACATATTCTGCTGTTGCTGGGTGGAGTGTTAAGTAGGTGTCAATTTGGTCCAGTTGCTTGATAGTGTGGTAAATGTTTTCTATATCTTTTCTATTTTCAGCATAGTTGTGGGAGACCCTAAGCCAGCCCTAGCAAAGCTTAATCCAGATTCCTGACCCATAGAAACTGTGAGGATAATTTAAGTTTGGGGATAACTTGTTAAGCAATAATAGATACGTAACATACCATGACCTTATAAAACTTGGCCCTCGTCTACATCTCTGACCCCTTCTGTCTTAGTAGGAGCCCTCCACAAAACAGGATTTGAGGCAAAACTTATAAGCTAATGCTTCATTAAGGTTTGGGAGACTAGATAGACAAAAGCAAAACAAATAAATATAATTGGTACATGACCAAAGCTTAATCAAAAATTGTATGTACTTTTTCTTTCAGGGAGGTTTTCCCTGGAAATAATACATGAAACATGGCATCTGAAGTCAATCTGTCACTAGAACTGAGCAGAAAACCATAGCCAAGCATATTGAGATTATCCCATAGACTCAGTCCAGTGTACCATCTCCTACCACATTGCTATAGCAAATCGAGTGATAAAATAGTCATATTTCAATGAATTCTTACAGAGTTTTATTTCATTGCCTATAAAACAAGAGATAGTTTACAAAATGTCTGACTTGTCAACCACATTTTAGAAACATGTATAACAGTCTTCTTAAATAATCATTATTTGAATCAGCGTTTCCAACAAAAAATCCATATTTTGGAAATCAATATGAATTAGACATTTGTTTTTTAATCAGAAGCACTGAAAAACATGGCTTAACAATTCTGGAGAAGCACATAAACAAGGGCCAATACACTCTTTCCTTATCCATCATTAAACTTGAAGAGCATACCACTTTTATTCCTTTATTGAATTCCCAGTTCAAGATCTTTCTATTGCTTCTTTTTCTTGAATCTTTTACGCAAATTCTTCTCTTTGTCATTTATGTATTAACTCAAATGTCACTCCCTAGAGTGACATTTTCTGTTTAGCTTGGCTAAAATACACTCTCAGTCACTCTATTATATTAGCTTACTTTATTTTTAAATCATTTATCATTATACAAAGCTGTATCTTTAATGTTTGTTTGTTTGAAGATTTATTCTCTGCAATATCCACCAAAAGACCATGTGGAGTAAACTATTTTCTAAATTAGTGAATGAATGAACAATTTCAAGCTGCAAACACACTGTAAATGCGTATCAGCTCATAGCACCACTCTTCTATTTCATCCAAAGTTCACTGACCTTTGATCTGTATATTTTTGTTGTTATTTTTTCTGTTCTTCACTGCTATACATTACTTTTAGGGATATGAGTAAAGTAGAGTGATGTTCAGCTGTCACATTTAACTGGAACCAATTTTTCTTTGATATTGGTTAAGAAATCACTGTGTTTTCAGTCCTATTTATTTTTCTCCACTTTTCCTTCTGCTCTAATCCTTGCATTTAACTCTACCTTCTCTTTTATAAGGCATTTTAAAATTAATTAATTTATCTATTTTCAGCTGCACTGGGTCTTTGTTGTTGTGCATGGGCTTTCTCTAGTTATGGCAAGCAGGGGCTACACTCCAGTTGAGGTGCATTGGCTTCTCATTGTGGTGGCTTCTCTTATTGTAGCACATGAGCTCTAGAGCATGGGGGCTTCCGTAGTTGCAGCGTGAGAGCTCTCGAGTTGCGGCACACAGGCTTAGCTGCCCTGCAGCATGTGAGATCTTAGTTCCCAGACCAGGGATCAAACCCGTGTCCCCTGCATCGGCAGGTGGATTCTTAATCACCAGAGCACCAGAAAAATCCTATCAACTGGTGGGCTACAGTTCGCAGAGCTACAGAGTCAGACACAAATGAAGTAACTTAACACACACACACACACACACACACACACATATCTGTTAAGGGGTTAATATCCAAAATATATAACAGGCTCATATGACTAAATATTTTAAAAAAAAACAAGCAAGGAAGCAAACAACTTGATTTTAAAATGGACAGAGAGCCTGAATAGGCATATTTTCAAAGAAGATATATGGATGGCCAACAGGCACATGTAAAAATGCTCAGCATCACTAATCAGGGAAATGCAAATAAAATTTCACAATAAGGTATCACCTCACACCTGTCAAAATGGCTATCATCAAAAAGACAATAAATTGCAAGTGTTTACAAGGATGTTGGAGAAGGAAATGGCAACCCACTCCAGTGTTCTTGCCTGGAGAATCTCAGGGACGGTGGAGCCTGGTGGGCTGCCATCTATGGGGTCGCACAGAGTCAGACACGACTGAAGCTACGAGGATGTGGAGAAAAGGGAACCCTGGCACCCTGTTGGTGGGAATATAAATTGTTACAGTCACTATGAGAAACTGTATGGAGGTTTCTCAAAAAGTAAAAATAGAACTGCTTTGATCCAGGTTATATATTTGAAGGATACAATACCAGTGTCTTGAAGACATAGGTATACCCCCATATTCACTGCAGCATTACTCACCATAGCCAAGATAAGGCGATGACCTAAGTGTTGAGCAACAGATGAATGTATTCAAAGAAATGGAGTGGAATAATATTCAGCCATAAAAAAGTAAGGAAATCTTGCCATTTGCAGCAACAAGTAGGGACCTTGAGGGCATTATGCTAAGTGAAATAAGTCAGACAAGAGAAAGACAAAGATTGTATGACCTCACATGTGAAAAGTTAAAAAGCCAAACTCCTCATATTGGTGGTTGCCAGAGGATGTGGGATAAAGAAAGTGGGAAGATGTAAGTTAAGGATACAAAATATCAACTATAAAATGGAAACAAAAGAAAAACCGTCTAGGGATCTAATGCACTGCATGGCGACTATAGTTAACAATAATGTTCTTATCTACTTGAAAGTTGCTAAAACTGTAAATCCTAAGTGTTCTCAGTATGTGAAGCGGAGGATGTGTTAACTAACCTTATTGTGCTCATCATTTCACAAATCAAACTTACAGCAATTTGTTACACTGTATACCTTAAATAATGTTACATATAGATTATATCAATAAACATGGGGCAAAAAATCATGTTCCTCCTCCAATCTTAAGAATGCATGCCATTTACCCTGTTCAAGAGTATATTTCTTACTCCTTGGGATGCCAGTAGATTGTTCTGGGTGCTGGGCAATTTTCAGGGATTCATTAAATGCTTTTTTTTTTTATTTTAAAATCTTTAATTCTTACATGCGTTCCCAAACATGAACCCCCCTCCCACCTCCCTCCCCACAACATCTCTCTGGGTCATCCCCATGCACCAGCCCCAAGCAAGCTGCACCCTACGTCAGACATGGTTGTAACAGTATCTGAATGAATTCTGAAGGAACAGGGGTTTTTACCAGAATACAGTAAAGAGAAGTCAGCCAACAAAAAAAAACTAATCTAACCTCCTGCACTCATGTGAAGTAGAGTGATAGAAAACAAGAACTTAATAAGGTTGTCCAAGATGTATGTTGATCACAGAGAAACCCCAATGAGTACAAGAAGGATTTGTAACAAGGTAAACAAATGGAAAGTCAAATCAGGAAAGAAAAAAGTCAGGCATTATGTACAGGAGAGTCCTGGATATGATAGGTTACAAAGTAGATTGAAGGGTGACAGGGCTCCAGTGCTGCTTGGACAAAATATTATAGGAAGGACTAAATATAGTATTGAGATGTTTTCCATCTCCTTGAAACAAGTATCTCAAGAAATTTAATACTTAGATATTATAAAATACAGTTTGCCTCCTACCTTGCAACTCGATGAACAGCATTCCCCCGAACCACATACTGCACCATTTTTCTTTATACATAATTGAGCATCACAGCAGCCTGGATGAGTACACGTCTGTAAACAAATGCTTTGTTACTCAATCATGTATGACTAGGTACACTCCTACAAAAGTGCAATACAAAATTTATTTACAAAGTCTAAGCATGTCCTAAAATCCACAGCTTGAGTAATTCCTTTCTTTATCTGAGACTTACTGAAATCAACATCTCATTCAGTAGTTTGTAAAAGAAATGTGTCATTTCACTATATTCAATATAATTGGAACAATATTAATACACTACTGAGGGGCCAAAACCTTACAGGAAATAGTTATTCTGTATCTTGTTAACTATCATTTTCTTATATTATCACTTTCATAATAAATGTTTACATATGGAATGTCTCTGATGTGAAGCTGTCAAACAAAACCTCAAACCTCTGTCCCCTCAAAAGTGGTCCAGAAGCCAGGCTGGTCTATCCAGACCTCTGATTTCACTGGGAGCTGGCCCCATATGCATTTGCATTTTATATGATTCAGTGTCTTAGATAAATTTTCCCAGTTATTTCAATAACAAGTTTGTTCTAAACTCTGCAATTTACTAACATTAGAAGTTTGAGTTTCCTGCTGAGTTTCCTGTCTTTTTCCTTACTGGTATTTTAGTTGGTATTTTCAATAAACAGCTTTACCACAGGCAGCAATACTATATTTTAAAAAGGTTATTTATTTCATATATTGACTCATGTAATCCTGTACTGACAGTTTAAATATACCTTTCTTAGCTTTATTTTCCCCTTACTGTCTCTTTGAATCAAAAGTTTGGTTATTCTTAGTTTGGGGGGTTTGTCTTCTTCAACACAACTGTATTTGCAAGGGCAGACTTTCTTTTTTAAATTAATTTATTTATTTTAATTGTAGGCTAATTACTTTACAATATTCTAGTGTGTTTTGCCATACATTGACATGAATCAGCCATGGGTGTACATGTGTCCCCCATCCTGAACCTACCTCCCTCCCTATCCTATCCCTCAGGGTTGTCCCAGGGCACCAGCCCTGAGCACCCTGTCTCATGCATCAAACCTGGACTGGCGATCTATCACATATGGTAATATACATGTTTCAATGCTATTCTCTCAAATCATCCCACCTTCTCCTTCTCCCACAGAGCAAAAGTCTGTTCTTTATCTCTGTGTCTCTTTTGCTATCTTGCATATAGGGTCATCATTACCATCTTTCTAAATTCTATATATATGCATTAATATACTATATTGGTGTTTTCCTTTCTGACTTACTTCACTCTGTATAATAGGCTCCAGTTTCATCAACCTCATTAGAACTGATTCAAATGCCTTCTTTTTAACACCTGAGTAATATTCCATTGTATATATGTACCACAGCTTTCTTATCCATCCGTCTGCCAATGGACATGTAGGTTGCTTCCATGTCCTAACTATTGAAAACAGTGCTGCAATGAACATTGGGGTACACGTGTCTCTTTCAATTCTGGTTTCATTGGTGTATATGTCCAGCAGTGGGATTGCTGGGTCATATGGCAGTTCTATTTCCAGTGTTTCAAGGAATCTCCACACTGTTCTCCATAGTGGCTGTACTAGTTTGCATTCCCACCAACAGTGTAAGAGGGTTTCCTCTTCTCTGCACCCTCTCCAGCATTTATTGTTTGTAGACTTTTTGATAGCAGTCATTCTGACCAGCGTGAGATGGTACCTCATTGTGGTTTTGATTTGCATTTCTCTGATAATGAATGATGTTGAGCATCGTTTCATGTGTTTGTTAGCCATCTGTATGTCTTCTTTGGAGAAATGTCTGTTTAGTTCTTTGGCCCATTTTTTTTATTGGATCATTTATTTTTCTGGTATGGAGCTGCATGAGCTGCTTGTATATTTTTTAGGTTAATTCTTTGTCAGTTGCTTCATCTGCTATTATTTTCTCCCATTCTGAAGGCTGTCTTTTCACCTTGCTTCATTTGGCAAAAGCTTTTAAGTTTAATTAGGTCCCATTTGTTTATTTTTGCTTTTATTTCCAATATTCTGGGAGGTGGGTCATAGAGGATCCTGCTGTAATTTATGTCAGAGAGTGTTCTGCCTATTTCTTCTCTAGGAGGTTTATAGTTTCTGGTCTTACATTTAGATCTTTAATCCATTTGAGTTTGCTTTTGTGTATGATGTTATAAAGTGTTCTAGTTTCATTCTTTTACAAGTGGTTGACCAGTTTTCCCAGCACCACTTGTTAAAAGATTATCTTTTCTCCACTGTATATTCTTGCCTCCTTTGTTGAACATAAGGTGCCCATAGGTGCGTGGATTTATCTCTGGGCTTTCTATTTTGTTCCACTGATCTATATTTCTGTCTTTGTGCCAGTACCATACTGTCTTGATGAGTGCAGCTTTGTAGTATAGCCTGAAGTCAGGCAGGTTGATTCCTCCAATTCCATTCTTCTTTTTCCAGATTGCTTTGGCTATTTGAGAGTTTTTGCATTTCCATACAAATTGTGAAGTTATTTGTTCTAGTTCTCTGAAAAATACTGTTGGTAGCTTAATAGGGATTGCATTGAATCTGTAGATTGCTTTGGATAGTATACTCATTTTCACTATATTGATTCTTCCAATCCATGAGCATGGTATATTTCTCCATCTATTTGTGTCATCTTTGATTTCTTTCACCAGTGTTTTACAGTTTTCTATATATAGGTATTTTGTTTCTTTAGGTAGATTTATTCCTAAGTATTGTATCCTTTTCATTGCAATGGTGAATGGAATTGCTTCCTTAACTTCTCTTTCCCTTTCTTAAGCAGAGAATGCTCTGGCTATTTCAAAATGCTTCCTTTTCCTCTCCTTCTGCCAGAAACATAAGACTTTTCTCCAGTATTCACTGTGACAACCAGTTCAAGTTTCTGCAGGTAAAGTGTGAGGGCCTTCCTATGACTCTGTTCCCAAGGAGTTTTAAACTATGAGTTCACATTAAGCCTCCAGAAATTTGTCAATTACAGTTCAGGTTTTCCTATCCAGATGTTGGTTCCCAAAAGGTTTTAGCTTGTGGGTTACTACTCCAGTAGTTGTGATTCTCTGCATTCACCTGTTGGTTTTTCCAGTTTGGGGGGCAGTTGTTTACTCTGTGACCTCATTTCTCTGATGGATGTGAGAGCTTTTTACTTGTTGCAAAGACTAAGAAGTGACTTCTAAGCTTCTCACATGTCAGACTAGAAATCATAATTCTTATCTTTTGATGTAATTGAATAAGAGTCCTTTAATTGGCTTTTGATATACACAGATATATATAGTGTATATATATGTTTGAACATATATGAATTATAAATGTTTTCTTCTATTTCAGACTCTAGCATTTTATTTTTCTTAAAAGAGCCTGAAAGAAAAAGTTTCTTCCAATAAACTTGATGAAGTACAAATTACATTGTTTTTCTTTAAAATCTCATTCTTATTTGCCTTCTCTAAGAATTTTTTGCCTATCACGAAGTCAGAAAGACTGTCTCCTATGTTTTATTCTAAAAGCTTTAGGATTTTTGCTTTTTTATATTTAAAGTATTTGATCCATTTCAGTTAGTTTTTCTGTATGATGAGATATCAACGTTTATTTTATGTACATTGATTTCTAGTTCATGTGTTACTTTTGTTGGAAAGATTTTCACCCATTGAACTGCCTCAATATACTGCAGAAAATCAATTAACCATGTAAATGTTTTATATATGGATTCTCTGTATGGTTTCATTAAGGGATATATTTATGCTTTGGCCAATACCATACTGTTTTACTACAACTTTATAAACAGTTTGGAAATATTCAGAAAATTAGTGTATATGCTCCATTTTTGTTCTTTTGCTTTGAATGTTTTAGGCTCTGCATTTCCAGATACATGTAGTATTAGCTTGTAAATTTCCACAGAAAGATGGTGGAGTTTGGATTGGGATTATGATACAGAGCTGACATCTTAACAATACTGTATCTCCCACTCCATGAAAGTGGGATATGTCTCCATTTCCATCTTTCATTTATCTGAGCAATGAAAGATTTTACTGCACAGCTCTTGAATGTATTCTGTTAAATTTATCTCTGTTTAATGTTTTTAAGACAATGTATATGGAATTGCATGTTTTAGTTTATTTTCCATTTGTTGATAGAAATCTATGGAATTTGGTTCATTTGCATTCATTAATTAGCTTTAGAAGCCTTTGGGAGTAGATTATTTAGGAATCTCTACTCATGTGGCCCAGTATAATTTGACTAAAGACAATTTTAATCTTTCTTTTCATTCATGTGAGTTTCTTTGTCTTGCCTTACTGCAATGGCAGAAGCACCCACTGCAGTGTTAAAAGGAAACAGGAAGAATGAATCTTTTTATCTTGCTCCATATATTAAGGAGAAATAATGAATCTTTCACCAGAAAGTGTGATAATAGTTGCAAGTTTTTAAGAGATGTACTTCATTCGAGTGAGGAGGTTCTCTTCTATTGGTGGAGTGCTGAGAGAGTTTATAATGAATTGCTGCTAAATTTTCTCATTTTTTTTTCTTCATCTATTCTGTGATTGTGGCAAATCGCATTGAATGCCTTTCAATTATCTTGATGAATATCGCAAGTGCACTTAAAAAGAATGTCTAAATCTAGCTGTCTAATACATTGGCCTATGTTAAGTCGCTTTAGTCGTGTCTGACTCTGCAACCCGATGGATTACAGCTTGCCAGGATCTTCTGTCCCAGGGATTCTCCAGGCAAGAATACTGGAATGGAGTTGCCATTTCCTCCTCCTTATATTTATTGGGCTATAAATATCAGTTATATTAAGGTGGTGGATAGTACTGTTCAGGTCTTATACACCCTTACTGATTTTTTTTATCTAGTTCTATAAATTACTGACAGATATGAAATAAGCCTCCAAATATGATCATCTATTTGTCACTGTATCCCTTTAGTTCTATCAGTAATTGCTTCAAGATATCCAAAGATTTAATATATGTGTAAATTATGATATGTTTTTCACATATTTTAAACATATATATATACACGACCATATACACTTATTATTGTTATGTCTTCCTTATATACTTTTTATCTTTTTGAAGCAGTTGTCGATGTTGATGTCACTGTCATTGTTCAGTCACTAAAAGTCATATCCAGCTCTTTGCAACCCCATGGACTGCAGCATGCCAGGCTCCTCTGTCCTACACTATCTCCTGGAGTTTGCTCACATTCATGTCCATTGACTCAGTGATACTATCTAACCATCTCATCCTCTGCTACCCCCTTTTCCTTTTGCCTTCAGTCTTTCCCAGCATCGGGGTCTTTTCCAATGAGTCAGCTCTTCACATCAGTTGGCCAAAGGATTGGAGCTTCAGCTTCAGCATCAGTCCTTCCAGGACTGAATATTCAAGGTTGGTTTTTTTTTTAGGATTTGCTGGTTTGATCTCCTTTCAGTTGAAGGGGCTTTCAAGAGTCTTCTCCAGCACCACAATTCGAAAGCATCAATTCTTCTGCACTCAGACTATTTTATGGTTCAATTTTCAGATCCACACATGACTACTGGAAAAACCATAGCTTTGACTATACAGACATTTGTCAGCAAAGTGATGCCTCTACTTTTTTAGTATGCTGTCTAGGCATTATTATATATTTTTTCATTTTTGTATTTTGTATTTAAAAACTAAATCTATTTGGCTGTCTTATATTTACTGTTTTCCTGTTATATTCTTTTCTGCTATTTTACTTTCTACCTTAGAAGGCATTTGGGCTTAAAATACAATCCTTACAGATAGCATGTAATTTGTTCTTGATTGTTATTTAGCCAGACAGTTTCTGCTTTTATTCAGATTTGGGCCTATTTATGTTAATTATTAATAAGTCTGTATGTCAGTCTGTCATTTTGCTGCTTATTTCTTATTTGTCTCATCTTGGTTTTACTCCATGATTTGCTTTATTTTGTGTTCATGAACTATTAGTATTTTATTTTAATTCTTCTATTGGCTTTTTTATATAAGTTTGCATAATGTTAAAATATTTGCTCTAGGATTTACAGTAAGTATCTTTAAAATACTATAATCCATATAGAGTTAATACTGATTTCTTTCAGATAAATTATAGAAACCTTGAACCAGTTTATTTCAACTCTTCCATCTTTAGTGCTATCATGGTTATTATATAGATGAACATACGTAGAGATCCGTACAGACACATATATATTCACATATATGCAGATACATAAATGTGCATCAGTCAGTTCAGTTCAGTTCAGTTGTTCAGTCATGTCCGACTCTCTGCGACCCCATGAACCACAGCACACCAGGCCTCCCTGTCCATCACCAACTCCCAGAGCTTACTCACACTCATGTCCATTGAGTCGGTGATGCCATCCAGTCATCTCATCCTCTGTCATCCCCTTCTCCTCCTGCCCCTAATCCCTCCCAGCATCAGGGTCTTTTCCAATAAGTCAACTCTTCACATGAGGTGGCCAAAGTATCGGAGTTTCAGCTTTAGCATCATTCCTTCAAAAGAAATCCCAGGTTGATCTCCTTCAGAATGGACTGGTTGGATCTCCTTGCAGTCCAAGGGACTTTCAAGAGTCTTCTCCAACACCACAGTTCAAGGGCATCAATTCTTCAGCGCTCAGCTTTCTTCATAGTCCAACTCTCACATCCATACATGACCACTGGAAAAACCATATCCTTGACTAGACGGACCCTTGTTGGCAAAGTAATGTCTCTGCTTTTGAATATGCTATCTAGGTTGGTCATAACCTTCCTTCCAAGGAGTCAGTTCAGTTCAGTCGCTCAGTCATGTCCAACTCTTTGTGACCCCATGAACTGCAGCATGCCAAGCCTCCCTGTCCATCATCAACTCCCAGAATTCACTCAAACTCACATCCATCGAGTTGGTGATGCCATCCAGCCATCTCATCCTCTGTCGTCCCCTTCTCCTCCTGCCCCCAATCCCTCCCAGCATCAGAGTCTTTTTCAATGAGTCAACTTTTTGCATGAGGTAGCCAAAATATTGGAGTATCAGCTTTAGCATCAGTCCCTCCAAAGAACACCCAGAACTGATCTCCTTTACAATGGACTAGTTGGATCTCCTTGCAGTCCTAGGGACTCTCAAGAGTCTTCTCCAACACCACAGTTCAAAAGCATCAATTCTTCGGCACTCGGCTTTCTTCACAGTCCAACTCTCATATCCATACATGACTACTGGAAAAACCATAGCCTTGACTAGATGGACCTTAGTCGGCAAAGTAATGTCTCTGCTTTTGAATATGCTATCTAGGTTGGTCATAACTTTCCTTCCAAGGAGTAAGTGTCTTTTAATTTCATGGCTGAAGTCACCATCTGCAGTGATTTTGGAGCCCCAAAAATAAAGTCTGACACTGTTTCCACTGTTTCCCCATCTATTTGCCATGAAGTGATGGGACCAGATGCCATGATCTTTGTTTTCTGAATGTTGAGCTTTAAGCCAACTTTTTCACTCTCCTCTTTCACTTTCATCAAGAGGCTTTTTAGTTCCTCTTCACTTTCTGCCATGAGGGTAACATATATATACATAAATACATCCATACCCATATATAGCATGTATATATGTACATAATATAGTGTCAAAAGAACTCTTTTGTTATCTATCTATTGCTCTTCTATCACCTTTCATCTTTGCTTTGGTTTGATCTTAATTCTATGTTTATGTCTTCTACAAGTAATAGATTTCATTTTAAAATATTTTTAATTGGGATAACCTGTCAATACAAACATTTTTCTCCCTATAATAGCAAATAATATATTTTTTATTCCAGTGGTAACAGTCTCATCTTTAGATGTTCTTGACTGGTTTTGCTACTGCTTGTTGTTAAAGGCATATTTATTCACCTCCTTATACACTCTTTGTGGTCACTAATTATAGGATTAGAGCTGATGCACATACCAAAGAATATAAGAGGGCAATATTTGAAGACAAATATTAACTAAAAGATGTTTGCTCTCCACTTCAAAAATGGAAAAATGAGAAAATTTAAAGGCTCCCATCTTCCTCAAAGACTTTTTAAAAATATTCTTCTAAAAACTAAGATATTCTTTACCTTCTTTTCCACCTCTCATTCACAAGTATGGGAAATAAAATTTGAAAAAGTTTCCACTAACCCGTTCATTGCCACAATCACATTGTTCACCCGCTTCCAATATTCCATTGCCACACACCCTCCTCTGTTTGTAAACTGGCTCATCAGGAAGGATTTTATGAAGACATTCAATGCCAGAATATGCAGCAAAATATTTAAAGTCATCCAAGCTACAGGTGCTAAAATCCTTTACACCCCCAGATTGTCTAAAATATAAAAACATCAATATGACAAAAATTATTGCTATATATACACATTTCTCCCAATATATGATGCTTTGAAGAGAGATTTAGAAAGCAATATTCTCATGGAAAATAATAATCACATATAAAATAATATAAAAGCATTTTTAAATTGCTAAGATATCTAACACAGTTTTAAAATTTCGCCAAGAAAATTCTTATAATAAAAAAAAGTCTTTGGCCATTCATCCTGTTTTAAAGAATAACAATTATTTACCTGTCCAATGATCCTTATCAAACATTTAAACACAGAAATCAATATTCTTTATTTAACTTCTAGTGTCAAACAACTGCAGTTAAAATTTTTGGCCTCAATATACTTTATTTATTTATCATTTTTGTATTTTTTATGTAAATGCCAGTATGGACATGTCTGTATTACCTTCAAGAGCATATTCTTTGAGGGCTCTCGCTCTCTGTAATCAAGCATTTTTCAAATAAGAATCTGTTGCTTAATTTATGCCATGGGGGGGACAGTAGGGATATGTCCTGACACAGTGAGAAAGTTGTTACAAGTAGTTTGCTAATATCTTCGCATCCAACTAAAACCAGAAAGAATGTGGTTTAAAAGTAAAGACTATGCCCTAGACAAGTATTTGACAAACGTTTCTGTGAAAGGCCACATAGTAAATATAGGCTTATGTGACATATGCTCTGTTGCAGCTACTCAACCTGCCACTGCAATGCAAAAGCAGCCATAAACAACATGTGAAACAAGAAGCCTAAAAAATTTATTTACAAAACAGTCAGGCAGCAAAATGTGGCCTATGATTCGTTGTTGGTTAACCTCGGCCCTATGCTAAAATCTACTCTCCATCAATTCTAACAGTTAGAGCCTAAACTCAAGCCTTGACAAGATCTCCAGACAAAACAAGTTTGAAAGTTCAGCTCTGACATTTTAGAGGGATTTGGGAATACCTTGAGTTATCTATAGACTCATGTAAATGAGTCATAAAATCAAGTACATAAGAGTTAAAATGGTTACCCAATAATTGAATTGCTTAGTAGGTAAAGAATCAATGGTTTTCCAGAGGAAGGTATGACAACCTAGGCTTTCTATTGTACTATCAACAATATCCAATACGCTATTACTAATAATAATCATACAAAGAAATAAGAAAATGTAATACATAGTCAATTTTTAAAAAGCAGTCAATAATAAGCAACACTGAGATGGCCCAGGTGTTAGATCTGACACAGAAATACTAGAAAGGAGCCATTACAAATATATTCAAATAATTAAAAGAAAAAAATGTTTACATAATTGAGAGTAATTTTAACTTTATAGCGTGAACACTCAAAAGAGAGTACACATCATGCAATTTACATAATATTCTAGAGCCAGTAAAGCTAACTGCATTGATAGAAATCAGATCAGCAGTTGCCTGGAGGAGGGTAGAAGGTAAAAGGACAGCCAAGGTGGCTCAGATGGTAAAGAAGTTGCCTGCAATGTGAGAGACTGGAGTTTGATCCCTCGGTTGGGAAGATCCCCTGGAGGAGGACATGGCACCCACTCCAGTACTCTTTCCTGGAGAATCCCCATAGACAGAGGAGCCTGGTGGGCTACAGTCCATGGGGTCGCAAAGATCGGACACAACTGAGCAACTAAGCACAGCAAAGTTCACAAAATAAATTTCCATGCAGATGGAAATGTGGCATAGCCTGATTAACACTGTGATTCAGAGATTTATTTATTTATATTCACCAAAAGTCATAATTATTATGCCATGTACCTGAAACTAACATAATGTGATAAATAATCTATATTTCAAATTTTAAAAATCTCAAAAGTTTTCATAAGAATTGGAAATCTGACCAAAAAATGTTTAAGAAAATGCAAAGGACCACAATTCTGGAAAGACAAAAAACTTGGGGACTTAAGCTACCTGATTTTAAAAATTGAATATAAAGCTACAGTAATAAACATAGAAAGTTTTTCTATAAGGATAACCATACAGATTAATGACATAAAATAGAGAGTCCAATAAAAATTCACACATTTAAGGTAAATTGGTTTTTTACAAAGTCACCAAGGCAATTAAGTGGACGAAAGGAAGGTCTTTTCAACAAGTGCTACTGGAATGACTGGAAATCGATAGAGCAAAAATTAAAGTAAAGTTAAACACATACACAATAATCAACTTGAAATGTATTACAAAACTGAATAAAAAATTATAAAACCACAATGCATAAAGAAAAAATTGACTAACTGTATTTCACCAAAATTAAAAACTTTATCTTAAAAATGGTACCCTAAGAATAATAGCAAATGAAGCAACTGACAAACAACTAATATCAAAAATATACAAGCAACTCCTACAGCTCAATTCCAAAAAAATAAACTACCCAATCAAAAAATAGGCCAAATAACTAGACAGACATTTCTCCAAAGAAGACATACAGATGGCTAACAAACACATGAAAAGATGCTCAACATCACTCATTATCAGAGAAATGCAAATCAAAACCACAATGAGGTACCATCTCATGCCAGTCAGAATGGCTGCAATCCAAAAGTCTACAAGCAATAAATGCTGGAGAGGGTGTGGAGAAAAGGGAACCCTCTTACACTGTTAGTGGGAATGCAAACTAGTACAGCCACTAGGGAGAAGAGTGTGGAGATTCCTTAAAAAACTGGAAATAGAACTGCCTTATGACCCAGCATTCCCACTGCTAGGCATACACACCAAGGAAACCAGAATTGAAAGAGACACATGTACCCCAATGTTCATCGCAGCACTGTTTATAATAGCCAGGACATGGAAGCAACCTAGATGTCCATCAGCAGATGAATGGATAAGAAAGCTGTGGTACATATACACAATGGAGTATTACTCAGCCGTTAAAAAGAATTCATTTGAATCAGTTCTGATGAGATGGATGAAACTGGAGCCAATTATACAGAGTGAAGTAAGCCAGAAAGAAAAACACCAATACAGTATACTAACACATATATATGGAATTTAGAAAGATGGCAATGACGACCCTGTATGCAAGACAGCAAAAAAGACACAGATGTGTATAACGGACTTTTGGACTCAGAGGGAGAGGGAGAGGGTGGGATGATTTGGGAGAATGGCATTCTAACATGTATACTATCATGTAAGAATTGAATCGCCAGTCTATGTCTGACGCAGGATACAGCATGCTTGGGGCTGGTGCATGGGCATAACCCAGAGAGATGTTATGGGGAGGGAGGTGGGAGGGGGGTTCATGTTTGGGAACGCATGTAAGAATTAAAGATTTTAAAATTTAAAAAATAAAAATATAAAAATTTTAAAAAAAATACATTTGAATCAGTTCTAATGAGGTGGATGTAACTGGAGCCGATTATACAGAGTGAAGTAAGCCAGAAAGAAAAACACCAATACAGTATACTAACGCATATATATGGAATTTTAAAAGATGGTAATGATAACCCTGTATGTGAGAGAACAAAAGAGATACAGATGTATAGAACAGTCTTTTGGACTCTGTGGGAGAGGGAGAGGGTGGGATGATTTGGGAGAATGGCACTGAAACATGTATAATATCATATAAGAAATGAATCGCCAGTCCAGGTTCAATACAGGATACAGGATGCTTAGGGCTGGTGCACTGGGATGAAGCAGAGGGATAGTATGGGGAGGGATGTGAGAGGGGGGTTCAGGATGGGGAACATGTGTACACCCGTGGCAGATTCATGTTGATATATGGCAAAACCAATGCAATATTGTAATTAGCCTCCAATTAAAATAAAATTTAAAAAATTTTTAAATGGTACCCTAAGGATAAAATACTAAAAAATCATTTATCTGGCAAAGAACTAATAGCTAGAACATAGAAAATCTAATTTTTTTAATGGACAGATATTGAAATAGGCTCTTCAAATAAGATATAAAGCAAAAAGCTATAAAGCATGAAAATATGTTCAACATCATTAGCTTCCTCGAAAATTCAGATTAAAATTACTATGAGGTAACTTTACAACCCCAAAATAATTCATATTAAACAAACTGAGCATAACAAGTCTTGGCAGTGATGTGGCTCAACCAGGAGTGGCTACATGATTTGCAGGAACCAATGCAAAATGGAAATGCAGGACCCTTTAAATGATACTCATTTTTTTTAAAAAAAAAAAAAAGCTTTTTTAAAATATAAATTTATTTATTTTAATTGGAGGTTATTTTGGTTTCCCTTTTTCGGCAGTCTCTCTCAGTGGGGCATAGTTATTTATTTGCAACTTAATGTCTTTCTAAAATTAAAAAATAAATTGTTCACATGAATTGCACTATCCGTCCTTACATTGTATAATGCAAATATTAAAGCATTTGATTTCACACAGAATCACTGAAATCACACAATTCACACGTCGTGCCCCAGAGGGTACCTTCAATCTAGCCAGCAGATGAAAACTGAAGTCAGATTCTGGAAGACAGGAAGGAGGAAGAGAAATGTCCTGAGGCATAGAGAGGTGTGGGGATTTGGGACTATTTTGGTGTATGTTCCATCTGAACTTGAAAAGGATGTGTATCCTAAAGTTGGGTATAGTTCTCTATGACTATCAATTAACTCAGTTTGATTAATAGAAACATAAAGTTCCTAACCACCACCCCCCACAAAAATTTAAGTACAGTGTGTATTTAATAAAGAAAATTGTCTTACAAAGCTTCTGGTGACATTGTGCAAACATCCCCTGAACAATGGCAGATCTCAGTATTATCATAATTCACTCCCACATTAAGGCCAAGCAGCTGCACGATACTGACAGCATATGACTCCAACGATAAACCCTCTACATACTAAATATAAGGGAAATAAAAGAAAATTAGTTAGCTAAGGATCATATTCAGTTATAAAAAATTATATACTTAATCAAAAATTAGTATATAAAAAACATTCATAAAATGCAGCCAAGATACTTATGCCGGTACATCTGTAGTAGAGTTATACAAGTATTATTAAACATGAATGGATGAGTAACACAACACTTTAATTTCAAGATACTATTAACTGACAATACCGCCTGTCTTAGCAAATAAAATAGGGCTTAATCATCATAAGGCATTACTTCTTTGAATTATTTTAAACAAAACGCTTTTATAATCTTTTAACAATCAATCCTACATTCTCTTTATAGTAAACAGTCTCTAAAATAGGTCCCAATGATATTTATGTCCCTGTGTATTCCCATTCCAGTGACTGTGGGCTGGACTTCCTGACGATTCTAATTAATTTGATATAGCAGAAGTGACAGGTCATCATTTTCAGTCATTCAGTCAGTCAGTTCAGTCGCTCAGTCGTGTCCAACTCTTTGCGACCCCACGGACTGCAGCACGCCAGGCCTCCCTATCCATCACCAACTCCCGGAGCTTACTCAAACTCATGTCCATTGAGTCAGTGGTGTCATCCAACCATCTCATCTTCTGTCACCCCCTTCTCCTCCTGTCTTCAATCTTTCCCAGCATCAGGGTCTTTACCAATGAGTCAGTTCTTCGCATCAGGTGACCAAAGTATTGGGGTTTCAGCTTCAACATCAGTCCTTCCAGTGAATATTCAGGACTGATTTCCTTTAGGATGGATTGGTTGGATCTCCTTGCAACCCAAGGGACTCTCAAGAGTCTTCTCCAACACTACAGTTCAAAAGCATCAATTCTTTGGTGCTCAGCTTTCTTTGCAGTCCAACTCTCATATCCATACACGACTACTCAAAAAAAACCATAGCTTTGACTAGACATACCTTTGTTGGCAAAGTAATATCTTTTTAATATCTTGTCTAGGTTGGTCATAGCTTTTCTTCCAAGGAGCAAGCATCTTTTAATTTCATGGCTGTAGTCACCATCTGCAGTGATTTTGGAGCTCAAGGAAACAAAGTCTGTCACTGTTTCCATTGTTTCCCCATATCTTTCCTCATGAAGTGATGGGACCAGATGCCATAATTTTAGTTTTCTGAATGTTGAGCTTTAAGGCAACTTTTTCACTCTCCTTTTCCACTTTCATCAAGAGGCTTTTTAGTTCCTCTTCACTTTCTGCCATAAGGGTGGTGTCATCTGCATATCTGAGGTTACTGATATTCCTCCCAGCAATCTTGATTCCAGCTTGTGCTTCATCCAGCCTGGCATTTCACATGATGTAGTCTGCATATAAGTTAAATAAGCAGGGTGACAATATACAGCCTTGATGTACTCCTTTCCCTATTTCAAACCAGTCTGTTATTCCATGTCCAGTCCTAACTGTTGCTTCTTGACCTGCATACATATTTCTCAGGAGATAGGTAAGGTGGTCTGGTATTCCCGTCACTTTCAGAATTTTCCACAGTTTATTGTGATCCACACAGTCAAAGGCTTTGGCATAGTCAATAAAGCAGAAGTCATAAGTAGTCAACAAATCATTTCCAAGAAAAGTAATATAAAAAAAGTGACTTCTTGGATCATATGTCTTTTTCGCTCATTCATCCTGGGGGAAGACAGCTATTATATCATGAAGCAGGCCTGTAGAGAGGCCCTCAGAAGCGAGCTGGGAAATATTTTCTGAGGTCTTCCAACAGCCACATGATAGCAAATTCCCTCTGTGTTGAACCTTAGAGTATCACAACTAGCATCTTAATTTCACCCACTAAACTATTTCTAGATTCCTGATCCACAGAACAGTGTTGTTTCCATGTGATACAGTTTGGTACAACCAGTTACATAATAATAGGAATAGATAACTAATTAGTAATCTATAGTGACAGATAACTAAAACATCCTCAGTAGGCATGGTTGTTTTCTTTAGGGCCATTCCCAATATCTGTATAGATGTTTGCAGCAGCTTTATTCATAACTTCCAAGACTTGTAAGCATTCCTGATGTCCTTTAGTAAGTGAATAGATAAACTGGGGCGTGTTTCAGACAATGGAATATTATTCAGCCCTAAAAAGAAATGAGTTGCAAGGTCATGAAAAGACAAGGAAGAAATTTAAGTGCATAATCCTAAATGAAAAAAGCCAACCTGCAAAGACATATACTGTATGATTCCAACTATATGACATTCTGGGGGGAAAAATAAAAGATGAAAGCTAGTGGAGGTGATGGCATTCCAGTCGAGCCATTTCAAATCCTGAAAGATGATGCTGTCAAAGTGCTGCACTCAATACACCAGCAAATTTGGAAAACTCAGCAGTGGCCGCAGGACTGGAAAAGGTCAGTTTTCATTCCAATCCCAAAGAAAGGCAATGCCAAAGAATGCTCAGACTACCACAAAATTGCACTCATCACACATGCTAGTAAAGTAATGCTCAAAATTCTCCAAGCCAGGCTTCAGCAATACGTGAACCGTCAACTTCCTGATGTTCAAGCTGGTTTTAGAAAAGGCAGAGGAACAAGAGATCAAATTGCCAACATCCGCTGAATCATGGAAAAAGCAAGAGAGTTCCAGAAAAACATCTATTTCTGCTTTCTTGACTATGCCAAAGCCTTTGACTGTGTGGATCACAATCAACTGTGGAAGATTCTGAGAGAGATGGGAATACCAGACCACCTGACCTGTCTCTTCAGAAATCTGTATGCAGGTCAGGAAGCAACAGTTAGAACTGGACATGGAACAACAGACTGGTTCCAAATAGGAAAAGGAGTACGTCAAGGCTGCATGTGACAACCCTGCTTATTTAACTTATTTGCAGAGTACATCATGAGAAACGCTGGGCTGGAAGAAGCACAAGCTGGAATCAAGATTGCTGGGAGAAATATCAATAACCTCAGATATGCAGATGACACCACCCTTATGGCAGAAAGTGAAGAGGAGCTAAAAAGCCTCTTGCTGAAAGTGAAAGAGGAGATTGAAGAAGTTGGCTTAAAGCTCAACATTCAGAAAACGAAGATCATGGCATCTGGTCCCATCACTTCATGGCAAATAGATGGGGAAACAGTGGAAACAGTGTCAGACTTTATTTTGGGGGGGCTCCAAAATCACTGCAGATGGTGACTGCAGCCATGAAATTAACAGAATACTCCTTGGAAGGAAAGTTATGACCAACCTCGATAGCATATTCAAAAGCAGAGACATTACTTTGCTGACTATGGTCCGTCTAGTCAAGGCTATGGTTTTTCCAGTAGTCATGTATCGATGTGAGAGTTGGACTGTGAAGAAGGCTGAGCACCAAAGAATTGATGCTTTTGAACTGTGGTGTTGGAGAAGACTCTTGAGAGTCCCTTGGACTGCAAGGAGATCCAGCCAGTCCATTCTGAAGGAGATCAGCCCCGGGATTTCTTTGGAAGGACTGATGCTAAAGCTGAAACTCCAATACTTTGGCCACCTCATGCGAAGAGTTGACTCATTGGAAAAGACTTTGATGCTGGGAGGGATTGGGGGCAGGAGGAGAAGGGAACGACCGAGGATGAGATGGCTGGGTGGCATCACTGACTCGGTTGATGTGAATCCGAGTGAACTCCGGGAGTTGGTGATGGACAGGGAGGCCTGGCGTGCTGCGATTCGTGGGGTCACAAAGAGTTGGACATGACTGAATGACTGAACTGAACTGATGGTCGCATGTGAGGAGGGGAGAAATTAACTGGCAGAGCATAGAGGATTTTTAAGGCAGTGAAAATACTGTGCATGATACCACAATGATGGATACATGTCATTATTTGACCAAATCCATAGAATGTAGAACGGGATTGAACCCCAAGGCAGAAAAACAAATATATATATATGGCTGATTTTAATGGGTCAGTGTATGTTTACCAATTGTGAGAAGTATACCACCCTGGTGAGTGATGCTGATACCAAAGAAGGCTGTGCATGTGCAGGTGAAAGGAATACATGGACTTCCATCTCAACGGTGCTGTGAACCTAAAACTGCTCTAAAAATAGTATTTGGGTTCTTGATGCATCAAGAGCAAGGTGACATTGTGAGGGAATGGCAAGAACAGTTTAGAGGAAAAGATGTACATGTCCATCCCAAACTCCCTAACTATCCCTTCCTCTCACCCTTCCCCCCAACTCTGTTACCAAAAATTCATTCTCTAAGCCTGTGAGTCTTTTTCTGTTTCGTAAATAAGTTCACTTGTTCATTTCTTTTTAGATTCTCCGTATAAGGGATGCCATGGGATATTTCTCTTTCTCTTATTTCACTCAGTATGACACTCTCGAGGTCCCCAGGTTTTTTGTTTTGTTTTGTTTTTTTGGCTCCCAGGTTTTGATCAAGAGCAGTTCTTAGGACAAAACAGAAGCCCTTGACAGGACACATTTTATTCTTCCTAGTTACAGACATCATTAATGGTAAGAAAAGGGAAAAAAAAAATACTAACTAAGGAACAGACTTTATTTCTCAGAAGACATAATGCTGATCTCTTGGAAAAGGCATTCTACTAAACTTTCATGTCTGCATAGGGTCCAGATCAGTAGTTTAATTGAGAGACATAATGGTTTCTTCAAACAATTCTTTTTCAAACTGTGGTCCAACAAATTAACCCCTAAATGCGTATCTATATTGCTCAAGCTCTTAATCTCTCTTAATTCAAGGATCCTTGTCTGACTCACACCACACAAACTTTAAAACATTTTTCCATTTCCCGTCTCTGTGTTTAAAGGGGGTTATGTCTCGTCTTCATGTATATAAAGACTCACTGGTAAGTCCCTTTAATTATGTCTCCCCTACTGCTGGAAATTTTTTATCGTGCCCCAACCCATAAGGGTTTGAGACCAGATTCAGATACATATTCTTCTGAGTTCTATTAACCACAGATTTCCTCATGGTCTAAGCAGTTGCTAATCTGATATGAGATCCATTTGAGGCTAAAGTTTCATTACCACAAAAACAAACAAATGAAAAACAAAAGCCTCTCAAGTGCAGCTATACAACATTCTGTTGACTGTTCGTCTCATTACTGTTGGTCTCAATATTTTGGAGGCCCAAATCTTTCAAGTAAGCCATTTTTCCAACCAGACATGGCAAATGCTGAGGCCCACATGCCTTCAAGTTTGGCTAATACAAACCTTACAAACCAAAGACTTCGCCAGCTGGCCTCTCATCAATCAAACCAACAACTGAGGAAAAAGGCCCATCCTGACTGGCCAAATTAGGGTGCCTGCCTTCAGCATGATTATGGAGCCCTAAACACAGGTATAAATATTTCAAATGGCAAAGAACCTGACTTTCTCTTAACAACATAAACCAAAATCAGGTCCTATAATTTAAAACGTATTTATAACAGAACTCTTGCCATCATCTAATAGGGCAAAACCTCAGACTGTTGAACACTTTTAGATCAAGCCACACATAACAGGCTGTGCCAGTCAGGCTCTGCAGAGATGCCAACGTCACTTTTGCTTGCTGTATATCCACAAGCCCCTTGAGTTAGCAGATATCTATAAGTCAGAGTCACAGGCCCAACGTTGCCTTCAAATGACACAAGGCCTTTAGCATCATTTTAATACCACAGAGCCACGAAAATAAAACGTGCATTAACTCAAGTCAGTATCACCTTTAAAAGGATATCCTAGTTCTATACCCCCAAACAACACTGGCTGGTCCAGGATCTCACTGCTAGAGATGGTGTCACCTCAAATAATATCACTCCAGCCTAAGACCTGCCTGTTGGAGATGATTCTGCAACCTGCACGGAGACCACTTCTCCTCAAACACTAAAATTACCACCCCAGGCATGCCCAGGGACTGCAGCTCCCAAGGTAAAAATGGCACACAGGTCATGTAATGGTTTTCTTACTTTGATATTAGGGACTCTATTGCATTTCCTGAACTTGCTCTCTTTATAGCCCATGACAAGGGTATACTTATCTGTTTTCTATCAAAGTATATATCCCTACACTCCATGTCTAAATGAAAATCTGTGCTGTTCTAAACACTGGTGGAGGTTATTGCTTTCCCTAGTGAACGCCCTTGACCCTAGGAAGAGGGCCACTCACTCCCCAGTGCCTTCTCCTACTGCTTTCTATAGTTTTCCACCACTGTACAACCTCCCACCCTACATCCCTGATCATGACCACCACCACCACCACTTCCCTTTGAATACATACAAAACCCATGAATCTTCAAATGTGCTTTACCAAACCAATCTACTGACGCTTTCCGACAACATAAATTGCCTGACTGACTTGCCACCTTTACTCCCCAAATACAGCAAGATATTATTGTCCAAAAAACACATATAATTTTTAATACAATTTATAACTGCACAAACACTGCTACAGCCTCTAGAAATTTCAGATATATTTCTTTTGCTAACATCATACAAATGGGAAATTTAGTTACAGGTTGGCTTATAAGAAATCCTTATACTTTTACTTGGGTTTCTCCTTTTAACTCTCAGGGTAAAATGTTTCCTATACTGATGAGCAAAACTTATGCCCTAAGCTCTAAAAGTCTCTTCTTCTGTTATGTCAAAAGTTTGATAATATTTCAAAGCACAAAAGGACTAGGTTTATTAGTATCACATTTTCTGTATTCTGATGCTTTCATATTACCAACTTGGAGGTCTGCCACTCTTAAGAGCTCTCCAATTGCTTCACAGAGTAGACAGTTCGATTCAGCTCAGTTCAGTCGCTCAGTCATGTCCAACTCTTTGCAACCCTATGAATAGAAGCACACCAGGCCTCCCCGTCCATCACCAACTCCCGGATTTCACTCAGACTCACGTCCATAGAGTCAGTAATAACATACAGCGATCTCATCCTCTGTCGTCCCCTTCTCCTTCTATGTCCAATCCCTCCCAGCATCAGAGTCTTTTCCAATGAGTCAACTCTTCGCATGAGGTGGCCAAAGTATTGGAGTTTCAGCTTTAGCATCATTCCTTCAAAGAAATCCCAGGGCTGATCTCCTTCAGAATGGACTGGCTGGATCTCCTTGCAGTCCAAGGGACTCTCAAGAGTTTTCTCCAACACCAAAGTTCTTCGGCGCTCAGCCTTCTTCACAGTTCAGCTCTCACATCCATACATCACCACAGGAAAAACCATAGCCTTGACTAGACGGACCTTAGTCGGCAAAGTAATGTCTGCTTTTGAATATGCTAACTAGGTTGGTCATAACTTTTCTTCCAAGGAGTCAGCGTCCTTTAATTTCATGGCAGCAGTCACCATCTGCAGTGATTTGGGAGCCCAAAAAAATAAAGTCTGACACTGTTTCCACTGTTTCCCCGTCTATTTCCAATGAAGTGATGGGACCGCATGCCATGATCTTCGTTTTCTGAATGTTGAGCTTTAAGTCAACTATTTCACTCTCCTCTTTCACTTTCATCAAGAGGCTTCTTAGATTCTCTTCACTTTCTGCCATAAGGGTGGTGTCATCTGCATATCTGAGGTTATTGATATTTCTCCAGGCAATCTTCATTCCAGCTTGTGCTTCTCGAGCCCAGCGTTTCTCATGATGTACTCTGCATATAGGTTAAATAAGCAGGATGACAACATACAACCTTGACGTACTCCTTTTCCTATTTGGAACCAGTCTGTTGTTCCATGTCCAGTTCTAACTGTTGCTTCCTGACCTGCACACAGATTTCTCAAGAGACAGGTCAGGTCGTCTGGTATTCCCATCTCTCTCAGAATCTTCCACAGTTGATTGTGATCCACACAGTCAAAAGCTTTGGCATAGTCAATAAAGCAGAAATAGATGTTTTTCTGGAACTCTCTTGATTTTTCCATGATCCAGAAGATGTTGCCAATTTGATCTCTGGTTCCTCTGCCTTTTCTAAAACCAGCTTGAACATCTGGAAGTTCACGGTTCATGTATTGCTGAAGCCTGGCTTGGAGAATTTTGAGCATTACTTTACTAGCATGTGAGATGAGTGCAATTGTGCGGTAGTCTGAGCATTCTTTGGCATTGCCTTTCTTTGGGATTGGAATGAAAACTGACCTTTTCCAGTCCTGTGGCCACTGCTGAGTTTTCCAAATTTGCTGGCATATTGAGTGCAGCACTTTCACAGCATCATCTTTCAGGATTTGAAATAACTCAACTGGAATTTCATCATCTCCACTAGCTTTGTTCGTAGTGATGTTTTCTAAGGCCCACTTGACTTCACATTCCAAGATGTCTGGCTCTAGGTGAGTGACCACATCATCGTGATTATCTGGGTCTTGAAGATATTTTTTGTATAGTTCTTCTGCGTATTCTTGCCACCTCTTCTTGATATCTTCTGCTTCTGTTAGGTCCATACCATTTCTGTCTTTTATGGAGCCCATTTTTGCATGAAATGTTCCCCTGGTATCTCCAATTTTCTTGAAGAGATCTCTAGTCTTTCCCATTCTGTTGTTTTCCTCTATTTCTTTGCATTGATTGCTGAAGAAGGCTTTCTTATCTCTTCTTGCTATTCTTTGGAACTCGGCATTCAGATGCTTGTATCTTTCCTTTTCTCCTTTGCTTTTCACCTCTCTTCTTTTCACAGCTATTTGTAAGGCCTCCCCAGATAGCCATTTTGCTTTTTTGCATTTCTTTTCCATAGGGATGGTCTTGATCCTTGTCTCCTGTACACTGTCATGAACCTCATTCCATAGTTCATCAGGCACTCTATCCATCAGATCTAGGCCCTTAAATCTATTTCTCACTTCCACTGTATAATCATAAGGGATTTGATTTAGGTCATGCCTGAATGGTCTAGCGGTTTTCCCTGCTTTCTTCAATTTGAGTCTGAATTTGGTAATAAGGAGTTCATGATCTGAGCCATAGTCAGCTCCTGGTCTTGTTTTTGTTGACTGTATTGAGCTTCTCCATCTTTGGCTGCAAAGAATATAATCAATCTGATTTTGCTGTTGACTATCAGGTGATGTCCATGTGTAGAGTCTTCTCTTGTGTTGTTGGAAGAGGGTGTTTGCTATGACCAGTGCATTTTCTTGGCAAAACTCTATTAGTCTTTGCCCTGCTTCATTCGTATTCCAAGGCCAAATTTGCCTGTTACTCCAGGTGTTTCTTGACTTCCTACTTTTGCATTCCAGTCCCCTGTATTGAAAAGGACATGTTTCTTAGGTGTTAGTTCTAAAACGTCTTGTAAGTCTTCATAGAACCGTTCAACTTCAGCTTCTTCAGCGTTACTGGTTGGGGCATAGATCTGGATTACCGTGATATTGACTGGTTTGCCTTGGAGACGAACAGAGATCATTCTGTCGTTTTTGAGATTGCATCCAAGTACTGCGTTTCGGACTCTTTTGTTAACCATGATGGCTACTCCATTTCTTCTAAGGGATTCCTGCCCACAATAGTAAATGTAATGGTCATCTGAGTTAAATTCACCCATTCCTGTCCATTTTAGTTTGCTGATTCTTAGAATGTCGACATTCACTCTTGCCATGTCTTGTTTGACCACTTCCAATTTGACTTGATTCATGGACCTGACATTCCAAGTTCCTATGCCATATTGATCTTTACAGCATCGGGCCTTGCTTCTATCACCAGTCACATCCACAGCTGGGTATTGTTTTTGCTTTGGCTCCATCCCGTCATTCTTTCTGGAGTTATTTCTCCACTGATCTCCAGTAGCATATTGGGCACCTACTGACCTGGGGAGTTCCTCTTTCAGTATCTTATCATTTTGCCTTTTCATACTGTTCATGGGGTTCTCAAGGCAAGAATACTGAAGTGGTTTGCCATTCCCTTCTCCAGTGGACCATATTCTGTCAGACCTCTCCACCTTGACCCACCAGTCTTGGGTTGCCCTGCGGGCATGGCTTAGTTTCATTGAGTTAGACAAGGCTGTGGTCCTAGTGTGATTAGACTGACTAGTTTCTGTGAGTATGGTTTCAGTGTGTCTGCCCTCTGATGCCCTCTTGCAACACCTACCATCTTACTCGGGTTTCTCTTACCTTGGGTGTGGGGTATCTCTTCACGGCTGCTCCAGCAAAGCACAGCCAACTCACCTACAAATGTACCTTTCACACGCAAACCAGTCAATCCAGAGCCCATATACCTTACCATCCACTTTATCAGACTCACATACACCAGGCTGTTATCCACCTGCCAAGGTCACTCCAGGGCTAGGTACCAGACAACTAAGGACAGCTTCTATGCCTCATGGCCTGTTGAAACTAGCCAACTGGAGACCTGTTTAACCTCTCCCGTTTCTTCCCAACAAAATTGTAAGAGGCTCTTGACCACATTTCCCTCTGCCTCCTATGCTTCTTGATCAAACCTGGTGTTTTTTTATGTGGCCTCTGAATGCTGTAGCATATTTCTTGTTTCTAGGGAACTGTAAGTACAGTAAACTTCTGGATGACAGTCATTCTCATATCTACATGTATTTCCATACCTAATGAAAACATATCCCAGGTAAGCCTGCAAATTTTTCAAAGTAGATTAGCTTGTTCTTTAGTTAAGTTAGTTTAGTGTAGTTAATTCAAACTCCAGTACAATAAAAGTACTTGTAAATGTATATATTATAAATTCTAGGGCGTCTGCTTAAATTTTTTAATTCAATTACTATTCTAGAAAGGAGAGAAAATGAAACAATATAAAATGTGCAGTTAAAACCACAGAAAGCAAAAAGAAAAAAAGGAAAATGGAAGATTTTAAAAACAGTGAACAAGGATAATAAATAGAAAATAGACAAAAGTCAACATCCATTTATGATTTTTAAGAACTCTCAACTAAGTGGGTATGAAGGTAACATATAGCAATAAAGGCCACATCCAACCCCACACCTAACATCACATTCACTGTTAAAAAGATGAAAAGTTTTTTCTCAAAGAACAAGAATAAGCCAAAAATGCCCACTATCACCACTTTCATACAGCATAGTATGGAAGCCCTACCCAAGGCAATGAGACAAGGAAAAAAAAGACATTCAAAATGGGAAAACAACAAGTAAAACTGTCACTATTGCCAAATTACAAGATATTATACAAATAAAATCCTAAAACTACACATACACACACACACACACACACACACACACACACACACACAAATCCTGTTAGAACTAATACATTTAGTAGAGTTTCTAGACACACAGTCAAAATAAGAAAGTCTGTTGTGTTTCTAGACATTAATAATACATTATCAGTAAAATAAATTAAGTAAACACTCCCATTTACAACCGTATTAAAAAGAACAGAATATAATCAAGGATATGGATTATACACTGAAAACTGTTAGACACTGAGGAAAGAAACTGCTGCTGTTGCTGCTGCTGCTAAGTCACTTCAGCCGTGTCCAACTCTGTGCAACCCCATAGACGGCAGCCTACTAGGCTCCCCTGTCCCTGGGATTCTCCAGGCAAGAACACTGGAGTGGGTTGCCGTTTCCTTCTCCAAAGCATGAAAGTGAAAAGTGAAAGTGAAGTTGCTCAGTCCTGTCTGACTCTTAGTGACCCCATGGACTGCAGCCTACTAGGCTCCTTCATCCATGAGACTTCCCAGGCAAGGGTACTGGAGTGGGTTGCCATTGCCTTCTCCAGAAAAAAACTGAGAAAGACACAAATAAATGAAAAGATATTCCATGTTCATGGAATTAATATTGTTAAGAATTATTGTTAAGAATTAATATTGTTAAAATGTCCGTTTTACCCAAGGCCATCTATAGGTTCAGTGCAACCTCTATCAAAATTCTAACAATTTTCACCAAAATAAAACAATCCTAAAATTTGAATGGTAGACAAATGACCCCAAATAGTTGAAGAAATCTTAAGAACAACGAATAAAGTTGGAGGTATCATGTTTCCTGATTTCAAACTATATTACAAAGCTGTAGTGATCAAAACAGTATTAAATTCTGTAAATATTTGTGATGATAGATGTTAACTAGATTCTTGTGGTTATCATTTTGCAATATATACAAATAACAAATCACTATGTTTTACACCCAAAACTAATATTAATGTATGTCAGTTAAGCCTGAATAAGAAATTTATACAATATGGTACGCCCAGTTCAGTTCAGTCGCTCAGTCGTGTCGCTCTTTGCAACCCCATAAATTGCAGCACGCCAGGCATCCCTGTCCATCACCAACTCCCGGAGTTCACCCAAACTTATGTCCATCAAGTCAGTGATGCCATCCAGCCATCTCATCCTCTGTCGTCCCTTTTCCTCCTGCCTCCAATCCCTCCCAGCATCAGAGTCTTTTCCAATGAGTCAACTCTTCACATGAGGTGACCAAAGTATTGGAGCTTCAGCTTTAGCATCATTCCTTCCAAAGAACACCCAGGACTGATGTCCTTTAGAATGGACTGGTTGGATCTCCTTGCAGTCCAAGGGACTCTCAAGAGTCTACTCCAACACCACAGTTCAAAAGCATCAATTCTTCGGCGCTCAGCTTTCTTCACAGTCCAACTTTCACATCCATACATGACCACTGGAAAAACCATAGCCTTGACTAGACAGACCTTTGTTGGCAAAGTAGTGTCTCTGCTTTTCAATATGCTATCTAGGTTGGTCATAACTTTCCTTCCAAGGAGTAAGCATCTTTTAATTTCATGGCTGCAATCACCATCTGCAGTGATTTTGGAGCCCCAAAAAATAAAGTCCGACACTGTCTCCACTGTTTCCCCATCTATTTCCCATGAAGTGATGGGACAAGATGCCATGATCTTCATTTTCTGAATGTTGAGCTTTAAGCCAACTTCTTCACTCTCCTCTTTCACTTTCATCAAGAGGCTTTTTAGTTCCTCTTCACTTTCTGCCATAAGGGTGGTCCAAAGATCAATGGAACAAAGTAAAGAGTCCCTTAGACTGCAAGGAGATCAAATCAGTCAATCTTAAAGGAAATCAATCCTGAATATTCATTGGAAGGACTGATGCTGAAGCTGAAACTCCAATACTCTGGCCACCTGATGCGAAGAGCCAACTCATTAGAAAAGACCTGATGCTGGGCAAGATTGAAGGGAGGAGGAGAAGGGGACAACAGAGGATGAGATGGTTGGATGGATGGCATCACCAAGTCAATGGACATGAGTTTGAGCAAGCTCCAGGAGATGGTGAAGGACAGGGAAGCCTGGCATGTTGCAGTCCATAAGGTCACAAAGAGTTGGACATAACTCAGCCACTGACAACAACAACCACTGCATCAAAAATAATAAAATACTTAGCAATAAATCCACCTAAAGAGACAAAAGACCTGTACTCAGAAAACTAAAAATGCTGAGAAAAGAAATCAAAGATGACATAAACAGATGAAAAGATATAACATGCTGTTAGATTGGAATACTCAATATTGTCAAATGATTATAATACCCAAGGCAGTCTACAGATTTGATACAATTGTTATCAAATTACCAACAGCATTTTCCACAGAACTATAATAATAAATTATACAATTTCCATGGAAGTACATAAGACCCTGAATAGCAATCTTGAGAAAGAAAAAGTGGAGTTGCAGGAATCAGGCTCCCTGACTTCATACTATAGAAAAAAAAAGAAAGCTATAGTAGTCAAAATAGTGAGGCACTGGCACAAAAACAGAAATATTGGCCTTTCCTCAGGCTTTGGGTGAAAGGGGACCAAGAGCAAGGACTGAGAATAAAAACAAACTCCTAGGAAATACCTGATTCTTCTTTAGCTATGGTAATAAATAAGCTCCAGAACTGGCTTTAGATTTATCTAATCAATCAATATGTCTTTTATAATTGTGGTAGCAAGTACCTACCAGTACAGATTTTAAATCTGTTTTGTGGATGGCAGTTTGAATCACTGTACATGCTACTAAAAGTCAACTAAATATATAAGTATAAAAATCACAGTGTAGCCTTACTTTTCTGGAGCAATGTAATTAGCTCCTTTTGCTACTTTTTATATAGCTTGCTGTAAAAGGGATAAAACTCAACAGAAAACAGCAGATTATGAATATCTGATGACTGTTCCCTCCAGCAACAGCCTGCTTCCTCTAAACACATAACAAAGAATTGAATACAGTAATAAAAGTTACCGTGAAATAGAAAAATAATCAATGTCACTTAATTTTAAAAAGCACATGAATGTATACAAAATATTTATTTTGAAGAAAATTATTTCATTTGATATTTTGATATTTATTTTATATTTTTTCTTATTGATATTTCTGGTCATTAATTTTGAGGAAAATATGTTTAATAACATTAAAATAGCATTGATTCTATAATAAATATTGATGCAAGCATATCACTACTCAAAACAAACAGACTTACAAAGGCCAAATGCTTTTTAAAACAATAAATTATAATCTGTTCAGTTTGTAAATATTCTTATTTTTAAGGAAATTATATACAGTTTAATTTTAATTATTTTAATAATTTAATTGTAATTATTTAATTATAATTATTATCCTAATTAGTAATAATAATACTATTAAAGGATGAACAAACTTAGCAGTATATATACTCATGCATTGAAATATTTAGGAAATTTTGGAACATGAGAATAATCAGAGCCAACTTGTTAGTAATTACATACCAGAGCAACTCCTCCAACAGCGAGCTTACCACATATTTCTCCAGGAACTGTGACTCCTATAAAAGTAGGATTTTTCTTGAAGCTAAAAAATAACAATTTTCTTTATAACTACCTTTCAATAGTATTATTAATAATTTTTACAGCATTATTTAACAAATATGATATCCTAAGTACCACACTACACTGAATTTTACTATTTGAATATATTTGTCTTGAACTTTCAATGATAAGAATGTTTCAATACATATCTGCAATCCCTCAATCTGATAACTATCCAGAATAATAAGAAGTATGAAGCATGATAATTTATGCAAAACACCATTGACTAATGCTTATAATTTTATGCAGTTTCCCTCTACATTTATGACCCTAAAAATGCAATTTTCTGTAACTTCTTCGTTTATCTTTTCACTAAACATATTACTAAGTATATTACTATTACTAAGTATAAATAAGTTTTCTCTGCATTAGAATCTAGATATTATGTGATTAGAAAATAAAATCACAAAAATTAATCAGATGAGAGGAAAGAATGTAGAGATAACAGGTAGTAAAAGTTTATAAGCCAAGAGAAGTAAAAAAAAAAAATTATGTCACTCATAATTAACCTCCTTTAGTTATTTCAATACTTTTATGTAACTTTACTTTTTTCAGGTAATTTTATGTTGGATGATACAAGTTTTTAAGTATTATTTCATATTAGCTACTTGAGGACAAAGATTTTAACCTACATTTTCCCCTCATCCTATGAAAGAAAGTGAAGTCGCTCAGTCATGTCCGACTCTTTGCGACCCATGGACTGTAGCCTATGGTGTCTACCAAATTTACAGAACTCAGTATACATTAAGTAAATGTTTATTTTTCATAATTAATATGTAAAATCATTTGAGGTTATTTCTTTTTTTATGGAAATATGAGATACTATACTCACGCAAATAAGTATGCAGTATGATGAGTTTGGGAGGTAAATTCATACTTCCAGTTTAAAAATTGATGTAAAACATTATGAGGAGGTCCTTCAGTAGAAATTTTATTTTTATCTGACCAAATCTCTATGGAAGATATTCTAATAGTAAGTTTTAACTGGATAAACATCTAAATGGAGAAAATAAATGAAAAATTTTATATAAATTTGAACATTGTATTGAATTTTTGTAAAGGTATATTTAAGACATTTAATTCAGTATTTTGAATGTGGAAACTCTTCAAAAGTATGGCAAAATATTACATGCTGCTGCTAAGTGGCTTCAGTCATGTCTAACTCTGTGCCACCCTGTAGACAGCAGCCCACCAGGCTCCCCCGTCCCTGGGATTCTCCAGGCAAGAACTCTGGAGTGGGTTGCCATTTCCTTCTCCAACGTATGAAAGTGAAAAGTGAAAGTCAAGTCGCTCAGTAGTGTCTGACGCTTCACGCCCCCATGGACTGCAGCCTACCAGGCTCCTCCGCCCATGGGATTTTCCAGGCAAGAATACTGGAGCAGGGTGTCATTGCCTTCTCTGAAATATTACATACATCAATTCACATTATCTATATTTTTACAAAATAATATTTAAAAAAAGTTTAAATAACTTACGGCATTAACAAGGCCAATGATCTGAATAATCTTCTGTGTTACAGTGTTTATATCAGAGCCCATGTAATCAAACTGAAAAAGATACATTATCATTTAAAAATAATGGATACTATTAATATACCACACATGTACAATATGCTACATGCTAAAGTAGCCAGGGACTTCCCGAGTGGCTCAGACGGTGAAGCGTCTGTCTACAAGGTGGGAGACCTGGGCTGGATCCCTGGGTCGGGAAGATTCCCTGGAGAAGGAAACGGGAACCCACTCCCGTACTCTTGCCTAGAAAATCCCATGGATGGAGGAGCTTGGTGCAGGCTACTGTCCATGGGGCCGCAGAGCCGGGCAGGACTGAGCGACTTCACTTCAAAGTAGCCGGAAGGTTACATTCCAACTAAAATCCATGAACTACCTATTTACATTTATATATGTAAATGAACCATACTTTGCATATGCATGAACAATACTTTGAATAAATTACTTAAATCTATGTTATTTACAAAATAGATAACTAAAAATATATAATAAAATGATTTTTTAAATTTTAATTGGAGGCTAATTACTTTACAATATTGTAGTGGTTTTTGCCATACATTGACATGAATCAGCCATGGGTTACATGTGTTCCCATGTAAATAATGTTTTAATAATGTTTAAATAATAAGAAATAATGTTTAAAAAATAATAAATAATGTTTAAATAATGTCTAAATAATAATAATAAATAATGTTATTTAACATTATTAATAAATAATGTTATTTAACATTATTAATAAATAATGTTAAAGCGCTTAACTTGTGACATTATTTATTGTTCATGAAAATTGAATCATAAAATTTATTTCATAAAATAATACATATAATCATGAACTAAAAAATGTATGCATAAAGAGGGAAAATCTTTAATAAAAGGTTTACTATTAAAGTGATCATGGACACTATGTTAAGATACATCCTCTGACATCACCATGTAACTTGTATTTTTAATGCTTCTTTATTCCAATCAGCTCTTTCTATGTCTAACTGCTTTAAAATGCCAGGAAAATGTTAAAAAAACAATGGTGAATATCAGAAATGTGAGCTTTGCTCATAATTTTTCACTGGAAATCCTCAAATATTTCATCATTAAATAGTGTCCAGTTTAAGATGGATATTTTAGATTATGTTGAGAAACACTTATAAATATTCTCATTTATAAAACTTATTAAAAATAAAGTTGAATTTTTATAGAAAGCGTTTCTCAAGCATACCAAAATAATAATCATTTTTATCTTCTGACGTATTGATGCTATACACTTCATTATTACTTAATATTAAGCCATTATTATATTCCTTAAATAAAACATTACATTTTGTTAATATACTATCAAAATTAATCAAATATTTTGTTTAGAAGTTTGTAGCTTTCAGAAATATGGCCTTATGGGTCATGTGTGTATGCATGCATACTTTATCAGAATTGAGCAAATAAATGTTGCTTACTATATATTAAAGCACTACCTAAAATTAAGTTGCTTGTTGTTTCTACACTCTAAATTATAATAGCTTATGAATTATATTTTCCTAAAATATTTTTTTAAAACTGTCCTTTAAAATTATCTATATTTAACACTGGAAATTGATCCATTCAAATTCTTTATATTTTCAGTTACTTGAAATATAATTGATATATACATGCATGCGTGATAAGTTGCTTCAGTCATGCCTGACTCTTTGCAGCCCTATGGACTGCAGCCCTCCAGCCTCCTCAGTCCATGGGATTCTTCAAGCAAGGAAACTGGAGTGGGTTGGCAGTGCCCTCCTCTAGATCTTCCCAACCGAGGGGTCAAACATGCATCTCTGATGTCTCTTATATTGGCAGATGGGTTCTTTACCCCTAGTACCACCTGGGTTTGATTGTGTTAAGATGTACAATGAAAATGAAGTGAAAGGGAAAATCGAGTCCAACTCTGCAACTGAGAGTCAATACCAGCCTGATTGATAAGAAGTCTGGGGTGCCTGAAGAGGAGATGGGGTCTGGAATTCTCAAGGAGGAGGAAAGGACAAACGTCTTTTTTATTCTAAATTCCATAGTCTTAGTCACATAAAATATTTTTTTCTTTAAGTCTGATGATTACACAACAAACAACTCAGTTTAAACTTTGTACTAAGGATTATCAGTTCAGTTCAGTCACTCAGTCGTGTCCGACTCTTTGAGATCCCATAAATCGCAGCACGCCAGGCCTCCCTGTCCATCACCACTCCCAGAGTTCACTCAGACTCACGTCCATCGAGTCAGTGATGCCATCCAGCCATCTCATCCTCTGTCGTCCCCTTCTCCTCCTGCCTCCAATCCCTCCCAGCATCAGGGTCTTTTCAAATGAGTCAACTCATCGCATGAGGTAGCCAAAGTACTGGAGCTTCAGCTTTAGCATCATTCCTTCCAAAGAACACCCAGGGCTGATCTCCTTCAGAATAGACTGGCTGGATCTCCTTGCAGTCCAAGGGACTCTCAAGAGTCTTCTCCAACACCACAGTTCAAAAGCATCAATACTTCGGCGCTCAGCCTTCTTCACAGTCCAACTCTCACATCCATACATGACTACTGGAAAAACCATAGCCTGGACTAGACGGACCTTTGTTGGCAAAGTAATGTCTCTGCTTTGAATATGCTGTCTAGGTTGGTCATAACTTTCCTTCCAAGGAGTCAGCATCTTTTAACTTCATGGCTGCAGTCACCTTCTGCAGTGATTTTGGAGCCCCCCAAAATTAAGTCTGACACTGTTTCCACTGTTTCCCCATCTATTTCCCATGAAGTGATGGGACCAGAGGCCATGATCTTCATTTTCTGAATGTTGAGCTTTAAGCCAACTTCTTCAATCTCCTCTGTCACTTTCATCAAGAGTGAAGGCCTTTTAGCTCTTCTTCACTTTCTGCCGTAAGGGTGGTGTCATCTGCATATCTGAGGTTATTGATATTTCTCCAGGCAATCTTGATTCCAGCTTGTGTTCCTTCCAGTCCAGCGTTTCTCATGATGTGCTCTGCATAGAAGTTAAATAAGCAGGGTGACAATATACAGCCTTGACGTACTCCTTTTCCTATTTGGAACCAGTCTATTGTTCCATGTCCAGTTCTAACTGTTGCTTCCTGACCTGCATACAGATTTCTCAAGAGGCAGGTTAGGTGGTCTGGTATTCCCATCTCTCTCAGAATCTTCAACAGTCGATTGTGATCCACACAGTCAAAGGCTTTGGCATAGTTAATAAAGCAGAAATAGATGTTTTTCTGGAACTCTCTTGCTTTTTCCATGATCTAGTGGATGTTGGCAATTTGATCTCTGGTTCCTCTGCCTTTTCTAAAACCAGCTTGAACATCAGGAAGTTCATGGCTCACGAATTGCTGAAGCCTGGCTTGGAGAATTTTGAACATTTCTTTACTAGCATGTGAGATGAGTGCAATTGTGCAGCAGTTTGAGCATTCTTTGGCATTGCCTTCCTTGGGATTGGAATGAAAACTGACCTTTTCCAGTCCTGTGGCCACTGCTGAGTTTTCCAAATTTGCTGGCATATTGAGTGCAGCACTTTCACAGCATCATCTTTCAGGATTTGAAATAGCTCTACTGGAATTCCATCACCTCCACTAGCTTTGTTAGTAATAATGCTTTCTAAGGCCCACTTGACTTCACATTCCAAGATGTCTGGCTCTAGGTGAGTGATCACACCATCATGATTATCCAGGTGGTGAAGATCTTTTTTGTACAGTTCTTCTGTGTATTCTTGCCACCTCTTCTTAATATCTTCTGCTTCTGTTAGGTCCATGCCATTTTGTCCTTTATTGAGCCCATCTTTGCATGAAATGTTCCCTTGGTATCTCTGATTTTCTTGAAGAGATCTCTAGTCTTTCCCATTCTGTTCTTTTCCTCTATTTCTTTGCACTGATTGCTGAAGAAGGCTTTCTTATCTCTCCTTGCTATTCTTTGGAACTCGGCATTCAGATGCTTATATCTTTTCTTTTATCCATTGCTTTTTGCTTCTCTTCTTTTTACAGCTATTTGTAAGGCCTCCCCAGATAGCCATTTTGCTTTTTTGCATTTCTTTTCCATAGGGATGGTCTTGATCCCTGTCTCCTGTACAATGTCCCGAACCTCATTCCATAGTTCATCAGGCATTCTATCTATCAGATCTAGGCCCTTAAATTTATTTCTCACTTCCACTGTATAATCATAAGGGATTTGATTTAGGTCACACCTGAATGGTCTAGTGGTTTTCCCTACTTTCTTCAATTTGAGTCTGAATTTGGTAATAAGGAGTTCATGATCTGAGCCACAATCAGCTCCTGGTCTTGTTTTTGTTGACTGTATTGAGCTTCTGCACCTTTGGCTGCAAAGAATATAATCAATCTGATTTTGGTGTTGACCATCTGGTGAGGTCCATGTGTAGAGTCTTCTCTTGTGTTGTTGGAAGAGGGTGTTTGCTATGACCAGTGCATTTTCTTGGCAATACTCTACTAGTCTTTGCCCTGCTTCATTCTGCATTCCAAGGCCAAATTTACCTGTTACTCCAGGTGTTTCTTGACTTCCTACTTTTGCATTCCAGTCCCCTATAATGAAAAGGACACCTTTTTTGGGTGTTAGTTTTAAGAGGTCTTATAGGTCTTCATAGAACCGTTCAACTTCAGCTTCTTCAGCGTTACTGGTTGGGGCATAGACTTGGATTACCGTGGTATTGAATGGTTTGTCTTGGAGACAAACAGAGATCATTCTGTCGTTTTTGAGATTGCACCCAAGTACTGCATTTCGGACTCTTTTGTTGACCATGATGGCTACTCCATTTCTTCGGAGGGATTCCTGCCCACAGTAGTAGATATAATGGTCATCTGAGTTAAATTCATCCATTCCAGTCCATTTTAGTTCACTGATTCCTAGAATGTTGACATTCACCCTTGCCATCTCTTGTTTGACCACTTCCAATTTGCCTTGATTCATGGACCTGACATTCAAGTTCCTATGCAATATTGATCTTTACAGCATTGGACCTTGCTTCTATCACCAGTCACATCCACAGCTGGGTATTGTTTTTGCTTTGGCTCCATCCTGTCATTCTTTCTGGAGTTATTTCTCCACTGATCTCCAGTAGCATATTGGGCACCTACTGACCTGGGGAGTTCCTCTTTCAGTATCCTATCATTTTGCCTTATCATACTGTTCATGGGGTTCTCAAAGCAAGAATACTGATGTGGTTTGCCATTCCCTTCTCCAGTGGACCACATTCTGTCAGACCTCTCCACCATGACCAGCCCATCTTGGGTTGCCCCGCGGGCATGGCTTAATTTTATTGAGTTAGACAAGGCTGTGGTCCCAGTGTGATTAGATTGACTAGTTTTCTGTGAGTATGGTTTCAGTGTGTCTGCCCTCTGATGCCCTCTTGCAACACCTACCATCTTACTTGGGTTCTCTTACTTTTGCCGTGGGGTGTCTCTTCACAGCTGCTACAGCAAAGCGCAGCTGCTGCTCCTTACCTTGGATGAGGAGTGTCTCCTCACCGTCGCCCTTCTTGACCTTCAACGTGGGATGGCTCCTCTAGGCCCTCTTGCGCCCAAGCAGCCACCGCTCCTTGGACGTGGAGTTGCTCCTCCCAGCCACCGCCCCTGAACTCAGATGCGGGGTGGCTCCTCTCCGCCTCCCTTAGTGCACCAGCTGGTCGCAGCCACCTGCACTTAGTGCGCCAGCTGGTCTCCCATACTGCAGGCAGATGTTTTACCCTCTGAGCCACCAGGGTTAAAAGCATACTAAGGATTATATAACAACAATGTATCCAGCTTGAGGACAGCTTCTCCTTTCTGAAAACCTTCTGACTAATCCTGTTATCTTAAAATGTAAATTGTGGGAGTGGGTCTAGTAAAATTTTTACAACTTTGAGACATTCTTCTGATTTATTGCAATAACTAATTTTAAAAGTATAGAACTCCCTTGCTTAGACTAAGCAAGGGGGGCACTCTCCGTCATCCTTCTGATGTCTGTGTCAGAAGCTTTCTCTGTCCCTTTCTCACTTTAATAAAACTCTGCTAGGCAAAAGCTCTTGAGTGATCAAGCCTGGTCCCTGGTCCTGAAGGTAAATCTTCTTTGGACATCACAAATCCAACATCATTCATCATAAGCTATCACAACCCCATGGACTATACAGTCCATGGAATTCTCCAGGCCAGAATACTGGAGTGGGTAGTCTTTCCCTTCTCCAGAGGATCTTTCCAATCCAGGGATTGAACCCATGTCTCCCACATTGCAGGTCGGTTCTTTATCAGCTGAGCCACAAGGGAAGCCCAAGAATACGGAGCAGGTAGCCTATCCCTTCTCTAGTGGGTCAACCTGGCCCAAGAATTGAAAAGGGGTCTCCTGCATTGCAGGTGGATTCTTTACCATCTGAACTATCAGGATGTACAATATGAAGATTTGAATTCTTATCTCCATTGGAGAATTTGTGAATTTTGCATTTGTTTTTTTTAATATCCCCCAAGGCCACATCTCAGTCCTTTTTAATGCCATAACATGTTTTCTGTCTTTTCGCTTAATTACACTTTCTGCCTATTTATCTTTTCAACAACTTCAAACACCTTTAAAACTTCAAATTGAAAGCTTCATTCAAATTTTTTCATTCTTATGTTTTTAATAGAAACTATTTAAGAATATGAATTTCCTCACTGTTTAGCTTTGATGCTATCTTCTGCAACAGGCATTATCCCTGTTTACCAATAATCAGTTCTCTTTTAACTCAAGCTGTTGTTCAGTCTCCCAGTCATGTCCACCTCTTTGCAACCTCATGGATTGCAGCACACCAGGCTTACCTGTCCCTCATCATCTTCCAAAGTTTGTCCAATTTCATGTTCATTTTGGCTAAGATCAAGTGTAGTATCTAATTCAAGAACCCTTCTTTTAAAGACAAGCACGGCCAGCTGATTCACTTTGGCCAAGACAATGAAGGCAAAAGGGATGCATGTCATTTAAGAGAAGCATTTCCTTAATGTAGCTCACATCTCTCTAATCGGCACTTCTATGGGTTTGTTAGGTAGATAGAATAGGGAAAAGGAGTCCAAAATGGCGGTGGTTAAAAGACAAGGAAGGGAAAAGCCCGTGAAAATAGAACAAAAGAAGGTCAAAGAAAGGTCCGAGGACCGGAGTGAGGACTTCAGATACAACAGCACTCCTTGCTGAGCCCAATTTGCATAGGGCAGGCCCAGGGGGAAGAAAACATATAAAAGGAGGAGCCAAGTGCGTGCTCTCTCTCTCTCTCTCTCTCTCTCTCTCTCTCTCTCTCTCCCTCCGCCCCCTGTGTGCGTACGCTCTCTCTCCCACTTGCCTACACTCTCTCTCTCTCTCTCTCTATCCCCCCACCACCACCACGTACACTGATGCGCTCCTCTTCTTCGAGGATGGATTCTCCTGCTGTCTTTTTTTAAATATAAATTTATTTATATTATTTAATTATAAAATAGAGCTATAACACTGATTTGTCTAAGAGCTATGACACGGTTTGTTAAAGACCTGAGGATGGATTCTCCTGCTATCTTCTAAATAAAATAGAGCTGTAACACTGATTTGTCTAAGAGCTATGAGACAGTTTGTTCTTAGACCTGAGACCTGTGATGCACTGAGGGCTTTAATATCCATTGCTCAAAATCATTGTTGTGATGAGATAAAGAACCAAGGAGCATACACTTGCCTGACAGGTTAGTCAATTGGAAAAGAAACAATCAATCTAGAAATGCCAAAATATCTAAGCATTCTCTAGTTGAGCCAACAGATGGAAAACTGCTTCCCTGGAGAGTCAGCCAGAAGAATGGTTGACACGGATTGAATGAATGAAAATTAAACTATGGTTAGCCATTAAGGTTTGGAGGATATTTTTTACCATAGCACAACTTAGCCTCTTTTGATTAATACATAACCTCCAAATTTTTAAAATACTATATGTATTAAGTTGCTTCAGTCGTGTCCAACTCTGAGACCCCATGGACTGTAGTCTACCAGGTTCATCTGTCCATAAGATTCTGCAGGCAAGAATACTGTAGTGGGTTGCCATTCCTTCTCCAGGAGACAGTCCCAACCTAGGATCAAACTGGCACTAAGCGCCAGCAGCCGTGGCCGGCACACTAAGCGCGACTGAGCAGAGTTACCCCACGTCCAAGGTCAGGGGCAGTGGCCTAGAGTGCCAGGCTGCGATGGCACAGGAACGGCCGAGAGGAGCCACCCTGCGTCCGAGGCCAGGGTCGGTGCCCGAGGCCAGAGGGGGCAGCAGGGAGGAGCAACCCCACATCTGAGGCCAGAGGCGGCGGCCGGGAGGACCAACCCCATGTCAAAGGAGCAGTGGCTGTGTGTGTGCAAGAGGGCCAAGAGGAGCCATCCCATGCTGAAGGTCAGGAAGGGCAGCAGTGAGGAGATACTCCTCATCCAAGGTAAGGAGCAGCGGCTGTGCTTTGCTGGAGCAGCCGTGAAGATGACACCCCACGCCCAAGGTAAGAAACCCAAGTAAGATGGTAGGTGTTGCAAGAGGGCATCAGAGGGCAGACACACTGAAACCACACTCACAGAAAACTAGTCAATCTAATCACACTAGGACCACAGCCTTGTCTAACTCAATAAAATTAAGCCATGCCCGCGGGGCAACCCAAGACGGGTGGGTCATGGTGGAGAAGTCTCACAGAATGTGGTCCACTGGAGAAGGGAATGGCAAACCACTTCAGTATTCTTGCTTGGAGAACCCCATGAACAGTATGATAAGGCAAAATGATAGGATACTGAAAGAGGAACTCCCCAAGTCAGTAGGTGCCCAATTTGCTACTGGAGATCAGTGGAGAAATAACTCCAGAAAGAATGAGGGGATGGAGCCAAAGCAAAAACAATACCCAGCTGTGGATGTGACTGGTGATAGAAGCAAGGTCCAATGCTGTAAAGATCAATATTGCATAGGAACCTGGAATATCAGGTCCATCAGTCAAGGCATTTTGGAAGTGGTCAAACAAGAGATGGCAAGGGTGAATGTCAACATTCTAGGAATCAGTGAACTAAAATGGACTGGAATGGATGAATTTAACTCAGATGACCATTATATCTACTACTGTGGGCAGGAATCCCTCCGAAGAAATGGAGTAGCCATTATGGTCAGCAAAAGAGTCCGAAATGCAGTACTTGGACGCAATCTCAGAAACGACAGAATGATCTCTGTTTGTCTCCAAGACAAACCATTCAATACCACGGTAATCCAAGTCTATGCCCCAACCAGTAATGCTGAAGAAGCTGAAGTTGAACGGTTCTATGAAGACCTACAAGACCTTTTAGAACTAACGCCTAAAAGAGATGTCCTTTTCATTACAGAGGACTGGAATGCAAAAGTAGGAAATCAAGAAACACCTGGAGTAACAGGCAAATTTGGCCTTGGAATACAAATGAAGCAGGGCAAAGACTAATAGAGTTTTGCCAAGAAAATGCACTGGTCATAGCAAACACCCTCTTCCAACAACACAAGAGAAGACTCTACACATGGACCTCACCAGATGGTCAACACCAAAATCAGATTGATTATATTCTTTGCAGCCAAAGGTGAAGAAGCTCAATACAGTCAACAAAAACAAGACCAGGAGCTGATTGTGGCTCAGATCATGAACTCCTTATTATCAAATTCAGACTCAAATTAAAGAAAGTAGGGAAAACCACTAGGCCATTCAGGTATGACCTAAATCAAATCCCTTATGATTATACAGTGGAAGTGAGAAATAGATTTAAGGGCCTAGATCTGATAGATAGAGTGCCTGATGAACGATGGAATGAGGTTCATGACATTGTACAGGAGACAGGGATCAAGACCATCCCTATGGAAAAGAAATGCAAAAAAGCAAAATGGCTATCTGGGGAGGCCTTACAAATAGCTGTAAAAAGAAGAGAAGCAAGAAGCCAAGGAGAAAAGGAAGGATGCAAGCATCTGAATGCCGAGTTCCAAAGAATAGCAAGAAGAAATAAGAAAGCCTTCTTCAGCAATCAGTGCAAAGAAATAGAGGAAAACAACAGAATGGGAAAGACTAGAGATCTCTTCAAGAAAATTGGAGATACCAGGGGAACATTTCATGCAAAGATGGGTTCCATAAAGAAAAGAAATTATATGGACCTAACAGAAGCAGAAGATATTAAGAAGAGGTGGCAAGAATACGCAGAAGAACTATACAAAAAATATCTTCAAGACCCAGATAATCACGATGATGTGGTCACTCACCTAGAGCCAGACATCTTGGAATGTGAAGTCAAGCGGGCCTTAGAAAGCATCACTACGAACAAAGCTAGTGGAGGTGATGGAATTCCAGTAGAGCTATTTCAAATCCTGAATAATGATGCTGTGAAAGTGCTGCACTCAATATGCCAGCAAATTTGGAAAACTCAGCAGTGGCCACAGGACTGGAAAAGGTCAGTTTTCATTCCAATCCCAAAGAAAAGGCAATGCCAAAGAATGCTCAAACTACCGCACAATTGCACTCATCTCACATGCTAGTAAAGTAGTGCTCAAAATTCTCCAAGCCAGACTTCTGCAATACGTGAACCATCAACTTCCTGATGTTCAAGCTGGTTTTAGAAAAGGCAGAGGAACCAGAGATCAAATTGGCAACATCTTCTGGATCATGGAAAAAGCAAGAGAGTTCCAGAAAAACATCTATTTCTGCTTTATTGACTATGCCAAAGCCTTTGACTGTGTGGATCACAATCAACTGTGGAAGATTATGAGAGATGGGAATACCAGACCACCTGACCTGCCTCTTGAGAAATCTGTATGCAGGTCAGGAAGCAACAGTTAGAACTGGACATGGAACAACAGACTGGTTCCAAATAGGAAAAGGAGTATGTCAAGGTTGTATATTGTCACCGTGATTATTTAACTTCTATGCAGAGCACATCATGAGAAACGCTGGACTGGAAGAAGCACAAGCTGGAATCAAGATTGCCTGGAGAAATATCAATACACTCAGATATGCAGATGACACCACCCTTATGGCAGAAAGTGAAGAGAATCTAAAAAGCCTCTTGCTGAAAGTGAAAGAGGAGAGCGAAAAAGTTGGCTTAAAGCTCAACATTCAGAAAACGAAGATCATGGCATCCAGTCCCATCACTTCATGGGAAATGGATGGGGAAACAGTGGAAACAGTGTCAGACTTTATTTTGGGGGGCTCCAAAATAACTGCAGATGGTGACTGCAGCCATGAAATTAAAAGACACTGACTCCTTGGAAGAAAAGTTATGACCAACCTAGATAGCATATTCAAAAGCAGAGACATAACCTTGCCGACTAAGGTCCATCTAGTCAAGGCTATGGTTTTTCCTGTGGTCATGTATGGATGTGACAGTTGGACTGTGAAGAAGGCTGAGTGCCGAAGAATTGATGCTTTTGAACTGTGGTGTTGGAGAAGACTCTTGAGAGTCCCTTGGACTGCAAGAAGATCCAACCAGTCCATTCTGAAGGAGATCAGCCCTGGGTGTTCTTTGGAAGGAATGATGCTAAAGCTGAAACTCCAGTACTTTGGACACCTCAGGCGAAGAGTTGACATATTGGAAAAGACTCTGATGCTGGGAGGGATTGGGGGCAGGAGGAGAAAGGGACGACAGAGGATGAGATGGCTGGATGGCATCACTGACTCGATGGACATGAGTCTGAGTGAACTCCGGGAGATGGTGATGTACAGGGAGGACTGACGTGCTGCGATTCATGGGGTCGCAAAGAGTCAGACACGACTGAGTGACTGAACTGGACTGAGGGATCAAACTTGGGTCTCCTGCTTTATAGGCAGATTTTTTACTGTCTGAACCACCAGAGAAGCCCACAACATTAAATAGCTAATAACTATAGTTTTTCTTTTCTGCCTTGAAAAATTACTCAAAATTGTACTTAATTTTAAGCTGTATTAATTTTCTCTTACCTCTTTTATTCCCTATTGTTTTAATATATTATGATAGAGTTTTTGCAAATTGATTTTTACTTTTACAAAACTATTGGTATTTTCCTTGTGACCAAGAGATGACTACATTTGCATGTATTTTCTATATAATCTATAGACATTTCAGTGTATGTTTTTGGTATCCATTACTTCCCAGGTAGTGCTAGTGGTAAAGAACCTGCCTGTCAATGCAGGAGATGCAAGAGATGCAGGTTTGATCCCCGGGTCGGAAAGATCCCCTGGAGGAGGGCATGGCAGCCCACTCCAGTATTCTTGCCAGGAGAATCCCACAGACAAAGGAACTTGGTGGGCTACAATCCAGGGGTTGTAGCTCCTGCAGCTCAATTCCAGAAAAATAAACTACCCAATCAAAAAAATGGGCCAGAGAACTAAATAGACATTTCTCCAAAAAAGACATACAGATGGCTAACAAACACGAAAAGATGCTCAACATCACTCATTATCAGAGAAATGCAAATCGAAACCACAATGAGGTACCATTTCACACCAGTCAGAATGGCTGTGATCCAAAAGTCTACAAGCAATAAATGCTGGAGAGGGTGTGGAGAAAAGGGAACCCTCTTACACTGTTGGTGGGAATGCAACTAGTACAGCCACTATGGAGAACAGTGTGGAGATTCCTTTAAAAACTGCAAATAGAACTGCCTAATGACCCAGCAATCCCACTGCTGGGCATACACACTGAGGAAACCAGAAGTGAAAGAGACACATGTACCCCAGTGTTCATCACAGCATTGTTTATAATAGCCAGGACAGGGAAGCAACCTAGATGTCCATCAGCAGAAGAATGGATAAGAAAGCTGTGGTACATATACACAAAGGAGTATTATTCAGCCATTAAAAAGAATACATTTGAATCAGTTCTAATGAGGTGGATGAAACTGGAGCCTATTATACAGACTGAAGTCAGCCAGAAAGAAAAACACCAATACAGTATGCTGCTGCTAAGTCACCTCAGTCGTGTCCAACTCTGTGTGACCCCATAGAACACAGCCCATCAGGCTCCACCGTCCCTGGGATTTCCAGGCAAGAACACTGGAGTGTGTTGCCATTTCCTTCTCCAGTGTATGAAACTAAAAAGTGAAAGTGAAGTCACTCAGTCATGTCTGACTCTTAGCGACCCCATGGACTACAGCCTACCAGACTCCTCTGTCTATGGGATTTTCCAGGCAAGAGTACTGGAGTGGGGTGCCATTGCCTTCTCAACCAATACAGTATACTAATGCATATATATGGAATTTAGAAATATGGTAACGATAACCCTGTATGCAAGACAGCAAAAGAGACACAGATGTATAGAACAGTCTTTTGGACTCTGTGGGAGAGGGCAAGGGTGGGATGATTTGGGAGAATGGCATTGAAACAGTATAATGTTATATGTGAAACGAATCGCCAGTCCAGGTTCGATGCATGATGCAGGATGCTCAGGGATGGTGCACTGGGATGACCCAGAGGGATGGTATGTGGAGGGAAATGGGAGAGGGGTTCAGGATGGGGAACACGTGTACACCTGTGGCAGATTCATGTTGATGTATGGCAAAACCAATACAACATTGTAAAGCAATTTGCTTCCCATTAAAATAAGTAAATTTATACTAAAAAAAAAAAAAAAGAAAAAACTTACCAGATTTTTATCGACAACAATATACATATCAATGTATCGGGAGAATAATTTGGTATGGCCAGATCTCTGAAAAACACATAACATGAGTCCTGAGAAATTTCCCAAAGTGTACGTTCTATTGAAATTATGTTCAGAGATAAACTGAGAGACATGTTGCTACTGATTATATATTAAGGTGATTTTTAAATACAAATTTTAGGTACTATTCAGAAAATTTCAGTCCAAAATATGCCTGTGGTTAATAAGAATTTTCAGTGAGAGTCAGTGCTATATATAATACTCAGGCATAATTTGATTTTTACAGTAACTGATATTAGAAATATTAAGTTTGCTGCTAAGTCACTTCAGCCGTGTCCGACTCTGTGCGACCCCATAGACGGCAGCCCAAAAGACTCCCCCGTCCCTGGGATTCTCCAGGCAAGAACACGAGTGGGTTGCCATTTCCTTCTCCAATACATGAAAGTGAAAAGTGAAAGTGAAGTCGCTCAGTCGTGTCCGACCCTCAGCGATAAGTTTATATCATACAATTTTCCTTTCCTTGTGTGCTCATTCAGTATTGTCCAACTCTTTGTGACCTCATGGACTATAGCTTGTCAGACTCCTCTGTCCATAGGATTATCCAAAGAGGAATACTGTAGTGGGTTGCCAATCCTTCTCCAGGGGATCTTCCCAACCCATGGATCAAACCCATGTCTCCTTTGTCTCCTACATTGGCAGGCAGATTCTTTACCACTGGGCCACCAGGGAAGCCTTCCTTCCCTTAGCCTTGTGATCATTTTCATAGTAATCTTTCATGTGGACAGATTTTTTGCTATCAATTATTAGAAACTACTTTTGACAAATCATGGTTTAGAAAAATATTACCTAAGTTTACAATCACTGACTGTTCACTGGAGCCAGGAATGTTATTTATGGCAGCTTACAGGTCGGAATGACGCTAAAGCTGAAACTCCAGTACTTTGGCCACCTCATGTGAAGAGTTGACTCACTGGAAAAGACTCTGATGCTGGGAGGGATTGGGGGCAGGAGGAGAAGGAGACAACAGAGGATGAGATGGCTGGATGGCATCACTGACTCGATGGATGTGAATCTGAGTGAACTCCGGGAGTTGGTGATGGACAGAGAGGCCTGGCGTGCTGCGATTCATGGGGTTGCAAAGAGTCAGACACGACTGAACTGAACTGAACTGAACAGGTTTTTGTGGAGGAAGAATTCATCAGTTTGCTGTACATGTATGTTATGCAAGCCACTAACTATTATTATTCATTCCTGAATTCTCACATAACAAAGACTCATTTAGAAATTCAGATCACATATTCACTCAAACTACCAGAATAATTCAGGAAAAGGAAGAATTTACATTAATTATCCAAATGTCCACATATGAAAATTAGCTTTTTGGTTTATTTAATCTTATATTCACATACCTGTTTCCAAAATCAATTACCTAAGTTTTTGCTAAACTTTCATCTAACAAGAAGCATAACAAAAAATTTCATTCAGCATCCATCTGAAAAGTCATGAAATGCCATCATGAAAAAGTAAAATAAACTTAAAATTTACAAGTCACAAAATTTTGCTCTGAAAGTATTTTTCATTTTATAAAATTACACAGAATATATATATAATAAGGAGTCCACACTTACTTCTGAACTTTTTCTGACTTTATACTGTGATCTCTCATAGCTGTAAGTGTCATTTTCCAGTAACAGAGGGATAGCACTTACATCATTTTTTTCTTCATAAATCATGTGCACAAATCCTGATATAGACTCAACTGGTTCAAGTGCATATGAGATGTTTTTAAACTGCAGTGTTCCCCTGAATGGTAAAATAATCAAAACAAATGTGAAATTATTCTACTGGAACTGTAATTCTAATAGAAATGTTGGCCAAAAAACATTTTTTTTTTTTTACATTTAAAGTCACCTTGGTTTTTCTATTTCTCTCTTTATTCTTTGAGGTATTGTTCTAGAACTGGACAGTAATAACACAGTATATGTCTGGCTTTTATTACAAATATTCCAATAGAAATATTTTTATTATCTTAAAGAAACCAGTTTTAGTGGCATGCATCTGTCAACTTAAAAAAATGCACGAGAGAGCTGCAAGGTAAGTTTTATTTGGGAGTAAAACAAGGACTGCAGCCTGGATGATAGTATTTCAGATAGTTCTAACTGTTCCACAGAGGTAGCAGGGAAGAAGAGTTTATATGTGATTTTTGTGAAGGTGGTGTACATGCAATCAAGCATGTATTTTTTGTAGAAAGTTTCTGCTAGTCTCATGAAGCTTCTGGTAGTCACAGGAAATAGTCATTACCATAAAGGATTTTATTACTTTTCTAGCTATGAAGAAATACAAAAATTGGGCTCATAAAATCAGCTACTGAGAATATCTAACTACCTGAAGACCTGTTCTGCCGGTCTTCACAGAGCACAGAGTGCCGCATTTCTGCTCTCAACCCTAAACTCCACTCCTTCAGGGGATGCAAATTCAGCAGGAGCATGCGATTTAACCCTTGTTGAGGTTGATGGCAAGTGCCCATATGCAGGCACATCTACACGCATCTATGACACACGTGTATGTGCTTGAACAGGTTAACACTTCTACCTAGGGTGTTGATGTCCTAACCAGGACTGTAGCCACAGGCACTCTTTTCCTTAGTTTAGGTTCCTTTCTTCTCTCTGAAATCCCTATATCTCCCCTGACACTTCATGTTCTAAATCATTTGTGTGGCTGAGTTAAAGGTACTATTTGCCTGAGAATGACTGTGAGCAGAGCCAAAGTATCGGTCAGACTCAGGCATTCTGCACTGACAATCATTCTAGAAAATTAAGACACCTGTAAAAACATGAAGAATTTGAGAAAACTAGTATGGAGAGACCCAATCAACACTACTTATACTCAAGATTGCTCAAAGCCTCAAGCAGCATAGCCTGTTAGAATCAACATGCAGGCTCCCATCTGGAATGGACACTGCCAGGGTGACTAACTTTATTTTATCAGTAATTCTGGTTCACTCCATAGGAAATCGAAATAATAAAGGTGACTGTAGAACTAGAAAAAGTACCGGAGGATAAATATTACAGTTTAGCAAGATCTAAAACTGGCAAAAGGAGTATCTCTAAATAGGCTACAACCTGAGTCCTGAACAAATGTTGAGTGATACAAGAGAATTTGGAAAACCTGCAACATATCCATGATAATTGCAATCCATCTGAGGAAAAAAAAAAAAACAGGAAGAAAAATGGTTAACTTCTTTTTTAAACAGACATTCCAGATACCTTATTTGCATTTTTTATTTTCACTACCTTAGTACTTTAATATGAATGGCCATGACCCAGTGAGTTGTGCCAGGCAGAAGTAAGAACTAATCCAGGTTATTTAATTTCACTGAATGTGTGTAATAACATTCTAGTAATTTCATAATATTTATATTTTAAGGAAAATTCAGAATAAGAAATCTATAACAAAGAAACCTAAGTCTTACCTGAGATGACAAAGGCTGATGATGTTGGATGTCATTTTTGTCATAAAAATAAACAACAGAAGCTGAAGATAAAAATGACCTAGGCAGAAATCACAAAAACATGGTCAAGTTGTAAACAGAAAACATAGAAAAATTATTCTTCATAATACAAATTTTCTTTTTAAAGGAGGAATTTAAAGTAGTGCCAATTATCTTGGCATATCCTATTGCCCACATACTGGTCATTTAAGTAAGTTTGGGGCAGAGGGAGGTATTTTAACTACAGTGACATAGTACAAAAATGCATGATAATGAACAACCCAAACTGCTAGAAATATCAAACAGTGAAATAAGACAGGTCTCAATTTTCAGCGTAGAACTTTCAAATCCCTGTCATTATTGCTCATTAATTCTAGATTTTAAACTTGAATCTCAAAATTAAAATGTTGGGTTAGGCTAAAATTTTGAAAGATTTTCTTAGCATCACTATAAAATTCACATTCACTAACCTTCAGTTCAGTTCAGTTCAGTTCAGTCGCTCAGTCATGTCCGACTCTTTGCGACCCCATGAATTGCAGCATTCCAGGCCTCCCTGTCCATCACCAACTCCCAGAGTTCACCCAGACTCACGTCCATCGAGTCAGTGATGCCATCCAGCCGTCTCATCCTCTGTCGTCCCCTTCTCCTCCTACTCCCAATCCCTCCCAGCATCAGTTACAGCATCGGACCTTGCTTCTATCACCAGTCACATCCACAACTGGGTATTGCTTTTGCTTTGGCTCCATCCCATCATTCTTTCTGGAGTTATTTCTCCACTGATCTCCAGTAGCATGTTGGGCACCTACTGACCTGGGGGAGTTCTTCCTTCAGTATTCTATCATTTTGCCTTTTCATACTGTTCATGGGGTTCTCAAGGCAAGAATACTGATGTGGTTTGCCATTCCCTTCTCCAGTGGATCACATTCTGTCAGACCTCTCCACCATGACCCACCTGTCTTGGGTGGCCCCATGGGCATGGCTTAGTTTCATTGAGTTAGACAAGGCTGTGGTCCTAGTGTGATTAGATTGACTAGTTTTCTGTGATTATGGTTTCAGTGTGCCTGCTCTCTGATGCCCTTTTGCAACACCTACCATCTTACTGGGGTTTCTCTTACCTTGGACGTGGGAAATCTCTTCACGGCTGCTCCAGCAAAGTGCAGCCGCTGCTCCTTGCCTTGGAAGAGGGGTATCTCCTCACGTCTGCCCCTCATGACCTTGAATGTAGAATAGCTCCTCTAGGCCCTCCTGCGCCCTCACAGCCACAGCTCCTAACCTTAACTAAACTTAACTGTGGTGTTGGAGAAGATTCTTGAGAGTCCCCTGGACTTCAAGGAGATTAAACCAGTCAGTTCTAAAGGAAATCAGTCCTGACATTGGAAGGACTGATGCTGAAGCTGCACTCCAATACTTTGGTCACCTGATGTGAAGAACTGACTCATTGGAAAAGACCCTGATGCTGGGAAAGACTGAAGGCAGGAGGACAAGGGGATGACAGAGGATGACATGGTTGGATGGCATCACCGACTTGATGGATATGAGTTTGAGCAAGCTCCAGGAGTTGGTGATGGACAGGGAAGGCTGGCATGCTGCAGTCCAGAGGGTCACAGAGTCGGACATGACTGAGCAACTGAACTGAACTGAACTGAACCTTAACTGAGTACCAAGTTCTGAGCAACTGAACTGAACTGAACTGAACCTTAACTGAGTACCAAGTTCTTCTCAATAACCCTGGTCAGAATTTTCTTTCATTCTCCTCAGTAATTATACAAAAACTTGGCATCATTCCTGTCAATCATCTCGGTAACTTCCATGTCACCTCACTGTCAGATCCCCTGTACCCATCCTCACTCCTTATCTTTGAGAATGATTGCTTCTTTTGTTCAAAGCAAACCCTCACACCTATACTATGCATCTTATTCTGTGCCATGTATTGAAGATACGTCACTTTATTAGTACTGTAACTTCAAGCTCTTCCTCGCTACTGTTTTTATCTTAATACTATTGAAAAGTTTACTGTCAAGTCATTGTCGTCCTGAATAACTGTCCCTCAGCCCTGTGTCTTTCTCTCACTATTCCCTACATATTTTCAATTCTCAATAGATTTTATCAAAACAGTAGTCTACACACAGTTTCTTCACTTTGTCAATTGTTACTCACCCTTAACTCCTCTAGAAAAGATCCATAACCACCAGAATGTCAAATCCAAAAGACAATTTTAAAGTAATCATTGCACTGGACTTCTGGTATCATTTTTAAAAATGTGGCCACTTGGTCTATTCACTTAATTTACATCACACATCACTCATGCTTCTCTTCGTACCTCCTTGACTGTTCTAGCTTGATCTCTTTTGGCAGAACCAAAAATAGAAACACTGGTCTTTCCCAAGATTCCATCTTTAGCCACCTGTATATTTGTGAGCACTCTGTAAGTTCTCATTTTTTTTAATTACTGCTAAATTTGTATTGCCAATCTCTCCTTAGAGATTCAAATTCCTATATTTGTATACCTAATGGAAAAAAAGCCGCTTGAATATCTTACAAGCAATGCAAACCAAAGTCACCCCTCAGATAAATATCTCCTTCATTAATACCCCTCATTTTATTACACTATAACCCACCAATTTTCTTAAGCAACAACTAAATTATCCAAAATTCCTCCCTGTTTGCCAATCATCCTACCAAATCTGTCAAGATCTACTGAATTTTTCTTTCCAGTGCAATGACCATTCTTCAAGCTACTATCATCATGCACTTAAACTATTATATAATTAGACATTCCAATTCCATTTTTATCCCCTCAAAAACAGCCTATGAGACTCAATGGACCTATATAAGTATGTGCTTAAAAATATTTATGGCTTTTAATATCCTTACCATGGTATTATAGATCTTCTACAATCTGGCTCCTGCCCACTTTTCCAAAATCTTTTACTTTTATCCTCAAAAAAATATGTCATTCAATCATTCTCACACTGAATTTCTGCACACCACAAAATCTACTCTGTATCAACCTGTAGATGATTTCTTCAAAACAGAATACCCCCAAAAACTACCCCACTTCTTTTAGAACTAAGTATCTTTCTTCAAGACATCTCTTTGCAAAAAGCCTTCCCTGATTTCCAAAGAATACTATCTACACATTTATCACAATATTGCATTATAAAACACTTCTTCACTGACAAATTATTTAATTAAGACTACTTGTTTCATTGCCTTTTGTGTGCTTAGGACTTTACCCAAAAACTGACACACAATAGGTATCGAATGTATACACATATCCAATAAACATTTGAATTAAAATGATTCTATGCATAATTATTTTTTTAATCAATACACCAAAAAATTAAAATTTTAAAAGATAAAATAATTACTTACTGCTTTGTGAGATGGACAAAATATGGATTTCCTCCTATTGTAATGATGTAAGCCACCTGTACATGAGCATCCAAAAAAATCAATAATAACACTCACAAAACTTATGCTAAATAATGTTTTTTCTAAGTTATCCTTTTGAGATTGACAAAATTAATAATAATGCATAATTATTATATGTGCTTCCATTGCCATGTGGATATTAAAGTCTTCAGAATTCTGAATTGAGAACTAGGTGGCAGCATTCCCACATGCCTGCTATTCACCATCACTCACACATCTGAGGAATAGACTTGCTGATAATCATCTCTAGTCTAAGACACACACCACCAACTCACCATGCCCAAGGTCAATGCCAAGATGCCCACCTCACTTGAGAGAAACCATTTCTTGCTCACTCCCAGCCCTCCTAGAAAGTAAATTTTCCTGTTCATTGGAAGAGACAGTTCTAAAAGACAGAACTACAAGAAATGTACCACACCCTTGGCAAGATGACACAATAAGCACCACCGCACTTTGCTTACCGAATGCAAGCAATGAAATTCCTCTGGAAGAGTGCCGGGGTCCAGCCCCGGTGGATCCAGGGAACTCGAAGGGTGGACGGCGTTGGCGTGGAAAGACTTGTTTGTTTATTAATGTAAGATTAGATTAAGAAACTATAGTGTAGTAAGAAGGTTAAGTGGAGGAAGAGGGCTGAATAGCTTGGTTTAAGCGGAAGGCCAATAAAATTCCAGACAAGGAATTTGCACCATCTACGTTGGGCCACCGGCGCCCGCTTGAATATCTAAGGGTGCCTCGCCTTAAGCTCCCTTTCGTGCGGGTCTTAACAGCCGGGGCAAGTAAGTAGACCTGGCGAGCCTCCGCGCCCCAGATGGAGATTCAGCCTGAAGTTAAAGTAAAGAGCAGAGAGGAAGGGGAGAGAAGAAGAGAAAGAGAGAGAGAGAGAGACATGGGGGGAGCCAGAGTCCCAAGAAACCAGGTCGAGAGACCAGTTCGAGAAACTGGTCCGAGAAACTGGCCCCCGGCCCCTGGCCCCCCTCCTTTATTGTTCAGAAGGCCTTTTATACTTTTTATAAAACACGGAGATCAATGGGTAACACAGAATTATGTAGCGTTCGCAGCCCAGACTCTTTCTATACATCATTTTGTATACAAAAGGTCTCAGGTGATTTACATTATCTTTTGGCCAAGAGGCTTGTTAACACTTTTTGGCTCTCTTCCTTAATGAATGTTAATTTTGTTTCCCCTGAAGCGTTTTTTTTTAATCTGCATCTCCTTAAAGCATTAAAGTTACATCTCTATAGAACAAAGGTGCAGTGGGATATAACAAAGAAGGTACTTAACTCAAAGATCTAATGTTGCTAATACCAGGTCTACTACTTGTTTTTCTATATACCAACTATATCTAAAAATAAAGGATATGAAAATTTGGCAGCAAGCATTGACTCAACAAATGAAACCTTTAATCAGTCGTATTCTAAAGATTTTGACTCTTCGGAAGCTCCTACATTCCTAGGATGTTTTAAGCTTCCTGTGCCTCCTGCGGTCAGGAGGCCTCAAACAATCACACGCGCAGAGTCCTGCAGGCAGGCTAGAAAGCCATCAGAGGGGTTTTTGGATTGAAACACTCTTTCAAATGCAGAAGACTAAAGCCCTGAATTGACTTTTTCCAGAAAATGTCAGAAGAGTGGAAAAGCAGAGCACAAAAGCCGGCAGATTTTTGTTGGGGTACATGCTTAGGAATTTCCAGAGGGGTCCCTGAAGTCTGAGCACGCCTTGCGTATGTCAGCTTCCTGCCTCATGACCTTGTCACGGGCGGGATTCCTCACACTGGCTCCCGGCAGAAGAGAATGTAGGAGAGAACAGAGGGAGATCACAGACATGTCTATTTATTAAATAAATATGATGAAAATAAAGGGGAAAAACAACAACAAAATTAGGATGCAATTAACAAGAAATCTACAAAAGGGACAGGAAGAAAAAATTCCAAAAAGACATCATCCAGAGCTTCTACAAACTTTCACACACAAATTCAACTGTTTGGGTTCAGTTGTTTTCTCCCTCCATCCAAATTTACATGTGAATTCCTAACTTTAGAATGTGACCTTATTCAGAGACAAGGCCTTTACAGAGGTAATCAAGTTAAGGAGAGGCCATTAGTGTGGCCCTAAAAGAAGAGAAGCGAAAAGCAGCTAGGAAAAGGAAAGATATAAGCACCTGAATGCAGAGTTCTAAAGTATAGCAAGAAGAGATAAGAAAGCCTTCTTCAGCAATCAGTGCAAAGAAATAGAGGAAAAGAACAGAATGGGAAAGACTAGAGATCGCTTCAAGAAAATCAGAGATACCAAGGGAACATTTCATGCAAAGATGGGCTTGATAAAGGACAGAAATGGCATGGACCTAACAGAAGCAGAAAATATTAAGAAGAGGTGGCAAGAATACACAGAAGAACTGTACAAAAAGGATCTTCATGACCCAGATAATCACAATAGTGTGATCACTCATCTAGAGCCAGACATCCTGGAATGTGAAGTCAAGTGGGCCTTAGAAAGCATCGCTACAAACAAAGCTAGTGGAGGTGATGGCATTCCAGTTGAGCTATTTCAAATCCTGAAAGATGATGCTGTCAAAGTGCTGCACTCAATACGCCAACAAATTTGGAAAACTCAACAGTGGCCACAGGACTGGAAAAGGTCAGTTTTCATTCAAATCCCAAAGAAAGGCAATGCCAAAGAATGCTCAAACTACTGCACAATTGCACTCATCTCACATGCTAGTAAAGTAATGCTCAAAATTCTCCAAGCCAGGCTTCAGCAATACGTGAACCGTCAACTTCCTGATGTTCAAGCTGGATTTAGAAAAGGCAGAGGAACCAGAGATCAAATTGCCAACATCCGCTGGATCATGGAAAAAGCAAGAGAGTTCCAGAAAAACATCTATTTCTGCTTTATTGACTATGCCAAAGCCTTTGACTGTGTGGATCACAATCAACTGTGGAAAACTCTGAAAGAGATAGGAATACCAGACCACCTGACCTGCCTCTTAGGAAATCTGTATGCAGGTCAGGAAGCAACAGTTAGAACTGGACATGGAACAACAGACTGGTTCCAAATAGGAAAAGGAGTATGTCAAGGCTGTATATTGTCACCGTGATTATTTAACTTCTATGCAGAGTACATCATGAGAAACGCTGGACTGGAAGAAACATAAGCTGGAATCAAGATTGCTGGGAGAAATATCAATAACCTCAGATATGCAGATGACACCACCCTTATGGCAGAAAGTGAAGAGAATCTAAAAAGCCTCTTGATGAAAGTGAAAGAGGAGAGTGAAATAGTTGGCTTAAAGCTCAACATTCAGAAAATGAAGATCATGGCATCCAGTCCCATCACTTCTTGGGAAAAAGATGGGGAAACAGTGGAAACAGTGTCAGACTTTATTTTTGGGGGGCTCCAAAATCACTGCAGATGGTGACTGCAGCCATGAAATTAAAGGACGCTTGCTCCTTGGAAGGAAAGTTATGACCAACCTAGATAGCATATTCAAAAGCAGAGACGTTACTTTGCCGCCTAAGGTCCGTCTAGTCAAGGCTATGGTTTTTCCAGTAGTCATATATGGATGTGACAGTTGGACTGTGAAGAAGGCTGAGTGCCGAAGAACTGATGCTTTTGAACTGTGGTGTTGGAGAAAACTCTTGAGAGTCCCTTGGACTGCAAGGAGATACAACCAGTCCATTCTGAAGGAGATCAGCCCTGGGATTTCTTTGGAAAGAATGATGCTAAAGATGAAACTCCAGTACTTTGGCCACCTCATGTGAAGAGTTGACTCATTGGAAAAGACTCTGATACTGGGAGGGATTGGGGGCAGGAGGAGAAGGGGACGACAGAGGATGAGATCGCTGGATGGCATCACGGACTCGATGGACGTGTGTCTGAGTGAACTCTGGGAGATGGTGATGGACAGGGAGGCCTGGTGTGCTGCGATTCATGGGGTTGCAAAGAGTCAGAGACGACTGAGCGACTGAACTGAACTGAACTAATCCAATGTAAGTGGTATGCTTATAAAAAAGGGAAATTTAGACACACCTACACAATGGGAAAATCTCTGGTCTCTATAAGCTAATGGCAGAGGCTGGGAACAGATCTGTCACTCATAGTACTCAAAAAGAACCAATGCTGCCAACATCTTGATCTTGGACTTTTAGCCTCCAAAACTATGAGACAATAAGTTTCTGTCACTTAAGACACATTGTTTGTGTTTCTTTGTTATAGGGGCCTTAGCAAACAAATGCACCAACTTTCCCTTAAAAAAAAAAAAGATAACAAATGCTAAAGAGCATGATCAAATTTAAAATAAATAAATAAAAAATAGAGAATAACAACAAGCCCACAAGTAATACCAGTTAAGTAACTTTGATTAAAATGAGAACACAGAGAATTTCAATAGAAGTGTAGAATCTGTCATAAAGAAACAAATTAAAATTGTACAGCAGAAAAAAACCAATTCTGTATCTGTTACTAAAAATTCAATGAAAGGGTATAAAAGAAGATTAGACTTAGCAGGGGTTAAGATTGGTGACAGGAATACAGGTCAGTTAACAATGTCCATGTTGAAACACAGAGAGAAAAATGCAAAGAAGAAAACAAGAGAAATGTGACCAATTAAAAATGTCTAACGCTCATGTACTTCCCTCGTGGCTCAGACTGTAAAGCGTCTGCCTACAATGAGGGAGACCTGGGTTCGATCCCTGGGTCAGGAAGACCCCCTGGAGAAGAAAACAGCAACCTACTCCAGTACTTTTGCCTGGAAAATCCCATGGATGGAGAAGCCTGGTAGGCTACAGTGCATAGGGTCGCCAAGATTCAGACACGACTGAGGGACTTCAATTCACTTCACTTCAATCCAACACTCATGTAATTATAATCCAAAAAATAAGGAGAAAGGTAAGACTAAGAAATAACATTTGAAAGTGTCACAGTCGACACTTTCAAAGCTTATGAAAGATAACAACTCACAGTGTCAAATTATTATATAATTCCAAAGCAGTATGAACATAAAGAAAGCAAACCTGGGCATGTCATACGCAAAAATTTAAAACAAAAGAAAAAGAGAAAACACTCAAAATCAATAAGAGAAAAATGACACATTATGTTCAGAACAATTCTTAATAAATTGTGTGACTGACAAAAGGCAATGGAATGACCTCTTCAAAGTGTTGAAAGAAAAGTATGAGTACCAGTACTAACCTATATTAAAACTTGTAATAAAGCTACATTAATTAAGGCAGTGGAATATAGGACAATATGAATAACAGTCCAACAGCCCAGATGATAAAGGGATCAAGGCAACAAGTTGATATAATAATTGTAAATATATATGCACCCAACATAGGAGTACCTAAATACATAAAGCAAATATTAACAAACAAAAAAGGAGGAATTGAGAGTAATACAACAACAGTAGGGTTTTTAACCCTTCACTTACATTAATGGACAGATAATAGAGACAGAAAATTAAAATTAATAAGGAAACACTGGCCTTAAATGTCACACTATCAAATAAACTTGAGAGATTCTTACAGAAAATTCCATCCAAAAGAAGAATACATTCTTTTCAAGGGCACTGGAAGCATTTTCAGAATAGACCACATACTATGCCAAAAACAAGTCTCAGTAAAATTGAGAAAACTGAAATCAAATCACTCATTTTTTCAGACCACAGAGGTCTGAGACTAGAAATCAGAACAACAACAACAAAAAAAAACTTCAAAAAAAACTAGCATGTGGAATCTGAACAATATGCTACTAAACAACTGATGTAATACTGCAGAAATCAAAGAGCAAATCAAAAAGTACCTGGAGACAAATGAAAATGGAAACAAACTGATCCAAAATATATGGGATGCGGCAAAAGCAGTTCTAAGAGGGACATTTTTAGTAATACGTCTTATCTCAGGAAACAAGAAAAATCTCAAATAAATAATCTAACCTTACACCAAACGAACTATATAAAAAGAAGAACAAACAATACCCAAATTTAGTAGAAGGCAAGCTATCAAAAAGATCAGAACAGAAATAAATGACATAGAAATTTTAAAATGAATCAATGAAACTAAGAGCTGGTTCTTTGAAAAGATAAATAAAAATCACAAAACTTTTAGTAAGACTCATCAAGAAAAACAAGAACCAAAATAAAATCAGAAATAAAAAAGAAGTTCTAACAAAAGTCCCAGAGCTACAAAAAATCATCAGAGTACTGAGAACAATTATACACCAGTAAAACGGACAGTTCAGAAGAAATGGATAAATTACTAGAAATGTACAATCTCTCAAGACTAAATCTAACAAACACCCCAGAACTACAAAATATCATGAGAGTACTGAGAACAATTATACACCAGTAAAATGGACAATTCAGAAGAAATGGATAAATTACTAGAAATGTACAATCTCTCAAGACTAAATCAATAAGAAATACAAAATATGAATAGATTGTAATGAACTGAATCAGTAATTTAAATAAACTCCAAACAAACAAAAATCCAGGGACCAGATGGCTTTATAGGTGAAGCCTACAAAACATTAAAAGAAGAGTTAACACCTATCCTTCCCAAAGCACTCCCAAATATTAAAGAGAAAGGAACACTCTCTTATTCAATGAGGTATCAGCCTGATACCAAAACCAGACAAAGACACCACAAAAAAGGAAACTATAGAACAATATCACTGATGAACATAGATGCAAAAATCCTCAACAAAATATTATCAAAACAAATTAAACAATATATTTTTTAAAATCCATACACCAAGATAAAGTAGGATTTATTCCAAAGGTGCAAGGATATCTCAATATCTGTAAGTCAAATATTGTGATATATCATAATAACAAATTCAAGAGTTTAAAAATTGTGAAATACAAAAAAAAACTTTTGACATCACTATGACACCTCAACATAATAAAGTCCATGTCTGACAAGCCCATAGCTAAAATACTCAATCATGAAAATCTGAAAGCTTTTCCTCCAAGATCAGGAAGAAAACAAGGATCCTCACTTTCATCACTTTTATTTGACATAGTATTGGAAGTCCTAGTGAAATTGATCAGATGAAAAATTAGTAAAAGGAAATAAAAATGGCAAAAGTACAACTGTCACTGTTGCATGTAACATGATATTACATATAGACTATCCTAAAGAGGCGACTTAGCAGCAGCAGCAGCAAAGAGGCTACCAAAAAACTATTAGAAGTAATAAATGAACTCAGCAAAGTTGCAAGAAAAAAAACTACTATGCAGAAATCTGTTGCATTTCTATACACTGACAAACTATCAGAAATAAAAACTAAGAAAACAATCCAATTTACAACTGCATCAAAAAGAATAAAATACCAAGAAATAAATCTAACCAACCTGGTAATACAACCTCTACTCAGAAAACTATAAGACACTGATGAGAGAAACTAAAGATGATACAAACAGATGGAAAGATGATATAAAAAGATGGAAAGAAACTGTGTACATAGATTATAGGAATTAATAGTTAAAATGACCATATTACCCAAAGCAATCTACAGATTTAATGCAATCCCTTATCAAAATACCAACGGCATTTTCCACAGAACTAAAATAAATAATTCTAAAATGTTCATGTTTGGGAACGCATGTAAGAATTAAAGATTTTAAAATTTAAAAAATAAAAAACTTAAAAAAAATAAATAAATAAAATAAAATAGAATGTTTATGAAACCTCAAAAGAACTGAATAGCCAACAATCTTGGGAAAGAAAAACAAGACAGGTGATATCACACTCCCTGATTTCAAACTATACCACACAACAGTAACCAAAACAGTATGTTACTAGCACAGATACAGACACAGAGATCAAAGAAACAGAACAGCGAGCTTAGTAATAAACCCACACGTACATGGTCAAGTAATGTATGACAAAGAAGGCAGGAATATACAATAGGAAAAAGACAGCCTCTTCAATAAATTGTGGGAAAACTGGACAACCACATGGAAAAGAATCAAACTGGACCTCTTTCTCACGCCATATACAAAAATAAATTGAAAAATCAATTAAAGACTTAAATGTAAGACCTAAAGCCATAAAACTGCCAGAAGAAAACAGAGGCAGTATGCTCACTGACAGTGGTCTTAGCAATATTTTTTAAAATATCTCCTCAGGAAACCAGGGGGGGGACAAAATGAACAAACAGGACTATATCAAACTAAAAAGCTTTTCACGGTGCAGGAAACTACTACTAACACAATGAAAAAGCCTACTGAACAGGAGAAAATATTCACAAAAAATATATATGATAAAGGACCAAGATTCAAAGTAAACAAAGGACTTCTACAATTCAATATCTGAAAAGCAAGCAACACATTTAAAAAATGGGCAGAATATATGAATAGATATTTCTTCAAAGAAGACATACAGATGGCCAACAGGCACATGAAAAAATCCTCAACATTACTAATCATCAGGAAATGCTCATCAAAACCATGAGCTATCACCTCACACTTATGATAAAAAAAGACAAGAGATAACAGTGTGAGAGGATGTGGAGAGAAGAGAACCCTCATACAATGTTGGTTGGAATGTAAACTGGTGTAGCCACTATGTAAAATACTATAGAGGGTCCTCAAAAAATTAAAGACAGAACTACAAGAGGGTCTAGAAATTTCACTTCTGAGTTTTTTCCTGAAGAAAACAAAAACTCTAATTCAAAAAGATACATGCACCCCATGTTCATTGCAATTATTTACAATTGCCAAGATATGGAAGCAATCTAAGTGCCCATCAGTAGATGAATAGATGAAGATATGGTTTTTACACAAAATAGTATTACTCAAAAAGTGAAAACTTGCCATTTACAACACGGATGGACCTACAACACAGTACTAAGCTCTTATACGTGGAATATAAAAAAACAAAACAAATGAACCAACTGATGCTAAAGCTGAAACTGCAATACTTTGGCTACCTCATGCGAAGAGTTGACTCATTGGAAAAGACTCTGATACTGGGAGGGATTGGGGGCAGGAGGAGAAGGGGACGACAGAGGATGAGATGGCCAAATGGCATCACCGACTCGATGGACATGAGTTTGAGTGAACTCCGGGTGTTGGTGATGGACAGGGAGGCCTGGCGTGCTGCGATTCATGGGGTCGCAAAGAGTCAGACACAACTGAGAGACTGGACTGAACTGAACTGAAGCTGAGAGACCCACAGATACAGAGAACAGGTAGCTGCCATAGGGAAGAGGGTTTAGGGGGATGAATGAAATAGGTGACGGAGATAAACAGATACAAACTTTCAGTTACAAAATAAGTGAGTTACTAGGATGAAATAAGGATTATCATTTGGCCAAAATCTCAAGTTGTGTAACTACCATTAGAGATAATTTTTATCACCATGTACAATCAGAAAAATCAGCCAATTAAAAACAGCCACACTCCAATAACTAGCTTCTGAAAGTTTGCAAATCAACGACAACCGCAAGTTTCTAAAAGTAGTGAATTAGTGACAGCCACAGCTTCTAGACAGGAGTCAGTAAGTGCTTCAATCCACTGATGAGGATTCCAAAAGTGAGAAGACCAACAAGTAGTCTACCTCAACTAACTACACCAACACAACTGAAAGCCTGTCTATACCTAAACACTCTCCTTTCTGAAAGCCCATGGGTCCCTGAACACTAGGCTTCCCAAAACCTTATATAAGATTAGCTGGCTCTCTTCAGAAAGACTGGGTTTACAACTGGCCCTTACAAGCAAATTGTAAGGTCCTCATTTGTTTTGAGTAACATATCAAGTTCAGTTTATAGTTTGTTCACAAGTTCACAATCTTTTCAACAGTTCATCTCTTTTATGATTAGTTATGAGTTTAGACTTCTGACGGTTTCACTGACACAGCTGCAAGATTTTCAATTCAATATTTTCAATTCTTTAAATGTTTTTAAACGATTATCTACATTTTTATTTGCATATATTTAAATCCCAAAATGCCAAAACACAAGTGTAAATCTTGTAATGAATATTTTGAACAGTAGAAATTTCTCAACTGAGGAAAAGTTCCTTTTTGAAGTTCTTTGTGTGGTTTGCAATTGTTCACTAAACATGGTGAAAAGTTCACTAAACTTGGTGGAAAGTCAAATATAAACCTGCATATACTAACGGCTAAGCAAAAGAAATAAATGATTTCTTCATACAATACCAGAGAAGGTGATATAACAAATTTGGGGGATTAAGAAAAACTCAGAGGAAGAAGATATAAGAAATTGTAGCAGGCACCATAATAGTTTTTCACACTGTGTATCATCAGTCTTTCTGCCCAAATGACTAAATGCACAACTACCATAAGTTTTTATTTCAAAATTGTAAGCAAATTTTCAAGTGCCAGGTTAAAATCCACTGCAACAATTAAAGAATGAAACAGCTCCCTTTGCAATTACAGAAACATGAAAGATGGGCTTGTGTCACCCTGTTGGAGCACAGCCATTGGTGCAAGTAATCACTATGCAGAAAACAAAATGTTCCCTTTGTTTTTGCATAGTATTTTTCTAGTGAAACAAAAAAGAGCCTTGCTCACAAGGTTTCGCAAGTAAAATCCCTTCCAGATGAGACTTAGACAACAGGAAACTTTTGCAGAGATTCTCTTACTGAGTTAAATTAATAAGTAAAATACGTGGCTTTGGGTGGAGAGAATAGTGATGACATGTTTAAGATCATTTAACAATCAAAGTGCAATAACTATGGTTCAGGCATCCCAAATGGAGTCAGGTGTCCACCAGTGGATGGGGTTTCAGACAAATTCTTGCATCACTGAGAACTGGAATTTTCTGAACTGTATCAAACTCAAGGACACCACCAAACATTTTCAAAACTGTATCTGCTAGCAGCTGCTGGATGCAACCCTGTAGTTTCATAGGCCCCCTCTCTTTTTCCCAGCTATGTAATCATTTCAAACTCTAACCCCAATTCTTGCTTAATGGACACCCTTACTTCTTGCCAGCTCCAATCCTAATTCTTAACAATTTATGGAACCCAGTAGCTTTCTTCCACCATTTTGTAGTCTGGTGGAACATATTTCAAGTGGTTCTTGGATCTGTGTTTCCCAGGCTGCAATCCTAACAAACCCCAAATAAATGTTGTTTTTTTTTTTTTTTGCCTCAACAGTTCTCATCAAAATGTTCCTCCTTGTGAACCTGGTCTGAGCACTCAGCTCCGCCTCCGAGAACTGAATTACTGCCCAACATCAGCAGCTATGGTCTTGATATTAAAAGCAATTTCACACAATTTAAGAAATACAAATATTATTTCCCAATTACATTATTTTCTGGGTCTTTGATTGCCTCAGACGTTGAAATCCTTTCAGGAATTGTGGTCTGCACAAACTTTTTATGAAGATCTAAAAAAAAAACAAGCAAAGTTATTCTGATACTTGTAATCTTACGTTTTCATTTCTAAATCCAATTCTTCATGTGTTTTTCTACATTACCAACTTTTTGGTGTGTAATATATGCATCTGCTTTCCCTTTCTGCTGTCTTTTGGTCCTTCTTACACATACATTTCTTAACTCTTGGTCCTTCTTACACATACATTTCTTAACTCTTTATAATCTTAAGGTTTCATTCTCTCTGTTTTCCTGTTCGCAGGCAGGCAGTTTGACTAAGTAACAGTAACAAATTACACTGAGGTAAGAGATAAGGAAATTTAAAAAGTGGAATGCATCAAGAAACTGGGACCATTTGCAAAGGAAAAAAAGATACAGAATGCTGAAGACAAAGGTGATCTGCAATTTTCCAAGGAGAAGGTGGAAGACTGCAGTTACCAAGGAGGAACTCATTGATAAATGCCTTCTTCCTGGCAGTGCAATTATTTCTAGAAGAGCAGAATTCTGAATGTCAAAAAGACCACATCTTTCATTTTTGTCCGTTTTACAGACAAGGAAATAAATCACCCGGAGAAATGAAAAGATTTTCTGCGCTGACACTGCCTCTGCCTCCTCGGCTGCAGACCTCGAGGCCGAGGGTCAGACGGGGGTGGGAGGGAGGTCTGGGGCCGACTCTGGACGGAAAAGGGCAGCCCTTCAACCGGAAAAGACAAGGTTCTGGACTTACTGGGGCCTCCGTGCAGTCCCCTGAGAACGGTGAGAAAGACCAGAAGAAGGAACATGGCTCCGCTGACCTGGAGCCACACTGGCCCAACAGTGACGGTTGAGGCGTTGCGGTGAACAGCGCGGGTGGGCGACGCCGGCAGCGCGCGAGGAGAAGGCTGGGGGTGGCTGCCTCCCGGAGGGCCAGTGGGCGCGCCTAGCCTGCAGCTGGTGGGCAGCTGCGGCTGAGGAGAGAGCATTCGGTTTCTTGGGAAGGAAGGAAAAGCTGCGCAAATTACAGTTCTCAGATGAGGCTGGTTGGCGGTGCTTGGTTTTGGTTGTATCTTCGACTTGGATTGACGGTTTTTGAAGTAGTTTCCAATTACAGTGAGGAGAAGGTGCAAAGGTAATCTATCATAATGCCATTTACTAAAAATGGCTTTTCCTTACATTACCTGCTGCTGCTGCTGCTAAGTCCCTTCAGTCATGTCCGACTCTGAGCGACCCCATAGATGGCAGCCCACCAGGCTCCACCCTCCCTGGGATTCTCCAGGCAAGAACACTGGAGTGGGTTGCCATTTCCTTCTCCAATGCATGAAAGTGAAAAGTGAAAGTGAAGTCGCTCAGTCCTGTCGGACTCTTCGCGACCCCATGGACTGCAGCCTACCAGGCTCCTCCGTCCATGGGATTTTTCAGGCAAGAGTACTGGAGGGGGTTGCCATTGCCTTCTCTGTTGCATTACCTGGTGACTAATAAATATCGGATAACCTCAGATATGCAGATATCACCACCCTTATGGAAGAAAGTGAAAAAGAACTAAAGAGCCTCTTGATGAAAGTGAAAACCTCTTGATGAGAGTGAAAAAGTTGGCTTACAGCTCAACATTCAGAAAACTAAGATCCTGGCATCCGATCCCATCACTTCATGGCAAATAGATGGGGAAATAGTGGAAAAAGTGTCAGAATTTATTTTGGGGGTCTCCAAAATCACTGCAGATGGTGACTGTAGCCATGAAATTAAAAGACGCTTACTTCTTGGAAGGAAAGTTATGATCAACCTAGACAGCATATTAAAAAGCAGAGACATTACTTTGTCAACAAAGATCCATCTAATCAAGGCTACGATTTTTCCAGTAGTCATGTATGGATGTGAGAGTTGGACTATAAAGAAAGCTGAGCACTGAAGAACTGATGCTTCAGTGCTGTGGTGTTGGAGAAGACTCTTGAGAGTCCCTTGAACGGCAGAAGATCCAACCAGTCCATTCTAAAGGAGATCAGTCCTGGTTGTTCTTTGGAAGGACTGATGCTAAAGCTGAAACTCCAGTACTTTGGCCACTTCATGCGAAAAGTTGACTCATTGGAAAAGACTCTGATGCTGGGGGGGGATTGGGAGCCGGAGGAGAAGGGGACGACAGAGGATGAGATGGTTAGATAGCATTACTGACTCGATGGACATAAGTTTGGGTAAACTCCGGGAGTTGGTGACAGTCAGGGAGGCCTGGCGTGCTGCGGTTCATGGGATCGCAGTGAAACACAACTCACTGACTGAACTGAACTGAATAAATATCAGCACACTTTTTAAATGCTCAGTTCAGTCCCGCAGGCATGTCAGACTCTTTGCGACCCCATGGACTGCAGCACACCAGGCCTCCCTGTCCATCGCCAGCTCCTGGAGTTTACTCAAACTGATGTCCATCAAGTCGGTGATGCCATCTAACCATCTCATCATCATCTGTCGTCCCCTTCTCCTCCTGCTTTCAACCTTTCCCAGCATCAGGGTCTTTTCTAATGAGTCGGCTCTTCGCATCAGGTGGCCAAAGTACCAGAGCATCAGCTTCAGCATCAGTCCTTCCAATGAATTTTCAGGACTGATCTCCTTTATTTTCTTTTAGTTTTGTTTTATATTTTTTAAATTTTTTAATATAAATTTAATAGGAGGTTAATTACTTTACAATATTGTTGATGGACTGGTTGGATCTCCTTGCAGTCCAAGGGACTCTCAAGAGTCTTCTCCAACACCACAGTTCAAAAGCATCAATACTTCAGCGCTCAGCTTTCTTCACAGTCCAACTCTCACATCCATACATGACCACTGGAAAAATTGTAGCCTTGACTAGACGGACCTTTGTTGGCAAAGTAATGTCTCTGCTTTTTCAATATGCTGTCTAGGTTGGTCATAGCCCTTCTTCAAGGAGCAAGCATCCTTTAATTTCATGACTGCAGTCACCATCTGCAGTGATTTGGGAGCCCCCCCAAAAATTAAGTCTGTCACTGTTTCCATTGTTTCCCCATCTCTTTGCCATGAAGTGACTGGACCAGATGCCATGATCTTAGTTTTTTGAATGTTGAATTTTAAGCCAGCTTTTTCACTCTTCTCTTCCACTTTCACCAAGAGGCTTTTCAAATGCTCAAGTTGAGAGCAAGCAAAAGTTTCCTCCTAGTAACAATACTTACCCATCAGCAGGCAAATGTATTTGCAAACACTGGTGCAAACACTGTGACTCTGGTAAATCTCGTGGTTGGATAGCCATTGTGGGTACGTGTGTGTGCTCAGTCTCAGTCCTACAGGACTCTTCGCAACCCCATGGACTGTAGCCGGCCAGGCTCCTCTGTCCATGGAAATTTTTCAGGCAAGAATACTGCAGGGGGTTGCCTTCTACTAGACAGCTATCAATGGCAGAAGTCTCCTCCCCTCCACCCATACAATCTTTGTTTGAATACTTTTCAAAAAATCTTCTTTAATATCACAAGTTATTATTGCCACACTGTGTAATCCTGTAGCCCCTAGTTTTTACTTTGTTAGCCCCTTTTACAGTTCATTCTGCCTCTATTAGGAGCAAGAAGAGTTTGATCTCTTGAGGTCTATAGGCATCCTTCCTTTCGCAGATCCTTTCCCACATCATACTAAATACACTGAAATATAGGCATACTCAATATTGACTATACATTTCCTTTAACAAATGTCAAAATCATGTTTATAAATTCACTTTGAAATTGCTTGGTTTTCCTGAAAAACAAAGAGAAGTTATTAGCAGAATATAACACTTTTGAGGTCCTTTAATGGACCAGAACCTGGTAGTCCAGAGTAGACCAGTAAGAAAGTAAAGGAGAGAGAAAGAGGCTGATATTCCTTGGTTTACGCAGAAAGCCAAAAAAGCCCCTGACACAAGGCTTGCTCTGTTCACAGCGGCCTCAGGCAACCTCTCGATGGGGTGAAGGTGCAGAGTGCCTTCTCGAGAGGGTCTTAGAAGCCCGGGCAAGAAAGTGAACTCAGAGAGCCTCTGCGCTCCAGGGGATCAGCCTGAAAAAGAGAGAGGGAGAGAGAGAGAGAGAGAAAGAAAGACACAGGGACCAAAGCTCTGATGGAGCAAAGGTGTTTTAATCAACATGGTATAGGCATATATACTGTAGTTATTCTCAGCAAAGATAAAGATTAAAATTCCAGACTTACAAAACATAGGTGATCCATATTAAAGGGAGAGAGAGTTGTAATCACTTTTACTGTATGGTTCACAAGAAGGAAGTGGGCACTTATCACCATATAGAAAAACTAACGAAGGAAATGCCTGGATTCCCCAGTCCCCGAGAGAGGCTTGCCTCTCCTCTTAATTCCTGAATATTCAGGAATTAATAAGAAATAGAATTCCTGACAGATCCAAAACAGCACACAGGAAGCCTCCTGTTAAATGCTTCCTGACATAACACTAACAAATATTTCTCTAAAATAACCAAGTGACAAGAAATAAAATCACAAGTGTTAGTATAAGTAGTAGCATAAACACTTATTGCTCCAATTGACAAACTCTCCCAGGAAAGAACAAGAAAGGATTAAAAAAATATAGAAAAGACAAAACTAAAATTAAGAGATAAGGAGTAGAGAAGTGTTAATAATAGTATTTTCCAGAAGGAGAAAAATTAAAATAATTAGAAGGAAATACTTAAAAGGGATAATGGGAAGACTCTTTCTCTTAATTTGAAAAATAAGAGAGTGGCTTTAGAAAGGACACAAGTATTAAAAAGTTAAGAGAAAAGTGAAAGACAAGGAGAGGACATTTGCAAAGTTTAATACCAACCAGGAATTACTATCTAGGATATCCAACATACCTGAGCATACCCCTACACACACACACACACACACACACACACACAAAGGTATGGGAGGAGACAGAAGGAGACAAAAAAAATCCAGTAGCAATATAGGAAAATGTTATACTTTTTTTTCATAAAGCATGATAAGTAAATGCCTAAAAGGATATAAAGAGATCTTTAGCTTAAATAGTAATCACAAATGAACAAATTAAAACAACAATGATGTATCACTTTCTATCCAATAAATTAGCAAAAATTAGGGTGGTGAATTGAAGAAGGCAATGGCACCCCATTCCAGTACTCTTGCCTGGAAAATCCCATGGATGGAGGAGCCTGGTGGGCTGCAGTCCATGGGATTGCTTAGAGTAGGACACAACTGAGCGACTTCACTTTCACTTTTCACTTCCAGGCATTGGAGAAGGCAATGGCAACCCACTCCATTGTCCTTGCCTGGAGAATCCCAGGGATGGGGAGCCTGGTGGGCTGCTGTCTATGGGGTCACACAGAGTCAGACATGACTGAAGCGACTTAGCAGCTTAGCACAGTGGTGAATAGCATTTAGTGCAGGTAAGAATGAAGAGAAACATAAGACTTGGTTTGTAGGCATGTAAGCAGTAATAACCATTCCAGAGAACAATCTGGCAGTTTTCCAAGAAAATTTTTTTTTAATATATTCTGTGATTTGCCAAGTCCACCCCTGGGGATGACTTCTGGTAAAGATTACACTAATATGTAGTCTGATTCTTCACACAGAAAACAATTATAAATGCCTGGCAAAATACCTTTAAAAACCCAAAGGACCTGGAAAATGACCAAAGGCAGACACAAACTTGAATAGAGTTTACTCTTGGAAGATTACCTTTACATCTAGTAAGAACTAAGAGTTTGTGTGGCTTTCTTGCCTGGTCATATTCCACAAGTACAACAGCTCAGGCAGGGAAAAACTGCATGCAGCCTCAATGGGAGCAGATCACACAGCATACAAGAAAATATTAATCTAAAGCAGAAGATGCTGGTTATGGATTCCATCTTGTTAAATTTAAGACTTGTTTTCTGGCCTGTTTGGGGAATGTTCTATATGTAATCAGAATGTGCATTCTTCTGCTTTGGGTGAAAAGTTCTGTACAGGCCTGTTGGGTCCACATGTCTGTAGTGCTGTTCAAGTCTGCTGTTTATTGATTTTCTGTGCATTACCTATTATTTAAAATGGGGTTTCACTGAAATCTCCTACTATTATTGCATTGCTGTCAATTTCTTCTTTCAGATTTGTCAATCCTTGTTTTATACACTAAGGTGCTCTGATTTGGGGTGCATGTATATTTACAATTATTATATCTTTCTATTGAATTTACCCTTTTATCATTGTGTCATGATCTTTTTTTTTTTTTTTTTTTTTGGCTCTAGAGGCAGTTTTTGATGTGAAGTCTGTTTCATCTGATTTAAATATAACCACTCCTTTGTTTTGGTTATCATTTGTGTGAAATATCTTTTTCTTCCTCTTGCTTTCAGCCTATGTATACCTTCAATCTAAAGTGAGTTTCCTATAGATAGCATACAGTGGGAGTTTGCTTTCATTTTTAATCATTCAGACACTGTATCTTTTTATTGAGAAGTTTAACCCACTTTCATTTAAAGTAATTATTGATGGGGAAGGATTTATTATTGCCGTTTTATTAACAGTTTTGCATTTGTCTTGTAGTTCTTTTGTCACTCTCTTCTCTCGTTATAGCAAACTAAAAAGCTCTTCACAGCAAAGGATACAGTTAACAAGTGAAAAAGCAACCTACGGAATGGGAAAAATACTTGCAAATCATATATTTGAGAAGGAGTTAATAACCAAAGTATATTTGGAATTCATGTAACTCAATAGCAAAAAAAAAAAAAATCACAAATATTCCACTTACAAAATGGGCAAAATGACCTGAATAGACATTTTTCTGGAGAAGACATATAATTACCAACAGATACATGAAAAAGTGTTGAACATCACTAATTATCAGGGAAATACGAATAAAAACCACAACAAGACAAAGTCTTACAACTTTTAGAATGGATATTACCCAAAAGATGAAAAGGACAAGTATTATCAAATGTGTGTGTGGAGAAACTGGAACTGCGGTATGCTGTGGAAGAGAGAATATAAACTGGTACAGCCATTAGGGAAAGCAGTATGGCAGTTCCGCAAAAATTAAAAATAGAATACCATATGATCCAGCAGTCTTACCTCTGGGCATATATCAGGAGTAAATGAAGTCAGTATCTCAAAGAAATATATGCATACCTATGTTCTTTGCAGCATAATTCACAATAGCCAAGATATGGAAATAATCTGTGTCCATAACAGACAAATGGATAAAGAAAACAGGATACATTTATTCAGCTGTGAAAAAGGAGGAAATCTCACCCTACTCACTCCTGCCCTTTCTCAATCCTGCCATTGTGACAACATGGACAAACACAAAGGACATTTGCTAAGTTAGTTAAGACACAGAAAGATAAATACTGTATAATCTCATTTATATATGAGATTTCAAAAAGAATGTTAATAAGCTTTACTTGACATTTACATATTTGACAACTACAAAACGTACATTTTTAGTGCACATGGAACATTCACCAAAATAGACCAGAGTGGATCATAGCAAAACAACAGTTTCAGAGTATGAGAATTATGCAACTATGGTCTCTGACCATGACTAAATTAAGAAAGATGAAACTGAAAATATCCAAATATTTAGAAATGAAACAACATACTTCTAAGAAATCCATAATTCTGAGATCAAACTAACACATCAGAACTTGTGAGATGTAGCTAAAGAGACTCATAGAGCAAATATATATCTTTAAATGAATTAGAAAAGATTTAAAAACAATGAGCTAAACTTTCATCTCAAGAATATAGGAAATGAGCAAATTTTAAGACATAAATCAATGAAACAGAAAACAAAGATGCATATAGTATCGCTATAGTTAGGAATGAAAGAAGGGACATAACTTTAGCTCCTATAGACACTGTAAGGGATATTATGAACAACTTTATGTCAAAAGATTGACCATTAAATGAAATGAATAAGCTGCTTTAAAATTACCACTTCTGAAAAAAAATCACAATAAATGGAAAGTCTAAACAGTTCTCTGTTAAAGATATTGAATCCATAATTTAAAATCTTCCCACAAAGAAAGTTCCAGTTTCATTGATGAATTTTGCCAAATATTTATTGAAAAACTGAACAATACATAGTTTCAGAAAAAGGAAAATAAAAGATATTTTTCCTAACTCAATTTATTAATCTTCGTATCAAACTCTGATAAGGTATTAATCTTTGCTCCTGAGACCAAAGCCCAAGCTCTCTGGGTCCTTCTGTCTTCTGGGATTCATCCTGTGAGTGACTCAACCAAGGGGCACAGAAAGGTGGCAAGCCGAATGTGAGGCCTGAGCAAGCACAGTTTCCCTTAGCCCTGATTCTGCAGTTGTGGGGAGGGAGAGGCGGCAAATAGCTGTATTAACTGAGATCTGCATGCAGTCAGCCAAGTCCAGTGAGAAGGACCAGGAGGAGGAACACAGTCTACACACCGATCCTTCCCTGAGTAACAGCAGTTGATGCAGATCCCCAGCCGCTAGGGGCCTAGGCAACAAACCCAAGTGGGTGGTGGGGAGAGCTGTGGAGAAGAGCTCAGGGAGTCAGTGGGAGTTCAGGTTGACTGTCTTCACTCAAGGGCCCTGACATGGCAAAACTGTGCCTCGGAGTGGGAGAGGAAATAAAAACAGACGCTCCTGCAAATTGGTCCATCTTGGTTTATTGTTTTCCATCAGCTGTGACCAGGGGAGAAAAGGTCGAATTTTCATTTCTCAGCGAGACCCCGAGTGATATCCATTGCCTTCTGAAGGAACTGTTAGTTACTGTGGAAGAGAACAAAGACACATGTGCTTCAGTTCAGTCAGTCAGTTCAGTCGCTCAGTTGTGTCCAACTCTTTGTGACCCCATGAATCGCAGCACATCAGCCCTCCCTGTCCATCACCAGCTCCCGGAGTTCACCCAAACTCATGTGCATCGAGTCAGTGATGCCATCCAGCCATCTCATCCTCTGTCATCCCCTTCTCCTGCCCCCAATCCCTCCCAGCATCAGGGTCTTTTCCAATGAATCAACTCTTCGCATGAGTTGGCCAAAGTATTGGAGTTTCAGCCTCCGCATCAGTCCTTCCAATGAACACCCAGGACTGGTCTCCTTTAGGATGGACTGGTTGGATCTCCTCGCAGTTCAAGGGACTCGCAAGAGTCTTCTCTGCTTAGGTATTGATAAACAAGTAAACTACCTTCCACTGAAAAACATGCAGTTGGCATACTGCTAAGTGAAAAATTCATATGGCAAAAAAAAAAAGAACTCTAGGAAGAAATTTTATAATTTTGCTTATGAAATTACTTAACTGTGAGTAGAGAAGGAAATGGCAACCCATTCCAGTGTTCTTACCTGGAGAATCCCAGGGATGGGGAAGCCTGGTGGGCTGCCGTCTATGGGGTCGCACAGAGTCGGACACGACTGAAGTGACTTAGCAGCAGCAGCAGCAGCAGCTTTTTAACTAGCAATTGTGATTTCTGGAGAACCATTGTATTTAATGAGAAGTACTTGCAAATGAGAAAATCTAACATTTTTTCCACATGCATGTTCTTGAATATAACAAGTTAAATCTTTGCATTGTTTTTAGAAATTTAAATACATATCAATTTTACTTTTTCCATATCTTGGAGCCAATCATTTTTTATTTTTTCATATTGTAAACAGTGTTTTGGTTTTGGCACTTGTAAACTCACAGGCCTTAGCATTTTGCCTATAGTACCTAATGGATAAAGTGAGTGGCTTAATCATGAATTCATTTTATAAACTAATTTACATATCATGTATCTTATTAGCTGCTAAGCTGCTAAGTCACTTCAGTCGTGTCCGACTCTGTGTGACCCCATAGACGGCAGCTCACCAGGCTCCCCTGTTCCTGGGATTCTCCAGGCAAGATCCACAAGAGCAAGTTCCCAACAAACTTATAAGAACTTTATTAAACTGAAGAAAAAAGACTAAAAGTCCTTTAAAAATGATTTAAATACTCAGTAATCAAGGTTAGTAAAAATTAATGCGTTATTTTTGGTGAAGTACTTTACCAATTCACCAATAAATATTAAGGAATTAGTTGTGGATTATTAGCTTCATTTTAATTTAAAGCATATTTATTTTAAGAGATAGTTCCTAATATATTTGCCTACTATTAAGTGTTTCACTGCTTTTCTGTGATTTGGGTCTAAATAAATTTAAGCTTGAGACAATACACTCTGAAAAAAATGGATTTTTACGGCAGTTTCTTCTTGTTTCCCTTCAAAATTGTAGTAGAAAAGGAAATATCTGCTACATTTTTTATACTCATTATTATCAAAAGTCAAAACCAAACTCTTGAGCCTCTTTTCTACTTTTACATCCACAGATTTCTTATTTCTGATCCCCCAACCAAAACAATGAAAGAGTAAAAAAATAAGTTGAAAATAAATTAACTGAGTTGAATTAACAGAGAACATAAAATAGGCAGTAAGATTAGCGAGGGATCAGTGATAAGAGTGGCATAAGTTTACCCTTCCTATCCTTTCCTACATCTGCTGCTTTACATCTTCAAAACTTAAAGGAGGTTTTTCTTACTACTCTGACCACGAAACTCCCCTATTTAACAAAGTAGAAAGTGAAGTGTTAGTCATTCATTCATGTCTGACTCTGCGACCCCGTGGACTTACTCCTCCAGGCTCCTCTGTCCATGGGATTCTCCAGGCAAAAAGACTGGAGTAGGTTAATACAGTTAGTTCTCCCTCAAATCAATAAAAGAATTTGTATATCTGGATTTGTCAGACTACTTTATATTTAACCCATCTGATTTCTGGCTTAAAATTTTTTTTTGTCCTGGTAGTGTTTACCTGAGAAGTTGGTTCTATCAACATCTCCCATTGGTTTTCAAACTTTTTAAAATAGTGAAGAAAGGAAAACATGGGTGCTATAACACTGAGGCAGAGCAAATGTGTCTGCTAGCTTATTAAATTTAACAGAAAGAACAACCCAAGAATGCTTTTTGGTTTATGCTAAACACAGGTCTGGATGAAGCACAAGCTGGAATCAAGATTGCTGGGAGAAATACCAATAACCTCAGATATACAGATGATACCACACTTATGGCAGAAAGAGAAGAACTAAAGAGTCTCTTGAAAGAGGAAAGTGAAAAAGTTGGCTTAAAACTCAACATTCAGAAAACCAAGATCATGGCATCTACTCCTATCACTTCATGTCTAATAGATGGGCAAACGATGGAAACAGTGAAACTTTATTTTGGGGGCTCCAGAATCACTGCAGATGGTGACTGCAGCCATGAAATTAAAAGATGTTTGCTCCTTGGAAGAAAAGTCATGACCAACCTAGACAGCATATTGAAAAGCAGAGACATTACTTGGCCAACAAAGGTCCGTCTAGTCAAAGCTATGGTTTTTCCAGTGGTCATATATGGATGTGAGAGTTGGACTACAGAGAAAGCTGAGCGCCGAAGAATTGATGCTTTTGAACTGTGGTGTTGGAGAAGACTCTTGAGAGTCCCTTGGACTGCAAGGAGATCCAACCAGTCAATCCTAAAGGAAATCAGTCCTGAATATTCATTGGAAGGGCTGATGCTGAAGCTGAAACTCCAATACTTTGGCCACCTGATGTGAAGAACTGACTCTCCTGAAAAGACCCTGATGCTGGGAAAGATTGAAGGTGGGAGAAGAAGGGAACGACAGAGGATGAGATGGCTGGATGACCAACTCAATGAACATGAGTTTGAGTAAGCTCTGGGATTTGGTGACAGACAGGGAGGCCTGGCATGTTGCAGTCCATGGGATCACAAAGAGTCAGACATGACTGAGCAACTGAACTGAAACACAAGCTAGACTAATGGGTTAACTCTCCAGACCACACACTTCAAATGTGATATACATTGTCCTAGGATGGTGATTATCCCTCAGTCTTGAATACTACTTCCAGTAGAAGATGACTATGCAAATGACATATTCTATCATGAGAGATAATGTGAGTGGACAGTTGGAGTAGTTATAACGTCGATCATGTGTGTATGTAAAGTTCAAGATGTATGTGATATTCATCCACTACGCAAGTATTTTAGTGAGCATTTACTCTGCTAGGTGCTAACCACAAGTTGGTTAACAAAGTACACACAGTCATTATATTCAAGCAATTTCAGAGCTTATTGGCAAAGTAATGCACTAGAGGAGCATCAGTTTGGAAGTATTAGTGTTTGAGCTGCTGCTGCTGCTACTGCTGCTAAGTTGCTTCAGTCGTGTCCAACTCTGTGCGACTCCATAGATGGCAGCCCACCAGGCTCCACCCTCCGTGGGATTCTCCAGGCAACAACACTAGAGTGGATTGCCATTTCCTTCTCTAATGCATGAAAGTGAAAAGTGAAAGTGAAGTCACTCAGTCATGTCCGACTCGTTGCAACCCCATGGACTGCAGCCTAGCAACCTCCTCCATTCATGGGATTTTCCAGGCAAGAGTACTGGAGTGCGTTGCCATTGCCTTCTTCAAGAAAGTGAAAGTGAAGTCACTCCATCATGCCCGACTCTTTGCAACGCCGTGGGCTATAGCCCACCAGGCTCCTCTGTCCATGGGATTCTCTAGGCAAGAATACTGGAGTGGGTTGCCAGTTTCTTCTCCAGGGAGTGTTTGAGCACTATATTACAAATCCGTTGGTAATGGTGAGAGTAGAGGCAATAAAGAACATCTGCCTTTTTCTTCACACTTAGTTTGTACGAAGCAATGTCTATAAAAGAGTAACTATGTTAGGAGACATTATGAAAAAAAAAAAAAAAGAACAAAATAAAGGAAATAGAAATGTCAACAGCTTCCTGAATGGAGGGAGTGACGTCATCAGGGAGGATAGAAACTATCTAATGTAGTGGTGCAGCCTGAAAACCAACTGTGGATATAAAGTAGATTTTGGAATATCAGTGGATTGAATGTAACTAAAAGAAGACACTTTAAGGGAAATGCCAAGCAGTACAAGTAAATAAAAACTCTATAAGGGAGAAAAGAAGATTAGCAGATCAGTAAATATTCGATGACTTTGGAAGGATCACAAGGCCACATAGGAAACTGAAAACTCATGAGAACTCTGTATTAACACAATTGTGGGCTGTTGGATTGGGGTGGGGAGTATGAAACATGTAGAATTTCAGTTTATAATAACTGTCTCTTAGATAAACTCCTCTTAAGAGTGGTAATAATTTACTCAGTTGTTCATATTGAGTTTGTGGGTATAAATGTGATCTAAAAAAAAAGAAATATTTATCTTTGTGTATTTCATCACAAAACATGCACAAAAAAATGCTCTGATTATGTTAATTTCATAAAATAATTATAAATATCTTGCCTCTCATTAGACTTAACTAGTTTTTCCCTATGTATTAAGAGTAGGCAACCAATAAAAATTTAGTAAACTGAAGAAAAGACTAAGTTCATTAATACTCATTCCCAAAATGGAAAATATTAGTAAGTTGTTTTTACTGCAGTACTTCATCGATTGTAGCTGCTCAAAAATATTAAGCAATTATTTGTTCATTCTCAACTTTGACTTACTTATAAGAAACATTTCCTAAGTCACTTACCTGCTGTGATTTGTTTGGGCACTACTTTCTGACCTCGATCTAAATAAAAATAAAAATGTCTAAAAGTTAATACGAATAAACATGCCTACCTTAAGAATGACAATCAAGCCATTTTATACCCGAACTACTCTAGTTGAAATGTACATATTCCAGTGGGTTATGCTATCATCCCTCACTCAGTGTAGGTGAATTAATATCCTAGAAGAGATGAATTATGTTGACAAGGTTCCAGGATGAGAGATGCTATGAGAGGGAGAAATGGAGGCAGTTAAAGAGTTATATATACATACGTGTGTGTGTGTCTGCGTATTTGTCTTTATACTTTTGTGTTTGTGGATTTTTTTTTTTTTTGGTCTGGCTGCCTGTGTGCATGTCTGTGGAAAAGATTAATTAATTAATTCCTTTATTCAACAAACGTTTATTGAGCACTTACCATAAACCAAGAACTCTGCTACATGCTGGCTATGCAGTGTGGAGCAAGATATATATGGCCTTTATCCTTTATGGTAACAGTGTAATAGGACATACATCCAATGTGAGGAAAAGGTAACTATGTTTAAGGATCATATGACGACTCCCTGACACTCAGAGGATATACTAATGAAAATCAGTTTTTATTTTTAGCTTAATGAGAGTAACTCATGACTCTATAAGTGTCACTGAAAGGAAAAGATCATAATAATGAAAGAGAGATAAAGGATAAAAAAGAATGCATTATAATGGTAGAGGAAGACCTATTCGGAATAAATGAAATTAAATGGCCCTGTTGTACAGCCTAGACATCCTACTCTGTACATTTGGGTGTGTCTGGGACAGCAGTATACTTTGGAGGAAGCTAGGTGGAATCACGGGGGCACAGGAGCGCACTCCAGCATTCTGGCCGGGAGAGTCCCACGGACAGAGGAGCCTGGCAGGCTACAGTCCATAGGGGTGTAACGAGTTGGACACCACTGAAGCAACTGAGCGTACATACACACACACACACACAGGTGGAATAACACCATCCCAAACTGTTGGATGTGGAAAACTAAACAATTATTGTATTATTACTCAGACATATCCACCTTTCAGGAAATGGAGGGAGACTTAATTAAAACTACTTTGTAACTGTATGTATGGCTGAGTCCCTTTGCTGTTCACTTGAAACTGTCACAACTAATTTTTGGTTAATTAGTTATACCCCAATACAAAATAAAAAAGATTTTAAAAAACTACTTTGTAATTCTGAAAGGCTATGTAACACACAGAATTATTATTCCCTTTAAACCTTTTTCTTCAGCAAATTTTTCTCAAGTGACCAGGGTAAGCACTCATTCAGTTGTTAAAGAGCATACATATTGGGTTTCTAGAGTCTCCAAATAAAGAAGTGAACTTCTCCATTTATGAGTTAGCACCATAAACATTTCACCAATCATTTACTCCTTTGCGTCCCCAGAATAAACTCCCAAAATACATTAACAAACTGAAGAAAGCATTTATTTATTTAGACACTCACTCACTGTTATTAGTTAGAAAATACTAAAAGGAATTTGTGTGTGTGTGTGTGCTGTGCTAAGTCGCTTCAGTTGTGTCCAACTCTGCAACCCTATGGACTGTAGCCTCCCAGGCTCCTCTGTCCAAGGAATTCTCCAGGCAAGAATACTGTAGTGGATTGCCATGCTCTCCTCCAGGGGGTCTTCCTGACCCAGGGATCAAATCTGTGTCTTTTATGTCTCTTGCACTGGCAGGCAGGTTCTTTGCTCACTACTAAAAATATTAAGGGGAAAGAGAACCAACCATCTCTTTTAGAAGCTATATGTGTAGTATACCTTATCAATTGTTGCTGTGCAATTAATACTTACCAATGACTTGTTGAATATCAATTTGTTCATCTTATTTTAAGAAATCCTTTCTAATTCACTTACCTTACAGTATCTGATTGGCTGCTACTTTCTGATGTGGACCTAAACGCAAGTGAAAAATAATGCTTCAAAGTTAATACTTTAAAAAAAGTGTGCCTCTGTAACCAATGAATGTCAGGTCATTTTGTAACCTACATTAATTCTTTTATACTACTAATCACCGCTAATGAATCATTTCAAAAGATTACTAAGTTACAGTCTGCAAATTATAGCATTGCTTTTTATCCATATACCATGTCCATAGAGAACATAAATTTCAAATTCCCAAATAGAGGAGCAAGAAAACTGATTTGTTACTTCTCAGTAAAGAATATACGCTTGATTCTGAATACCTGATTCTGGCCTCTAGGTTCTACCCTGATGTGTTACCCACTAGTAAACAAATTACTGCAGGTGGTGATTTAACACCCTCACTGACTTCTAAACAATTAGGCAGATTGTATTGAGAGGGTAATCTCCACCTCCTATTTGACGCATAGAGAAATGGTGTAAAAATAACACAAAATCCTAATGAAAATTTCAGGGAAGGAAGTGATATTTCTAATGATAGTTTGAAAAAGTGGAAATAGAAAGCATAAAAGGTAAATTTGAAAATATTGGGTCAAGTTCCTGATTTTTTACAAAAAATCTCTACCAGAATACATTATAACAAAATAACAACTCTGAGGCCAATGTATAAATGTCGAGGTTGTGATAGGCAGAATTCTAACATGGCCCCCTAAGGTTCCCATTCCTTGGTTATTGAAATACTCTTCAAAGTACTGCTCTGAAAAAATTTTGCAAATGTAATTAAAGCTCCAAATCTGTTGGCCTTAAAATACAGAGATCATTTTGGTGGGGCTGACCCAGTCAGGTCAGCCCTTTACAAGGAGAGTTTTCTCTTGCTGGTAGAAGGGAGAAGTTAAGAGACAGTCAAAGCCTTAGGAAGACTTCTATGCCCTTATTTTTTTAAAGGTGAAGGGAGGTACCTGAGTAGCAATGCAGGTGGCCTCTGAAAGAGAGAGAAGGGCCCCAAGCAGACAGGCAACACAGAAAGATATACCTCAGACCTAAAGCTGCAAGAAACTGGATTTTTCTTACAACTTTTTCCCAGCCTGGCCTTCAGGTCAGCCTTGTGACAACCCAGTCAAATCCACCTGGATTTCCTACTTACAGAACTTCCACACAGAAAATGAATGTGGTTTAAGTTACTAAGTGTGTGGTAAATTGTTACACAGCAACAGAAATACAAAAACTAGGTAAAATTCATATTAGTCTTAAAGGAATAAATGAATCAACACACTAACAAAAGATTTATCATCATCAGTAATAAATGCCACACTATACTTACATACCTTTAAATAGTGGAAACAAAATAACTCTCAACATAGAAGTTCATACTAAGAAACCAACACAACAAGCAATTATCCTCTAATTAAAAATTTAAAAAAATAAAACCCAGATGTCAGCACACACACACAAGAAGTCCATACTACCTAAACTCACATTTGAGAATGAAATAAGCACAATTTTAGGTGGATAAGATAAACAGTTTGCTACACAAAGACTCACTGATGGAAATGTTCAGCAATGTACTTCACCAAAAGGGAGATTGAACATCAAAATATGGAATTAAATTCTAAAAAGGCTGTATAAGGCACTGAACTGTAAAATTAAAAAAATTTCTTTCCTTTTTATAAAAAAATGAGTAAATAAAGTGACAAAATATAGTGAAATCTTAGTATGTTTTGATTAAATATAATAATGATTAAACATAATAATAATGATAACACTGACTTATTTGTATCAGGTTAAAATTTCCGAAGCAACAAAAAACCAAATGACAATACTATGAAAGAGTGAATAAAAGAGTGTAAGGTTTACTGGGCTAATATCCATAAATTGTTAGAAGAAGATTATAAGTACTTTTGTATCTAAAATTATAACTTTATATTTAAATAATTTAATAAAACACAATATAATAACATAATAATTAAAGAATATCACTAAAAGAATACAATTAGAACACATAATGACCAAATTGATAGAAGGAAAGAAAAAAACATTGAAAGCACAATCAGTGTAATGGAACACAAGAAAGAAAAGAAAATATTGAAAAAGCATGAGAAATAGAAAAAACAAAACAAAATGGCAGAATTGATTCTAAACATACCAGCAAACATTATAAGTATATAGACATACTAAATTCAACTACTGAGACACTTGAGGCTACAGATTTTAAAATATCTTTGGCAGGCTATTTTCAAGAGACCAAATTAAATAAAAGGTTGAAAGTAATGCGACTGAAAAGTTATAACAGATAAACTGAAATGTTGGTATGCTGCTTCTGCTCAGTCGTCTCAGTCATGTCTGACTCTGTACAATCCTATGGACCGCAGCCTGCCAGGCTCCTCTGTCCATGGGATTCTCTAGGCAAGAGCACTAGAGTCGGTTGCCATGGCCTCTGCCAGGGGTCTTCCTGACCCAAGGATCGAACCTGCATTGCAGACAGATTCTTTACCGCTGAGCCACCAGGGAAACCCTGGATGTTGGGTTGGTTCAGTTCAGTTGAGTTCAGTCGCTCAGTCGTGTCCAACTCTTTGCATCCCCACGAAGAGCAGCACGCCAGGCCTCCCTGTCCATCACCAACTCCCGGAGTTCACTCAGACACACGTCCATCTAGTCAGTGATGCCATCCAGCCATCTCATCCTCTGTCATCCCCTTCTCCTCCTGCCCCCAATCCCTCCCAGCATCAGGGTCTTTTCCAATGAGTCAACTCTTCACATGAGGTGGCCAAAGTTTTGGAGTTTCAGCTTTAGCATCATTCCTTCCAAAGAACACCCAGGGCTGGATTCCATCCTTTAGAATGGACTGGCTGGATCTCCTTGCAGTCAAAGGGACTCTCAAGAGTCTTCTCCAACACCACAGTTCAAAAACATCAATTCTTCAGCACTCAGCTTTCTTCACAGTCCAACTCTCACATCCATACCTGACTACTGGAAAAACCATAGCCTTGACTAGACGGACCTTTGTTGGCAAAGTAATGTCTCTGCTTTTGAATATGCTATCTAGGTTGGTCATAACTTTCCTTCCAAGGAGTAGGCATCTTTTAATTTCATGTCTGCAATCACCATCTGCAGTGATTTTGGAGCCCCAAAAAATAAATTCTGACACTGTTTCCACTGTTTCCCCATCTATTTCCCATGTTGGTGGACCAGTTATAAATCAGTAAGGACTGAATTTGTTATTTAATAAATATTAATGGGGACAATACACTATCCATCACTGATTTTTAAAAAAAACAACACAGGAAGTAGATATAATTAGTTCTTACCAATCCATAACTACCATAGAAATTTATACATGAGTTCAGTCATGTACAGTCTATCAAATATCAAGCATTTGCTTGCTTATTTACCCAAGCTGTACATGAATATAACCCAAGCTGTGGTTTCTTTGGTAGCTCAGTCAGTAAAGAATCTGCCTGCAACTCAGGAGATCTGGGTTCAATCCCTGGGACAGGAAGATCCCCTGGAGAAGGAAATGGCAACCCACTCCAGTGTTCTTGCCTGGAAAATCTCATGGACAGAGGAGCCTGGAGGGCTAGAGTCAATGATGTTGCAAGGGTCAGACACAACTGACTAAACCCCATGTACATCCTTTTTTCTTTACTAATTATATATATTCTAAATTTTATTAGAGTCAGCCATTTTATTCCTTGTTTCCTCAGAAAAAAAAATAGCATTTATTTAAATGAATAGAAGACTAATTTACTAGAAACCAGATTACTATATATTAGTAGCCTGGTTTTCAGAGGATTACTTTACCAACTGTAGCTAGACATTGTGAATTACTAATTCATTGTTAATTTTCAACATGTGTCTTAAGATGCCTAACAGCTTACCTACCTGGTAACATTTCTGTGAGTGTCACCTTCTGACCTAGACATAAAACAAATGGAAAATAGTGTCCAAAATTAGTCGTAAGAGAGCTTGTCAACTGCGTAAATAAAAATCAGGCCATTTCATAAGCTGTATTATCTGTTTTACAAGATTAGTTACCAAAAAAGAAAACAATGTGCAAGGTCACTAAACAGAGATGCAAATATGTAAACATTCTTATTTACCTGCGTACCTCATCCATAAAAAGCATATTTCAAACCTGCACTGAGGAAATTGTCAAGAAGGCACAGATTTGATTTTCCTTTATCACTTCTGAACACAGAACAGTTTGATCCTGGATGCCTGATTCTGACCTTTATACCCCAACTTTTAACTTTTTATTCATTGATAAAGAAATGTTACATTTTATAAGATAAAATCCATACAGACTTCTAGACAATCTGATATACTGAACTGGTGGGAAAATTTCCCTTTCCATTCCTCATAGAGGAGGTCTGAATAAAACAGCAAGAACAGTTAACATATAACTGAGGTTAACAAGAAAAGAATTCTCTTTAGTAAAAATGAAGAAACAGAGAGTTCAAAGGGTAAATAGGAGCTAAAAGTGAATGACTGCAGGGGTGTCTAAACCAATGATACAACTTTGGGACTAGAGATTCAATAGTCATTCCTTAGAAGGATATAAGTTATGAGGACTTTGCATGTAGGGAAACTAAGTGAGCTCCTTAACTGGAGCCACTTAACCTGGGAGCCATGAATGGTCATACCACCCATTCAATAGGGCTAGTAAAAATCCTGACCAGTGGCCTTTGGAATGCAGCAGGGAAAATGGGGATATGCAACATGCATGGATAGATGGGGGAAAGTGCATCACTGAGGAGTCCCAAGCCTCCAAAAAATGCACTTTCAGGATGCCAGTTCACACTCCTACAAAGGCTTGAACACCATGCAGAGCATTTGCTTTAAATATTTTTGCTTTAAAAGAAGCAAAAAGGAAACCACCCACATGTGTGAGTCTTCAACACAAGGCATGCTGAATTCTCATGGGAAAATCATAGATATTGAAGAGAAAAGAGTCTCTGATTACAAAGCCCTGTAGTTAACATCAGCAGCCATAGCCAAACAGTGAGCTCACACACCAAGAAATACAAATGATTAAAAAAACACTCTGAGAATACTTAGAATCTCCATAGAGATTTTTGCAAGAATAGAATCCATAAGTCTAGAACAGGACTGAGAAGGAAGAAATGGTGATATGAGAGAATGATCTGAGAAAATCAAACAGAATATGAGATGGAGAGATACCTATGAAAGTGCAGTTACAAACCACAAAGATACAGTTCCAATACTGATCAAAATGGAGTAACAGACAGGCTTCACTCTTCTGCCTGAAACAACTGAAAATCTGGACAAAACATGTTAAACACTGGTTTTCAGATACTGAATATTAGACAAGATAGTGATCTATGAGAGAAGGAAATAAAGACCCATGATTGCCCCTTCTTACTGCAGGGAAGACTTTCCATGCTGTAACACAGCAATGGGAAGCCAGGCAGAAAAAGAAGTCTCCCCAAATTGAGGTGATACCATCTGGGGAGACCAAGGCAGCTACAATTCTCTGCTAGCCTTTGCCCTGCTTCATTTTGTACTGCAAGACCAAACTTGCCTACTACTGCTGGTATCTCTTGACTTCCTATTTTTGTATTCCAGTCCTCTGTGATGAAAAGGACACCTTTTTTGGTGTTAGTTCCAGAAGGTCTTTTAGGTATTCATAAAATCAGTCAATTTCAGCTTCTTCAGCATTAGTGGTTGGGGCATAGACTTGTATTACTGTGAAGGTGAATGGTTTGCCTTGGAAACGAACCAAGATCATACTGTCATTTTTGAGATGGCACCCAAGTAGTGCATTTCAGACTCATTCATTGACTACATGAGGGCTACTCCAATTCTTCTAAGGGATTCTGGCCCACAATAGTAGATACAATGGTCATCTGAATTAAATTTGCCCATTAACACCCATTTTGGTTCACTCATTCCTAAGATGTCAATGTTCAACCTTGCCATCTTCTGCTCGACCATGTCCAATTTACCTTGATTCAGGGACCTAACATTCTAGGTTTCTAGGCAATATTGTTCTTTACACCATTGAACTTTACTTTTACCACCAGACACATCCACACTGAGCAACATTTCCATTTTGACCCAGCCACTCCATTCTTTCTGGAGCTATTAATAATTGCCCTCTGCTCTTCCCCAGTGGCATATTGGACACCTTCTGACCAGAGGGGCTCATCTTCCAGTGTCATATATTTTTGCTTTTTCATATTGTTCACAGGGTTCTCGCACTGAGAACACTGAAGTGGGTTGCATTTCCTCCCCCAGTGGACCATAATTTAACAGAACTCTACACTATGACCTATCTGTCTTGTGTGGGCTTGAACAGCATTTCATTGAGTTATACAAGCCCCTTCACTGCAAGGCTGTGATCCATGAGGGAAAAAAATGTATATATACACACACATACATACTCAACAAATAAGTGAGTCTCTCAGTTATGTCTGACTGTTTGTGACCACCCCATGGACTATATATACGTCTGTAAACACTGGTGAATATGAATAAGGTCTATCAGTTCAGTTCAGTTCAGTCGCTCAGTCATGTCTGACTCTTTGCGACCCCATGAACTGCAGCATGCCAGGCTTCCCTGTCCATCACCAAATCCCGGAGCTTACTCAAACTCATGCCCATCGAGTCAGTGATGCCATCCAACCATATCATCCTCTGTCGTCCCCTTCTTCTTCCGCCTTCAATCTTTCCCAGAATCAGGGTCTTTTCCAATGAGTCAGTTCTTCACATCAGGTGGCCAAAGTACTGGAGTTTCAGCTTCAGCATCAGTCCTTCCACTGAATATTCAGGACTGGTTTCCTTTAGGATGGACTGGTTGGATCTCCTTGCAATCCAAGAGACTCTCAAGTCTTCCCCAATACCACAATTCAAAAGCATCAATTCTTTGGCACTCAGTTTTTTTATAGTCCAACTCTCACATCCATACATGACCACAGGAAAACCATAGCCTTGACTAGATGGACCTTTGTTGGCAAAGTAATGTCTCTGCTTTTCAATATGCTATCTAGGTTGGTCATAACTTTCCTTCCAAGAAGTAAGCATCTTTTAATTTCATGGCTGCAATCACCACCTGCAGTGATTTTGGAGCCCAGGAAAATAAAGCCAGCCACTGTTTCCACTGTTTCCCCATCTATTTGCCATGAAGTGATGGGACCAGATGCCATAATCTTAGTTTTCTGAATGCTGAGCTTTAAGGTCTATAGTTTAACTGATAAAACTATACCAATGCCAGTCCCCTAGCTGTGAAAATTCGCTGTTAATGTAAGATGCCATCATTGATAAAACCTAAGTGATAGAGCCAAGAAACTCTATGCCATTTTTGCAACTTTTTATATTTCTTGGTGGTGGTTTAGTCACTAAGTTGTGTCCAACTCTTGTGACCCCATGAACTGTAGCCTGCCAAGCTCCTCTGACAATGGGATTCTCCAGGCAAGAATGTTAGAGTGAGTTGCCATTTCCTTCTCCAGGGGATCTTCCCAACCCAGGGATAGAAGCAGGGTCTCCTGCATTGCAGGCAGATTCTTTACCAACTGAGCTACAAGGGAAGCCTTTTATATTTCTTAAATTATCTCAGAACTAAATTTAAAAGAAAGGAATGGTAAAGCAAAGAATCTGGAAAATGTAACAGGAAATTCTAATAAATGTTAACTAAATATAATAATGATAATTTTTAAAAAACACAAAATTTACTTGGAGGAAACTGAAAAACCAAATGATACACAGATTGAAAAAGATAGATTAGTGTTACAAGGCTAAGATCCTTGTCTTATTCAGAAGACATATAATGATTAAATTAAGACATTGTATATACAACATTTGCTACAAATACAAGTTAACAAAAATCATTAAAACAATCAAAACAGAATTAAAAATGTACAAAATAGTAAAAGAAAACAGAAAAATCATAATAAAAAAATGGAATTGGGGAAAAGGAAATAATGCCAAAAAAGAGGCTAGTAAATAGGAAGAAAATTAGATGGTAAATTTCAACATGAATATCTACGATCATACATTAAGCATATAAATATGAAAACTCTACTACTATATTTTTCATATAAAGCTGATTATAGGATATCAACTAAAATCTAAGAAAGATTGAAAATAAGGGATGAAAAATATGTAACAGGTAAATCTAACTTGCAGAAAGCAAGCTGGGATACAACAATATAAAAGAGTAAAAATAGAATTTAAGATACAATTGTTAATGATGAAAAGAAAATACACCAAGAATATATAACTACACTGAATGTTATATATTTAGTCACTGTCTGGTGGCTCAAATAGTAAAGACTCTGCCTGCAATGTGCAGCAAGACCCAGGTTCGATCCCTGGGTCAAGACTCCCTGGAGAAGGGAATAGCAACCCACTCCAGTATTCCTGCCTGGAGAATCCCATGGACAGAGCAACCTGGCAGGCTACAGTCCACAGGATTGCAAAGAGTAGGACATGACTAAACGACCAACACTTTTCACTTTCAGAGTATATAAAGCAGAAATTTCAACAAAGAGAAAGCCATGATATATCGGAAAAGTTTAGCTTGTATATAGTAGAAATGAGAATCACTGGGCATGTGAAAGCAACAGATGTGGATGCATTTCCATTCTTCCTGTCTCAATTACTGAGGCAATAACATTGGCAAGTTATTAAACCAGATTCTGAAATTTTTGAAACTTTAAAATAAGGATATCCAAAACTATTTCAAACAATTAAATGAGATATTGATGTAGCATTCAAAATTCCTATAAAATGTGAAGTATTGTTGCTGTTCATAATATTGCCTTACCTCTGACTAGATTTAAATGGTTTAACTTGAGAACACAAATTTAATTTACCCACTACTTCGGGATTCCTCTTTCTTGCTAAACCACTTTTTCGAAAGCTTCCATGAAGCAGCTATTATGGTTGCTACAACAAGAACAGGTAAAGCAATGTAGATAGCCAAAAGCCACTGCTTCTTCCCACCCTTCTCAGAAGTTCTTTCCATGGGTAAATCTAAAAATAAAAATACATTAAAAATCAGAGAAAAAAATTAAGCTGTGTACTTTTAAGTTACAGCAAACATCACAATGTTCTTAATTTTCATCATAATTCAAGTATCAATGAAAAATAATAATAGAATCATAATACTTAAGGCTATCTCTATAAACTCTCATTCTAAAAGAACAGACACTAAGTTCCAGGAAGTTCTAATGTATTCTACCTTATACAGCAGCTACAGCAAAATCTTACAGTATAAGTAGAACCCCATAACTTCAGAGACATATAACCAACAAACGTGCGTTATTACAAGGTGCATTATCTCAGAATTCTACTGTATCTGTGCATATCTTGTTTATCTTTATTAGAGTGCTGGCTCTCCAACATTAGGGATCTGTTTTTACCTATGCAGTCACTGCAGTGTTACTAAGATGGCACAGGCATAAAAAAATAGGACACATGATCCCTAACTCTAATTCTGCAACTAATTAGCACTGGGTGTTCTTTAAGTTCCATGAGGAGTGAGGCTTTGTTTTACTGTCTGTACATGCCTAGTGCCATATGATAAGCATCTGGCGTATATATTAGGAATTCAAGAAATATTTGCTTAATCAGTGGATAAATGATAAAAATTAAAGTCATGATAAACAGCATACTGTTTTAGCATCCTTCTGTCATCTCTTTAACAGCAATTAATAGATTTTTATCATTTAAACTGAAAACTCCTTTACACTAAAGGTTTATCTTCTACTTCCCTTATTTCTTCTATAACAGACACATATTAGTGCTAGACACAGGGTGTGTTGCTGATACAGAGCTCAGATCACAGGATCAACCATAAAAGTGGGAAAGGGTTGAAGGATAATTTAAAGGACAAAGTCAGACACAAGTAAATAAAAATTTTAAAAGATACTCAGCTTCAGTCATATTGAAAAGCTAATATTAGGGGGGGAAAAGCAAGATTAAGAAAGCATATTGGTTTCTATTTCTTTTGGAAGCTATTTGTTTACCTTTGAATTACAAATATTGGTTTCTTTCTAAGTGGAAAAAACCTAACTATGTTTTTGTGAAAGCAAGCTTGACAATTCTATTAACTGGATATATAAGAGAAAGATACTTGCCCTGTTCCTCAGGCGATATTCTGGATTTCACCCTGCAATCTGGAGGGCTGTAGCCACCAGTACAATTGCATATCATCTTGGAGGTGCACACCTAGAATCATTTTTTTAATTCAGATAGTCATTTAAAAATATTTTCTCATAGAAAGCAAAATTATCTGATGGATCATCAGGCTTACTCTGGTATTTTCATCTAGTGTAATTTTGTTTCTTTGATTTATTTACAGAGATAATTCTACAAATCAAATACTTGGTTTCTTGGCCTAAAGTATGCACAGATGCACACACATGCTAAAAGGAGCTACAAAGTGAGGCTCACAATATTTGAAATATCTGGAAAACTTAACGCCTTCAAATGTTCACCTGAAAACTTGGTGTGCAATTCCAGAACCATCTACTTAAATTCTATTGAAAATGACACCATTCCAGCAGTGTGTTAGAGCCAGCCAGTATCAGCTCGCAAGGAGGACTGTGTACACTTCTTCCCATCTCCATTTTCAGTAACATCATGTGGTGGTCTGCAGTATCTGTATACATAGATGAGGACTTTACACTTCCTCAAGCTACTTGGTAAGCATTTAACAGCATAGCACTGCCCTTGACCAGGATCGTTTATTCACTTCATTAGTTTTTGTTTGTTTGATTTTTAAGCAAAAGTTTTTTGTATTCCATGAGGGTATCAGATAATTTTTGTAATTAACTAATTAATGATAGAAACAGCTTTATGGTGCTTGCAATGTGTGAGTCTCCATTCTGAGCACTTTACATTGATTTACTCATTAAATCCTCACAACAGGCCTGTAAGGTTGGGACAATTATCATTCCCACTCTAAAGATGAATAACCTGGAGGCATAGATATTTAACTTGCCAAAAGTCACATGGCTAGTAAGTGGTGGAGACAGAATTTAAACCAAAGAAATCTGGCTTCAGTCTCTGCCCTTGACCACTAGGCTATGCTACTCCTCAAAATGATATAAAACACCTCTCAATTTCTAATATCTCAATTTAAGAATGTGATTCTAATTCCTGTATTCCATGGCTCAGATGTACATGGAAAAAAGTGTTCTGTTTGCAGTTTCCACTGCCCTAGCTTCTGTCATATCACTTTCATGTTGTAATGTGTGTGTGTGCGTGTGGCTGTGTGTGTTTACTCTGAAATATTGGGTTGGCCAAAAAGTCCATTCATGCTTTTCTAGAACATCTTACAGAAAAACTAGAATGAACTTTAGGGCCAACCCAATATCTCATTGAAATAATACTGCCTTTCTCAGGAGACACATGTTGTCAGTTCAGTTCAGTCACTCAGTCATGTCTGACTCTGTGTGACCCCGTAGACTGCAGCACGCCAAGCTTCCCTGTCCATTACCAACTCTCAGAGCTTACTCAAACTCATGCCCATCGAGTCGGTGATGCCATCCAATCACCTCATCCTCTGTCGTCCCCTTCCCCTCCCACCTTCAATCTTTCCCAGCATCAGGGTCTTTTCCAATGAGTCAGTTCTTCACATCAGGTGGCCAAAGTATTGGAGTTTCAGCTTTAGCATCAGTCCTTCCAATGAATATTCAGGACTGGTTTCCTTCAGGATGGGCTGGTTGGATCTCCTTGCAGTCCAAGAGATTCTCAAGAGTCTTCCCCAACACAATTCAAAAGCATCAATTCTTCAGCGCTCAGCTTTCTCTATAGTTCAACTCTCACATCCGTACATGACTACTGGAAAAACCATAGCTTTGACTAGGCAGACCTTTGTTGGCAAAGTAACGTCTCTGCTTTTTAATATGCTATCTAGGTTGGTCATAACTTTTGTTCCAAGGAGCAAACATATTTTAATTCCATGGCTGCAGTCACCATCTGCAGTGATTTTGGAACCCTCCCCCTCAAAAATGAAGTCTCTCACTGTTTCCATGGCTTCACCATCTATTTGCCAAAAGTGATGGGACTGGATGCCATGATCTTAGTTTCCTGAATGCTAAGTTTTAAGCCAGGTTTTTCCCTCTCCTCTTTCACTTTCATCGAGGCTCTTTAGTTCTTCTCTTTCTGTCATAAAGGCGGTGTCATCTGCATATCTGATGTTATTGATATTTCTCCTGGCAATCTTGATTCCAATTTGTGTTTCATCCAGCCTGGTATTTCACATGATATATTCTGCATATAAGTTAAATAAGCAGGGTGACAATATACAGCCTGGACATACTCCTTTCCTGATTTGGAACTAGTCTGTTGTTCCATGTCCAGTTCTAACTGTTACTTCCTGACCTGCATACAGATTTCTTAGGAGGCAGGTCAGGTGGTCTGGTATTCCCATCTCTTTAAGAATTTTCAACAGTTTGTTGTGATCCACACAGTCATAGGCTTGGGCATAGTCAATAAAGCAGAAGTACATGTTTTTCTGGAACTCTCTTGCTTTCTCTAGGATCCAACAAATGTTGGCAATTTGATCTCTGGTTCCTCTGCCTTTTCTAAATCCACTTTGAACATCTGGAAGTTCACTGTTCACAAACTGATGAAGCCTGGCTTGGAGGATTTTGAGCATTATTTTGCTAGCTAAACATGTTGTTAGTTTGTCCTAATATTGTGTTGTTACATTTGGATCACTTCGTTTACATGATGTCTTCCAAGTTTTTTCCACTGTAAGTTACTATGCTTCCATTGGAGGAGATAACTTGTGTATGTAATATGGACATATGTAAGTATCTGGATCCTCATAAGAGTTTGACCCACTAGTTTTAGCATCTGTTGATAATGATTTAACTCCATTATTTCTTCTATATTGTTTATACTATTAAAGAGTTTTCCCATATCCACCTTTTTAGAGCACTATATTTCCTGGTACCCTAGCTGCCAACTCTCCTGAGTACCTGGTGCTGCCAGAACCCCTGCAACCCAAGCAGCTGCACCACTTCCACACCTGGCCCTCACTGGGGCAGACCCAAGTCCTCCAGGGCAGCCTCAGGAGCAAACCCCAGTGGACGACCGATATGCAGAGGTAGAAATAAAACCGCAGTTGAAACCCAGGGGCAGTGTGACTGAGGAAGAAGACCCAAAACCCTCCCAACCCGCTGTACAAGCTGCACATTAAATCCGCATGATCAACTAGGCAGACTCTGTGTCTAGGGAACATATATAAAAGGGCATTGAGAGCTCCCACAAAAGAAAACACACTAGTTGTGATAGCTGTGGACACTGGAGGCAAGAACACACAGGAGTAGGAGCAGATTAGGATCTGAGCTGCCGCCACAGCAGGTCCAGAGACCAGCACAGCGTTGGAGGGCATCCTAGGGAGGTGAGGTGGACTGTGACTCCCAGTGAGGGAAAGGATTCTGACAGCAGTGATGCAAGAAAAACATTTATTATTCTTATGTTTTGACTTGTTCTATAGATTATTTTTGGATTTTTCCTCTTTTTTTCCCTCCCCCTGCCTTGTAGTTGTTGATTTTATTGGCACTTGAAATCTAACTGAGCTTTTGAGCTTTATTTTTTTTCCTCTCATTCACATTTTTATTGTTGTTATAAACCTCTGCCTCCTTGTTGGGCTTTTGCAGTACTGGGCAGCTTTTTTCTTTCTTTTCTCTTTTTAATTTTAATTTTTTAAACCTATTATTATTTTTTCTAAATTTATTCCTTTGTTTGCTTTTCCTACTGTTCTTTTCCCCTTGCAGTTAATTTCAATATATATAAATATTCTTTATCTACCTCTATTTAACTCTGCATATCTACTCTTTCTTTCTTTTCTTTCTTTCCTTTAGTCTCAACATATTTGTTAGTTTTATTTTCATTGCTTTATACCCCAGTTGGCACCTTGATTTAGTTTTGTTTTCCAGTTTGTGCTTTAGTTACTTTTGTTCTGGTAGAAATAATTTTTGGTTCCCTTTGTTTGCCAGGTCAAACTCTTGCCCTCTACTTTTGTTGGACTGTTTTTATCTTGCTTATGGGTGTATATATATATTGTATATTCAGCCACACTTTTTACTGTTGTTATTAACCTCTCCCCCTACATCGGGCCTTTGCAGTTCTATGGAGTTTTCCTTTTATTCCATTTTTCTTTCTTCTCCCTTTTTTCCCCTCTTTTTTTTTTATAATTTTAACTTTTAATTTTTTTAACCTATTATATTCTTTCTGCATTTATTCCTTTGTTTGCCTTTTGTACTGCTCTTTTCCCCTTGCAGTTAATCTTTTATACAAATCTTCTTCATCTACCTCTATTTAACTTTGCATTCTATTCTTTCTCTCTTTTCTTTCTTTCCTTTCCTCTCAACACATTTGTTGGTTTTTCTTTTAATTCCTATATTCCCCGCTTGGCGCTTTGCTTTAGTTTTGTTTTCCAGTTTGTGCTTTAGTTAGTTTTGTTCTTAATTAGTAAATATGATTTTTTATTTCTGTTGTTCACCGAGTCAATCTATTGTACTTTATTGTTGTTGGAATGTTTTGACTTTGCTCATGGGTGTATATGTGAATATTCCATTATTTCAATTATTATTTGTCTGATTTTGTAACTGCCATTTGTCTGGGGTCCATCTTTGGTTTCTCATTTTTGGATATTTGTTTTAATCTCACTTAATGCCATAACAAACCACTTGTGGAAACTTTGTTCCTGAGATCAAGACCTGAGCCTTTTGAGTAGGAGCACTGACTCCAAGATGCTAGACTACCAGAGAACTAACCCTAAGGGCTATCAAATAGTGAGAATTCACACAAAGGAAACCACTGGAATACAAGACCCAGCATCACCAAACCACCAATAACACCCTGTGCCGGACTCCTCATCTAAACAACAAACAAAACAAAAATACTAACAAAATCATCAGAAGACAGGATTACAACCTCTCTCAGCCTTTCCCATCAGAGGAAAAACAACAAACAAAAATTCAGCACAAATCTCACCCTATAAGAAGTTTACACAAACCACTGGATCAATCTTACAGGGCAGACACCAAAAGGAAGAATTCAACCTTGAAGCCTAGAAAAGGAGACCTCGAACACAACACGTTAAAAAATGAAAAGGCAGAGAACTACTACACAAATGAAGAAACAAACTAAAAACACAGAAGTCCAAATAAATGAAGAGGAAACAGGCAAGCTACCTGAAAAAGAATTCAGATAACTGATAATAAACCTTGAAAGCAAAATGGAGAAAATTCAAGAATCAATTAACAAAGACCTAAAAGAATTAAAGAATGAGCATGCAGAGACACACAATGACTGAAATTAAAAATGATCTAGAAGGAATCAACAGCAGAATATCTGAAGCAGAAGAATGAATCCGTGAGCTGGAAGATAAAATGCTGGAAGTAACTTCTGAAGAGAAGAATAAAGTAAAAAGAAAGAAAAGAACTGAGGATAGTCTCAGAGACCTGTGGGGCAACATCAAATGCACCAACATTAGAATTATAGGGGTCCCAAAAGAAGAAGAGAAAAAGAAAGTGTATGAGAAAATTTTTGAAGAGATGAAATTTTCCCAAACATGGAAAGGGAAACAGTCAAGTCCAAGAGGCACAAAGAGTCCTATCCAGGATAAACCCAGGGAGAAACATGCCAAGACACATACTAATCAAACTTACAAAGACTAAACACAAAGAAAGAATATTAAAAGCAGCAAGGGAAAAGCAACAAGTAACATACAAGGGAAACCCCACCCGCTTAACAGCTGATCTTTCAGCAGAAACTCTGCAGGCCAGAAGGGAATGGCAGGATATATTTAAAGTACTGAATGGGAAAAATCTACAACCAAGATTACTGTACCCAGCAAGGATCTCTCATTCAAAACTGATGGAGAAATAAAAAGCTTTTCAGACAAGCAAAAGTTAAGAGAATTCAGTGCAACCACACCAGCCTTACAACAAACACTAAGCAGACTCTATAGTCAAGAAATACAAGAGAAGAAAAAAGATCTATAAAATCAACCCCAAGCAATTAAGAAAAGGGCAATAGGAATATATATATCAATAATTACTTTAAATGTAAATGGATTAAATGCTCCAACCAAAAGACACAGACTGGTTGAATGGATACAAAAACAAGACCCATATATAAGCTGTGTACAAGAAAACCACTTCAGACCTCAAGACTTCAGACATATAGACTGAAAGTGAGAGGATAGAAAAATATATTCCACACAAATGTGAAGCAAAAGAAAACAAGAGTAGCAATTCTCACATCAGACAAAACAAACCTCAAAATAAAGATTACAAGAGATAAGGAAGGACACTACATAATGCACCCAACACAGGAGCACATCAATACATAAGACAAACACTGACAGACATAAAAGGAGAAATTGACAGTAACACAGTAACAGTAGGAGACTTTAACACCCCATTCACACCAATGGACAGATCATCAATACAGAAAATTAATAAGGAAACACAAGTATTAAATGATATATTAGATGAGATGGATCTTGTTGACATCTTCAGGACACAGCATCCTAATACAGAAGAATACACATTCTTCTCAAGTGCACATGGAACATTCTCCAAGATAGACATCTTGGGTCACAAATCAAACCTCAGTAAATTTAAGAAAATTGAAATCATATCAAGCATCTTCTCCAACCACAACACTCTGCGACTAGACATTAATTACAAGAAAAAAAACTTTAAGAAACACAAACACATGGAGATGAAACAACACATTTCTAAATAACCAACAGGTTACTGAAGAAATCAAAAGGGAAATTAAAAAAATTCTAGAAACAAATGACAATGAAAAAATGACAACTCAAAACCTATAGGATGCAACAAAAGCAGTCCTAAGAGGGAAGTTTATAGCAACACAATCCTACCTCAAGAAACAAGAAAAACATTGAATAGACAGCCTAACTTTACATCTGAAACAACTGGAAAAAGAAGAACAAAAAGACCCCAAAATTAGTAAAAGAAAAGAAATCACAAAGATCCAAGCACAAATAAATGAAAAAGAAATGAAAGAAACAATATTAAAGACTAATAAAACTAAAAGCTGCTTCTTTGAGAAGATAAAATTGACAAACCTTTAGCCAGACTCATCAAGGAAAAAAGAGAAGAATCAAATCAACAAAATGAAAAATGAAAAAGGAGAGGTTACAACAGACAATGCAGAAATACAAAGGTTTATAAGAGACTATTATGAACAACTATATGGCAATAAAGTGGATAACCTGGAAGAAATTGACAGGTTCTTAGAAAAGTTCGATCTTCCAAGACTGAGCCAGGAAGAAATAAAAATTATGAACAACCCAATAACAAGTGCTAAAATTGAAGCTGTGATCAAAAGTCCCCCAAAAAACAAAATCCCAGGACCAGATGCCTTCACAGGAGCACTCTATCAAACATTTAGAGAAGAGCTAATGCCTATGCTTCTAAAACTCTTTCCAAAAATTGCAGAGGAAGGAACACTTCCAAACTCATTCTATGAGGCCACCATCTCCTTTATACCAAAACCAGACAAAGACAACACAGAAAAAGAAACTACAGGCCAATATCACTAATGAACATAGATGCAAAAATCCTCAACAAAATTTTAACAAACAGAATTCAGCAACACATCAGAAAGCTCATACACCATGATCAAGTTGGGTTTATTCCAGGAATGTAAGGATTCTTCAATATATGCAAATCAATCAATCTGATACACCATGGTAACAAACTGAAAGATAAAACCATATGATTATCTCAATAGATGTAGAAAAAGCCTTTGACAAAATTCAGGACCCGTTTATGATCAAAACTCTTCAAAAAATGGGCATAGAAGGAACCTACCTCAACATAGTAAAGGCCATATATGATAAGCCTACAGCAAACATTATTCTCAATGGTGAAAAATGGAAAGCATTCCCACTAAGATCAGGAATAAGACAAGGATGTCCACTTTTGCCACTATCATTCAACATAGTTCTAGAAGTCCTAGCTACAGCAATCAGAGAAGAAAAAGAAATGAAAGGAATCCATATCGGAAAAGAAGTAAAGCTCTCACTGTTTGCAGATGACATGATACTGTACATAGAAAACCCTAAAGATAGCATCAGAAAATTACTAGGGCTAATCAGTGAATTTAGCAAAGTTAACAAAATCAATACACAGAAATCACTTGCATTTCTATATATCAATGAAAAATCAGAAAGAGAAATTAAGAAATCAACCCCATTCACCATTTCAACAAAAAGAGTTAAATATCTAGGAATAAACTCACCTAAGGAGACAAAAGAACTGTACACAGAAAAGCACTGTTTCAAAGCACTAAGTAAAAATATCCTTAATCTTAAATTAACTGAAGTATAGGACTATTACTTCACCCAAAATAAACCTTTCAAGGACCTTCAGTTTTCTCAAATTCCCTTAATATTTTTGTTCTAGATCATGGTCATTTGTTCAACTACTAGGACAGTCACTCCAGAAGGAATGATAGGAATAAAATGCTTTTCACAGGTAACAGATGAGAAGTTCCGTGTGATAAAAAGTCAATCATTCAGTGCATTTATATGCGTTTCCTGAGATTCTATAAATATTTCAAAAGAAAAGATTTTTTAAGTAAATCATTACAGGCAGGGACATAAATGTTAGTAGGCTCAGGCAACTGTTATGCTAAGAGCTAAACCATATGCAACTCAACCGAAATTTCTTTCTTACAACTCAGAAACAAACATCACAGAGAAAAAGAAATACCTCAGAAAAGATAACTACAAATGAGCAGGCACATATCTAAAGAGCTCTCACACTGAAACCTGTTAAGGTCAGGACTAATTTCCAGCCAGGACTGAAGCTATGGATTTTTTTTTTTTACCAAGATTGTTAGCCAAGAATGAAAATCCAAAAAAGGAATATAAGGCACATCCTTTCCTCCATACATTTTCAACCACAATTCTTGTTTTGGAAAAGAAAGCAAAATTAATCATTTATCTTTTAAAGGCTTTCACAACTACAACACACCAAAAATAACTTCTACACATAAGAGCTATCATTCTGTTACTGACTTCTTGGTTTTAAAATCCAAAGATCCACTTTCTGAGTGCCTTAGGAGTTCGAAACATCATGAGAAATGCACATATTGTTGTTATGTCATTCAAAAACAAATATACACTAGTTGTATGAAAACCCTCCTTCCCATATTTTTTTAACACTCCTTTATCACTAGTCTTGGCTTATTTGTATTCTTTTTCCTGTTCATACCCTGCATAGATATTCCCCAAATTCCTTTTATTCTTTAGTCTTTAATTAGTAGCCCTTTCTCATGGGAATCGAAAGACCAAGTTTCCCATGTCACTGTAAAGGATGTGCATCCACATTATTTGTACTACAAAGCTTCAGCCTCAGCACTTTTGACATTTGGGGCCAGAAAATTCTTTGCTGTGGGTGTTTTTCTGGCCAGACCAGGGTGGTGAGGACCTCTACCCTCTCTATCCAGAAGCTCCACTGGTGTGACAACTAGAAAATATCCTCCAGATGCCTTCTAGGGAGCAAAATCAACCTCCCCCCACAAAAAAAAAAAAAAAAAAAAAAAAAAGAACCCACTGGTAGAATGGCAACCCACTCCAGCATTCTTGCCTGGAGAATCCCAGGGACAGAGGACCCTGGTGGGTTGCTGTCGATGGGGTCACACAGAGTCAGACACGACTGAAGCGACTTAGCAGCAGCAGCAGCAAAGCATGATTTTTCTGGGATCTCTAGTGAATATACCAGGTTTTCAAAGAAATAGCTTCACTCTGATTGACTATAACTCAAATAACTCCAGCCTTCTGTAAACACTGATAATTGCTCAGCGTATGGTTTTGTCATTCTTTGCCTGGCCTTGTATGGCTTGATATTCATCAATAAGCCCATAAGCACCTCTATGCAAACTTCTGAAGCTGTTTCTGCATACCAGTGCCTCTTCCCTGGAACTCTGCCTCCAAAAGTCTACCCACTTTAATCTCTTAACTCCAGTCTCTGTCTCTTCAACCTACTGAGCCCGTGTCTACCGAGGCACAGCAGTCCAAAATCTGACAACAGGAAGAGAACCAGGGAAATCCCATCTCATTTGTTCCCCTTCTCTCATGGAACAAAGCCCTATCCTGCCTACTACCTAGTATCTGAAAACTGCTGTTTCATACATTTCTTCCCAGCTTTCTAGTTGTTTATGGCAAAAGTGTGATTAAAGATCCATGTATTCTTTCATACCATCCAAAATCCATGAGCCTCTGAGAAAAGGATAATTCTGCTTTTAAAAAACAGGAGATTATAGCCTCAGTGTATCTCTAGTATGTCTTAAGTCCTTACATGAAAAAATAAAGTGCGTACTCTTAGGAATCTAATTATGGTCTTGAATATCATTCCCTTTTCAAAAGTACCAAAGCTTTTCAAAACCTCCAATTAAAATAGATAAATTTATATATATTTTTTAAGTGACTGATTACATAAGTGGTACTGAATAACTCAAGGTGTATCTGAGACACACTGTGTCAGAGGGCAAGGATGACTTCCAAGGTACATAGAAAATAACCACTATGATTTTAATTTTTCCTTTAAGATCCCATCAATATAATAAAGCAACATATATAACTAAAAGTACAGCTACTAGAAATAAAAGGGTAATTTTATCGCTATTTTCAAGAGATAATTGTCTACCAGAAACTTCAATAATGTTCTGTAGTTTAGTAAGTTGACTGAATAAAAACGAATAGGCAAATATTCTTAACTTTCCTACATAGTAACTGTAATGAAAAAGACCTCTGATCACACCAGTAACAAAACTATGTGATACAAGTAAATAATTAAAACAAGGAGTGTGTAACATCATGTAAAGAAGACATAAAACTATCCTGAAAATAACAAAGGATTTTGAATAAATAATGGAATTTTTGAATAATGGATTTCGAATTTAAAATGGAATAATTAGAAAATTTGACACATATCAATATAAATCTTTGATTTTTACCAATAGCTATAAAATGTAAAACAATATTATAATGGGATGAGAATAGCTGGATCAATAAAATAAAATAGCCATTATATATATTTTTAAAAAATGAATAATATACATGACACCACAGCTTATATACCACATGGAATTAGAAACCCAATGGGTAAAAGGCAGAAACAGATAATTCTATGATAAACACACAATATTAAACACATGAATATATGTTCAATCTCAGCAACAGACAAAGGAGACTTAATTAAAACCATAATGAAGGGGGATGGAAAAAGATAGTTCATGCAAAAGGAAATCAACAGAAAGCTGGAGTAGCAATCCTCATATCAGACACAATATATTTTAAAATAAAGGCTACTACAAGAGACAAAGAACAGTACATAATGATCAAGGGATCAAAACAAGAAGACATAACAATTATAAATATTTATGTACCCAACAGAGGAGTAACTCAATACAGAGGGCAAATGCTAACAGATGTAAAAGAGGAAGTTGACATTAACAAAATAATAGTGGGGGAGTTTAACATCCCACTTATACCAGATCATCCAGACAGAACATTAATAAGGAAACACAAGCCTTAAATGACACATTAGACCAGATGGACCTAATTGATATTTAGAGAACGTGCATAAGTCATGTTCTACTCTTTGTGACCCTATGGACTGTAGCCCACCAGGCTCCTCTGTCCATGGGGTTCTCCATGTAAGAATACTGGAGTGGCTTGCCCTGCCTTCCTCCAGGGGATCTTCCTGACCCAGGGATCAAACCTGTGTCTTACATCCTCTGCACTGGCAGAAGGGTTCTTAACCACTAGTGCCACCTGGGAAGGACATTCTACCCAAAAACATCAGAATGCACTATTTTCTCAAGTGCACATGGAACTTTCTCCAGGATAGATCACATGCATCACATCATCAGTAAATTTAAGAATACTGAAATTGTATCAAGTATCTTTTTTGACCAAAATGCTAGGAGATTAGATAACAATTATAGGAAATAAACTGTAAAAAACACAAACACTGAGATTAAACAATACAATTCTAAACAACAAAGTGATCATTGATATCAATGAGGAAATTTAAAAATACCCAGAAATGACAACAAAAAACACAATTATCCAAAACCTATGGGATAAAACAAAAGCAGTTCTAAGAGAGTTTTTTAGCAATACAATCCTACCTCAAGAAATGAGATAAACATCAAATAAACAACCTAACCATACACCTAAAAAAAACTAGAAAAAGAACAAAGAACTCCCAAAATTAGTAGAAGAAAATAAATCATAAAGATCAGAGCAGAAATGAAGGGAAAAAATAGCAAAGATCAGTACAACTGAAAGCTGGTTCTTTGAGAAGATAAACAAAACTGACAAACTATTAGCCAGACTCATCAAGCAAAAAGGGAAGACTCAAAACAATAAAATTAGAAATGAAAAAGAAGTTACAATAGAAATGCAGAAATACAAAAAAACAAAACAAAACAAAAACATCATATGTGACTTTGATGAGCAACTATATGCCAATAAAATAGATAACCCCAAAGAAATGGACAAATTTTTAGACCAGTACAACCTCCCAAGACTGAACAAGGGGAAAATAGAATATATGAGCAGACCAATCACAAACTGTGAAATTGTGATCAAAATCTTCCAACAAACAAAAGCTCAGGGCCAGATGGTCTCACAGGTGAATTGTACCAAGCATTTAGAAATGCTCAAACTACCCAAAAAATTGCAGAGGGAAGAACACTTCCAACCTCATTCTATGAGGCCACAATCACCCTTACACCAAAAGCAGAAAAAGATATTGCAAAAAAGGAGAATTGTGGGCAGACCAATATCACAGATAAACATTCTCAAGAAAATACTAGAAAACTGAATCCAACAATACACTATGCTATGCACTATGGATCATACACTATGGATCATCCACTATGGATCATTCACTATGGATCATTCACTATGGATCATATACTATGGATCATTCACTATGGATCATACACTATGGATCATTCACTATGGATCATACACTATGATAAAGGGAGGTTTATCCCAAGGATTCAAGAAATCTTCAATATATGCAAATTGATCAATGATACATCATATTAACAGATTGAAAGATAAAAACCATATGACAATCTCAATACATGCAGTGAAAGGTTTTGACAAAATTCAACACCCGTTTATGATAAAAACTCCAGAAAGTGGGCAAAGAGGGAACCTACCTCAACATAATAGAAGCAATGTAAAACAAACCCACAGCAAACATTATTCTCAATGGTAAAACCCTGAAAGCACTTCTTCTAAGATCAGGAATAAGAGAAGGGTGCCCAGGAAAAGAGGAAAGATGGCGGAGGAAGAGGACGGGAAGACAACTTTCTCCCTCACGAATTCCTCAAAAGAACATTTCAACGCCGAGCAAATTCCACAAAACAACTTCTGTAGGCTGGCAGAGGACATCAGGCAACCAGAAAAGCAGACCATTGTCTTCAAAAACAGGTAGGAAAAAATATAAAAGACGAAAAAGGAGACAAAGGAGGTGGGGAGGGAGCTCCGTCCGGGGAAGGGAAGCCCATCCCGGGAAGGGAATTTTAAGAAGAGAGGTTTCCAAACACCAGGAAACACTCTCCCTGCCGAGTCTGTGGCGAGCCTTGGAAACACAGAGAGCAACATAACAGGAAGGAAAAATAAAGGAATAATTAAAACCAAGAGATTACAAGCCCAACAGTAACTCCCCCAACGGAAAAGCAGCACGGACGCCTGCATCCGCCACTGGGAAGTGGGGGCAGGGCAGGGACGCGCGGGAGGCGCGGGCTGCAGAGCTTTGTAAGAATCGGGCAGGAACGCCCCACGCGCAACCAGAACGATCAAACTTGGGCTAGCAAACCAGACTGTGGGATAGCTACCACGCGAAAAGCTCGAACATAACACACCACCAGGACCGAGCACAGAACAAAGGACGGAACGGGAAAAGCCGGCTGCAGACCATCCCCCGCCGGGGACAGGCAGCCAGAGCCGTAAGGACTGGAAAGGGGCAATTGCAGACCCGGAGAGACTTCACTTACCTAACTACAAGCAGGCTTCTTTGCTAAGACTTCTGGGGGTGCTGGACAGTCACAGTCTGCCTCACGGGGGGCGCCAGCGGTCCACCCAGAAAGCTGAGCAGCAGTGGCAGAAAAGGTGACAAGCCGCGGCGATCACGCTCGCCAAACTCCTGAGCTACTCGGACCTGGGAAGGGCACAAAGCACAGTCCCAGCCGAATCTGTGCCTCTGAGGGCTGCCTGAGCGCCGAACCTGAGCGGCTTGAACTGGGGAAGTGCACACAGCCTAGGGCCGGCCCCAGACGGTTCCCGGCTGAGCATCGTAGAGCCGGAGCGGTTTGTAAGCCGCGAGAAGCGACAGGTCAAGTGGGCTGAGGCACTGTGTGACACGACAGTGCTATTTGTTTGCAGCATCCCCCCTCCCCACAGCGCGACTGAACTAGTGAGCCTAAAAAACCAGCAAACAGAAGTTAAACAGAGGGAACCACCTTGGAAGTGATCCCACACGGCCCACAACATCAGAGAAGAGCTAGAAATATTTTTACTATTTTTAAAATCATTCCCTTTTCTGTTTTGTTTTCTTTTTTCTTTTTCTAACTTTTTTTTAATTGTTAAGTCTTCTATTCCTCCTCTAATTTTTATTTCTATAACCTACTATTACTATTTAAAAAAAATAGTATGCTATTTTTTATTATTTTTTTATTATTTTTTTATTAATTTATTAATTTTATTAAAGCTTTGTTTTTAAAGCAAACACCATATATAGTCTTTGGATGGTTGTTGGTGGGTTTTTTTTGTCTTTTTTTTTTTTAATAATTCTTGTTTTTTTTTCTTTCTTCCTTTTTCCTTCTGCTTCTTTTCTTTAATATTGTATTTTTGAAAATCCAACCTCTACTCTAGATTTTTAATCTTTGCTCTTAGGTTTTTGTTGTCAATTTTGTACATTTAAAAACCCAAACTTCACTACCCAAGTTTACCTGAGAGCGAGATTTCTGGCTTGACCACTCTCTCCTCCTTTCGACTCTCCTTTTTCTCCACCAGGTGGCCTCTGTCTCTTTTCTCCCCCATTTCTTCTCTATCCAACTCTGTGAATCTCTGTGTGTTCCAGATGGTGGAGAACACCTAAGGAACTGGTTACTGGCAGGATTTGTCTCTCTCCTTCTCATTCCTCTCTCTTATCCTCCTGGTCACCTCTGTCTACTTCCTCCCTCTCCTCTTCCCCGTATAACTCCGTAAATACCTCTGAGCGGTCCAGACTATAGAGCGCACATAAGGAAGTGACTACTGGCTAGCTTGCTTTCTCCTCTTTTGATCTCACCGCATCTCATTCCAGTTACCTCTAACTACCCCCTCCATCTTCTCTTCTCCTTGTAACTCAGTGAACTTCTCTGAGTGTTCCTCAATGTGGAGAAACTTTTCATCTTTAACCTAGATGTTTTATCATCGGTCCTGTATAGATGGAGAAGTCTAGAGGCTACTGTAAAAACAAAACTGAAAACCAGAAGCAGGAGGCTTAAATCCAAAGCCTGAAAACATTAGAGAACTCTTGAATTCAGGGAACATCAAGCAATAGGAGCTCATCAAATGCCTCATACCTACACTGAAACCAAGCTCCACCCAAGGGCCAACAAGTTCCAAAACAAGACATACCACTCAAATTCTCCAGCAACACAGGAACACTCCCCTGAGCTTCAATATACAAGCAGCTCAAAATTATTCCAAAACCTTTGATGTCTCATAACCCATTACTGGTCACTCCACTGCACTCCAGAGAGAAGAAACCCAGCTCCACCCACCAGAACTCCAACACAAGCCTCCCTAACCAGGAAACCTTGACAAGCCACTGATAGAACCCCACCCAAAGTGAGGAAGCTCCATAATAAAGAGAACTCCACAAATTACCAGAATATAAAAAGGCCACCCCAAACGCAGCAATATAACCAAGATGAAGAGACAGAGGAATACTCAGCAAGTAAAGGAACAGGAGAAATTCCCACCAAACCAAACAAAAGAGGAAGAGATAGGGAATCTACCTGAGAAGGAATTCCGAATATTGATAGTGAAAATGATCCAAAATCTTGAAATCAAAATGGAATCACAGATAAATAGCCTAGAGACAAGGATTGAGAAGATGCAAGAAAGATTTAACAAGGACCTAGAAGAAAAAAAAAAGAGTCAAAATATAATGAATAACGCAATAAATGAGATCAGAAACACTCTGGAGGCAACAAACAGTAGAATAACGGAGGCAGAAGATAGGATTAGTGAAATAGAAGATAGAATGGTAGAAATAAATGAATCAGAGAGGAAACAAGAAAAACGAATTAAAAGAAACAAGGACAATCTCAGAGACCTCCAGGATGATATGAAACGCTCCAACATTCGAATTATAGGAGTCCCAGAAGAAGAAGACAGAAAGAAAGATCATGAGAAAATCCTTGAGGAGATAATAGTTGAAAACTTCCCTAAAATGGGGAAGGAAATAATCACCCAAGTCCAAGAAACACAGAGAGTTCCAAATAGGATAAACCCAAGGCGAAACACCCCAAGACACATATTAATCAAATTAACAAAGACCAAACACAAAGAACAAATATTAAAAGCAGCAAGGGAAAAACAACAAATAACACACAAGGGGATTCCCATAAGGATAACAGCTGATCTTTCAATAGAAACTCTTCAGGCCAGGAGGGAATGGCAAGACATACTTAAAGTGATGAAAGACAATAACCTACAGCCCAGATTACTGTACCCAGCAACGTTTCTCATTCAAATACGAAGGAGAAATCAAAAGCTTTACAGACAATCAAAAGCTGAGAGAATTCAGCACCACCAAACCAGCTCTCCAACAAATTCTAAAGGATATTCTCTAGACAGGAAACACGAAAAGGGTGTATAAACCCGAACCCAAAACAATAAAGTAAATGGTAACGGGATCATACTTATCAATAATTACCTTAAACGTAAATGGGTTGAACGCCCCAACCAAAAGACAAAGACTGGCTGAATGGATACAAAAACAAGACCCCTCTATATGCTGCCTACAAGAGACCCACCTCAAAACAAGGGACACATACAGACTGAAAGTGAAGGGCTGGAAAAAGATATACCACGCAAATAGAGACCAAAAGAAAGCAGGAGTGGCAATACTCATATCCGATAAAAAAGACTTTAAAACAAAGGCTGTGAAAAGAGACAAAGAAGGCCACTACATAATGATCAAAGGATCAATCCAAGAAGAAGATATAACAATTATAAATATATATGCACCCAATATAGGAGCACCACAATATGTAAGACAAATGCTAACAAGTATGAAAGGGGAAATCAACAATAACACAATAATAGTGGGAGACTTTAATACCCCACTCACACCTATGGACAGATCAACTAAACAGAAAATTAACAAAGAAACGCAAACTTTAAATGATACATTAGATCAGTTAGACCTAATTGATATCTATAGGACATTTCACCCCAAAACAATGAATTTCACCTTTTTTTCAAGTGCTCATGGAACATTCTCCAGGATAGATCACATCCTGGGCCATAAATCTAAACTTGATTAATTCAAAAAAATCGAAATCATTCCAAGCATCTTTTCTGACCATAATGCATTAAGATTAGATCCCAATTACAGGAGAAAAACTATTAAAAATTCCAACATATGGAGGTTGAACAACACGCTTCTGAATAATCAACAAATCACAGAAGAAATCAAAATATGCATAGAAACTAATGAAAATGAAAACACAACAACCCAAAACCTGTGGGACACTCTAAAAGCAGTGCTAAGAGGTTAAGTTCATAGCAATACAGGCATACCTCAAGAAACAAGAAAAAAGTCAAATAAATAACCTAACTCTACAACTAAAGCAACTAGAAAAGGAAGAATTGGAGAACCCCAGAGTTAGTAGAAGGAAAGAAATCTTAAAAATTAGGGCAGAAATAAATGCAAAAGAAACAAAAGAGACCATAGCAAAAATCAACAAAGCCAAAAGCTGGTTCTTTGAAAGGATAAATAAAATTGACAAACCATTAGCCAGACTCATCAAGAAACAAAGAGAGAAAAATCAAATCAATAAAATTAGAAATGAAAATGGAGAGATCACAACAGACAACATAGAAATACAAAGGATCATTAGAGACTACTATCAGCAGTTGTATGCCAATAAAATGGACAATGTGGAAGAAATGGACAAATTCTTAGAAAAGTACAATTTTCCAAAACTGAGCCAGGAAGAAATAGAAAATCTTAACAGACCCATCACAAGCACGGAAATTGAAACTGTAATCAGAAATCTTCCAGCAAACAAAAGCCCAGGTCCGGACAGCTTCACAGCTGAATTCTACCAAAAATTTCGAGAAGAGCTAACACCTATCCTACTCAAACTCTTCCAGAAAATTGCAGAGGAAGGTAAACTTCCAAACTCATTCTATGAGGCCACCATCACCCTAATACCAAAACCTGACAAAGATGTCACAAAAAAAGAAAACTACAGGCCAATATCACTGATGAACATAGATGCAAAAATCCTCAACAAAATTCTAGCAATCAGAATCCAACAACACATTAAAAAGATCATACACCATGACCAAGTGCCTTTATCCCAGGGATGCAAGGATTCTTCAATATCCGCAAATCAATCAATGTAATTCACCACATTAACAAATAGAAAAATAAAAACCATATGATTATCTCAATAGATGCAGAGAAGGCCTTTGACAAAATTCAACATCCATTTATGATAAAAACTCTCCAGAAAGCAGGAATAGAAGGAACATACCTCAACATAATAAAAGCTATATATGACAAACCCACAGCAAACATTATCCTCAGTGGTGAAAAATTGAAAGCATTTCCCCTAAAGTCAGGAACAAGACAAGGGTGTCCACTTTCACAGCTACTATTCAACATAGTTCTGGAAGTTTTGGCCACCGCAATCAGAACAGAAAAAGAAATAGAAAGAATCCAAATTGGAAAAGAAGAAGTAAAACTCTCACTGTTTGCAGATGACATGATCCTCTACATGGAAAACCCTAAAGACTCCACCAGAAAATTACTAGAGCTCATCAATGAATATAGGAAAGTTGCAGGATATAAAATCAACACACAGAAATCCCTTGCATTCCTATACACTAATAATGAGAAAGTAGAAAAAGAAATTAAGGAAACAATTCCATTCACCATTGCAACGAAAAGAATAAAATACTTAGGAATATATCTACCTAAAGAAACTAAAGACCTATATATAGAAAACTATACAACACTGATGAAAGAAATCAAAGAACACAAAGAGATGGAGAGATATACTATGTTTTTGCATTAGAAAAATCAATATTGTGACAATGACTATACTACCAAAGAAATCAAAAATTCAATGTGATTCCTATCAAATTACCAAAGTAATTTTTCAGAGAACTAGAACAAAAAATATTTACAATTTGTATAGAAACACAAAAGACCCTGAATAGTCAAGGCAATTCTGAGAAAGGAAAATGGAGTTGGGGGAATCAATCTTCCTGACTTCAAAGACTATATTACAAAGCTACAGTAATCAAGACAGTATGGCACTGGCATAAAAACAGAAATATAAATCAATGGAATAAGATAGAAAGAAAGCCCAGCAATAAACCCACATACCTATGGGCACCTTATCTTTGAAAAAGGAGGCAATAATATACAATGGGGAAAGGATGATGGCCTCTTCAAAAGGTGGTGCTGGGAAAACTGGACAGCATGTAAAAGAAAGGAATTCGAATGCCTCCAAACACCATACACAAAAATAAACTCAAAATGGATTAAAAACCTAATTGTAAGACCAGACACTATAAAACTCGTAGAGGAAAACATAGAGAACTCTTTGATAAAAATCTCAGCAAGATCCTCTTTGACCCACCTCCTAGAGTAATGGAAATAAAAACAAAATAAACCAATGAGATCTAATAAACTTAGAAGCTTTTATACAGCAAAAGAAACATTAAACAAGATGAAAAGACAATACTCAGAATGGAAGTCATTGCAAATGAAGCAACTGACAAAGGATTAATCTCCAAAATATACAAGCAGCTCACGCAGCTAAATACCAGAAAAACAAACAACCCAATTTAAAAAGTGGGCAGAAGACCTAAACAGACATTTCTCCAAAGAAGACACACAGATGGTCAAAAGACACATGAAAAGATGCTCAACATGCTCATTATTGTTGTTGTTGTTCAGTCGCTTGGTCACATCCAACTCTCTGTGACCCCATCAACTACAACATACCAGGCTTCCCTGTCCTTCACCACCTCCCTGTGTTTGCTCAAATCCGTATTCATTGAGTTGGTGATGCCATCCAACCATCTCATCCTCTGTCATCCCCTTCTCCTTCCACCTTCAATCTTTCCCAGCATCAGGGTCTTTTCCAATGAGCTGGCTCTTTGCATCAGGCGGCCAAAGTACTGGAGCTTCAGCTTCAGCATCAGTCCTTCCAATGAATATTCAGGACTGATTTCCTTTAGCATTGACTAGTTTGATCTCCTTGCTGTCCAAGAGGCTCTCAAGAGTCTTCTCCAATACTACAGTCCAAAACCATAACTTCTTCAACATTCACCCTTCTTCCTGATCCAATTCTCACATCCATACATGACTATGGTAAAAACCACAGCTTTGATTAAATGGACCTTTGTCGGCAAAGTAATCTCTCTGCTTTTCGATTGCTATCTAGGTTTGTCATAGCTTTTCTTCCAAGGAGTAAGCTCTTTATTAGGGAAATGCAAATCAAAACTGCAATGAGGCATCACTGTACACAAGTCTGAATGGCCATCACCAAATAATCTACAAACATAAATGCTGGAGAGGATGTGGGTAAAAGAGAACCCTCTTGCACTGTCATTGGGAATGTAAATTGATACAGCTACTATGGAAAACAGTATGGAGACTCCTTAAAAATCTAGGGAAAAAAACCACCATATGACCTAGCAACTCCACTACTGGGCATATACCCTGAAAACACCATAACTCAAAAAGACACATGTACCCCAAAGTTCACTGCACACTATTTACAGTAGCTAAGATGTGGAACCAACCTAGATAGCCATCAATGGATGAATGGATAAAGAAGTTGTAGTACATATATACAAAGGAATATTACTCAGCCATAACGAGAAACAAATTTGCATCCATAGTAGTGAGGTGGATGAACCTAGAGCCTGTTATACAGAGTGAAGTCAGTCAAAAGAAAAAAATGAATATTGTATATTAATGCATATATATGGAATCTTGAAAATTGGCCCTAATGAACCTGTTTGCAAGGCAGGATAGACACACAGACCGAGAATGAACTTGTAGACACAGTGGGGGAAGAGGAAGGAAGAATTGAGAGAGTAGAATTGACATACATATACTACCATGTGTAAAACAGATTGCTAGTAGGAAGCAGCTGTATAGCACATGGAACTCAACTTAATGCTTTGTGAAGACCTAGAGGAGTGGGATGGAGGAGCGGAGGGAGGCTCAAGAGGGAAGGGACATATGTATAGTTATAGTTGATTCATATTGTTGTATAGCAGAAATGAACACAACATTATAAAGCAAGTATCTTTCAACTTAAATAATTCTTACAAGTGGCAAAAAAAAATGTATAGTGAAGAACCTTCTCTTACGTGTTAAGTTAGCAAATATTAAAAATAGTGCTTATACTTGAGAAGAAATGAAAGAAGCATTTTTATATGCCTGTTCCTATAGAGGAAATTTATGAAACTTATTGGAAAGCACTTAAAAATTTTAGGTTAATATCATAAAAGGAATTACCTCTTTCAGTCTATATTTCTACTTTTGGGGATCTATCCTATAGAAAAAGCAAGAATATTTACAAATATTTATATACAAGTTTGTACATCAAAGCAAATTTTGATAATAACAAAGAATCAAATATCACATGACATTTAACATAAGAGAATGATTTAAAAAATTATAGACCTCCTTCAAAATCCAAGGGGAATTGGTTCTATGACCCCTGCAGATATCAAATTCCTTTGCCTAAAGTGCATAGGAGAGCTGATCCACCATATCTGCAGGTTCCACAGTCAATTGTACATACTTTATACATAATTGTACAAATATTGTTTTTTATAATGATTTTCAGTTTAGTTCAGTTCAGTCGCTCAGTAGTGTCTGACTCTTTGCGACCCCATGAATTGCAGCATGCCAGGCCTCCCTGTCCATCACCACTCTCAGAGTTCACTCAAACTCATGTCCATCGAGTCGGTGATGCCATCCAGCCATCTCATTCTCTGTCGTCCCCTTCTCCTCCTGCCCCCAATCCCTCCCAGCATCAGAGTCTTTTCCAATGAGTCAACTCTTCTCATGAGGTGGCCAAATTATTGGAGTTTCAGCCTCAGCATCAGTCCTTCCAATGAACACCCAGGACTGGTCTCCTTTAGGATGGACTGGTTGGATCTCCTTGTAGTCCAAGGGACTCTCAAGACTCTTCTCCAACACCACAGCTCAAAAGCATCAATTCTTCAGCACTCAGCTTTCTTCACAGTCCAACTCTCACATCCATACATGACCATTGGAAAAACCATAGCCTTTGATTTGGTTGGACCTTTGTTGGCAAAGTAATATCTCTGCTTCTTAATATGCTATCTAGGTTGGTCATAATGTTCCTTCCAAGGAGTAAGTATCTTTTAATTTCATGGCTGCAATCACCATCTGCAGTGATTTTGGAGCCCCAAAAAATAAAGTCTGACACTGTTTCCACTGTTTCCCCATCTATTTCCCATGAAGTGATGGGACCAGATGCCATGATCTTCATTTTCTGAATGTTGAGATTTAAGCCAACTTTTTCACGCTCCTCCTTCACTTTCATCAAGAGGCACTATCTAAAGCATAGAAAAATTTTTAAGAGTGAAAGTATGTGGGATTTAAAAAGCTTGCTAGTTCCCTTTATAGATAGCACCAAGTCTTCTTTGTTGAATCAGTGACTCAATGAATAAATCTGCACATTTACATACATAAACATATTTGAAGAATGAATGAATAAATGAATTTCTAAAAAGCTGGCTTGAAGCTGAACATTGAAAAAACTAAGATCGTGACATCCAGTCCAATTATTTCATGGAAACTGGTGCTGCTGGTGCTGCTGCTGCTAAGTCGCTTCAGTTGTGTCCGACTCTGTGTGACCCCATAGACGGCAGCCCACCAGGCTCCCCCGTCCCTGGGATTCTCCAGGCAAGAACACTGGAGTGGGTTGCCATTTCCTTCTCCAGTGCATGAAAGTGAAAAGCGAAAGTGAAGTCACTCAGTCGTGTCCTGGAGTGGGGTGCGATTGCCTTCTCCTCATGGAAACTAGAAGGGGAAAAAGTGGAAGCAGTGATAGATTTTATTTTCTTGGGCTCCAAAATCACTGTGGACAGTGACTGCAACTGTGAAATAAAAGACACTTGCTCCTTGAAAGAAAAGCTATGACAAACCTGTAAAGTGAATGTATTTAGTCGCTTAGTCGTGTCTGACTCTTTGCAACCACGTGAACTGTAGCCCTCCAGGCTCCTCTGTCCACGGGACTCTCCAGACAAGAATACTAGAGTGGGTTACCATTTCCCTTCTCCAGAGGATGTTCTCAACCCAGGGACTGAACCTGGATCACCTGCATTTCAGGCAGACTCTTTACCATCTGAGCCACCAGGGAAGACAGTGTATTAAAAAGCAGACACATCACTTTGCTGACAGAGGTCCAGTTAGTCAAAACTATGGTTTTTCCAGTAGTCATGTACAGATATGAGAGCTGGACCATAAAACAAGTCTGAGCACTGAAGAACTGATGCTTTTGAACTGTGGTTCTGGAAAAGACTCTTGTGACTCCCCTGGGCTGAAAGAAGATCAAATCAGTCAATCCTAAAGGAATTCAACCCTGAATATTCATTGGAAGGACTGATGGTGAAGCTCAGATTCTTTGGTCAATTAAGGCAAAGAGCCTATTCATTGAAAAGGAAAAGACCCTGATGCTGGAAAAGATTGAAGGCAAGAGGAGAAGGGGATGGCAGAGAATGAGAGGGTTAGAAAGCAACACCAACTCAATGGACAAATTTGCACAAACTCCAGGAGATAGTGAAGGACAGAGGAGCCTAGTGTGCTACAGCCCATGGGGCTACAAAGAGTCAGATACGACTTAGCTTAGCTACTGAACAACAACAACACATGTACATACGTGGACAAAGAAACAAAGCTTGCAGGAGAAGAGTTAAGTCTGTATTGTAAAAAATATGGTTAATTTTTTGCTTTCTACTTTAGATTTCTAAATTTTCAAAGTCTTCAATGACGAAGAAGTATTGCTTATTTAAGCAACGTCCATGAATTTGAAGGAGTAAGATTAGATAGTTAGCAGATCAATAATTGTTCTGTTGGACAAATGTAGGCTCCAGATAAGCTTTATCTGACATGGCCAGAGTGTTCAAAAAAATATTTATAGCATTCATTGTTCAAGAAGATTTGGGGTGAAGGAGAAAATTGAAGCAGAGTAGGTTTGCTGCTGCTGCTGCTAAGTCGCTTCAGTCGTGTCCGACTCTGTGCGACCCCATAGACGGCAGCCCACCACGCTCCCCCGTCCCTGGGATTCTCCAGGCAAGCCATTTCCTTCTCCAATGTATGAAAGTGAAAAGTGAAAGTGAAGTCACTCAGTCGTGTCCGACTCTTCACGACCCCATGGACTGCAGCCTTCCAGGCTCCTCGGTCCATGGGATTTTCCAGGCAAGAGTACTGGAGTGGGGTGCCATTGCCTTCTCCGAGAGTAGGTTTATATATATATATATATATCAAGTAAAAATAAAAATGAGAGTTTGAAGAAACATGATTAAATGAATCCAGAATAAACAAATGAAACACTATAAATTGGTAACAACAGAACAGTCAAAACTAATGTGGTAACACTAGTATAATCATAAAGTTAAACCTATCAGTGAATTTATGTATATATATATAAATATATATATAAATATATATATATATATATACACAAACACACATATGCATGTATACAAACATACATGTGAGTGTGAGACAGTCAATTCCTAGGCAGGTTTATAAGAAGTCTGGGATCCCTGAGGAGGAGAAACAGGGAATCTGGGGCTCTTGAGGAGAAGATAGGGGTCTGGAATTCTCAAGGAGGAGGAAAGGAGAAACATTTTTTTCTACGTTCCTTAGTAAGGATTATATAGCAATAATGTATCCTGCTTGAGGACAGTTTCTCCTTCCTGAAAACCTTCTGACTAATCCTGATATCTTAAAATGTAAATTATGGGAGTGGGTCTAGTAAAATTTTTACAACCTTGAGACATTCTTCTGATCTACTGCAATAACTAATTTAAAAAGTATAGAACTCCCTTCCTTAGACTAAGCAAGGGGGGCACTCTCCATCATCTTTCTGATGTCTGTGTCAGAAGCTTTCTCTGTCCCTTTTTCACTTTAATAAAACTCTGCTAGGCAAAAGCTCTTGAGTGATCAAGCCTGGTCCCTGGTCCTGAAGCTAAATCTTCCCTGGAGATCAAGAATTCAACACTGTTCACCATAAGCTATCACATGCACAGAGATGTTTCAAAAAATAAAATGGCAACCTACTCCAGAATTCTTGCCTGGGAAATCCCTTGGACAGAGGAGCCTGTCTGTAGCTTAAGACCCCAAGCTACAGTCCATGCGGTTCTAAGAGAATCAGATGAAAGACCTTGCAACTAAATATACAAAGCAATACAACTAGGTACGTGTAGCAATGGTAACACAACTAGTTTAATGTCTTTCTTTGAATATCAAATTAACCTCATTCATTGATCCTGTCTGTTGGCATATTTAAATCTGTGACCCCTTAAAGTTATTAACAGAAAGAATATATTTTAATTTGGATAGTGTTTTACATTTGTATTCAAATGTGAGCTTTTTTTAACTTACTGTCTTCATACTGAAATCTGCTTTTTATTATTCTAATACTTATTATTTTAATGTTGTGTGATTTTTGGCTTTAAGCTAATTTTCTGAAAGTCAACCCATAGAAAGCTAATTTGCCTTGCCAATTCACTTAATGTCAAACTACTTAACAGTTAATTCATGAAATAGTTATCTAGTATTTGTGAAATGAAATTATCAATCTTATTATTTACTGTTATTTTTAAGCTCTTAAATTATACAAGATTGAATGGAGTAGCTATCACTGAATTGAAAGATTTCTGTGAAGTTTTAGTAAAGTACTCTTTATTTTGTCTTCAGAAATGTATCTTACTACAATTCCCATTTATATAAGCCCAATTTATATCTCTCTAGGTATACAGGCTGGAGAAGGCAATGGCACCCCACTCCAGTACTCTTGCCTGGAAAATCCCATGGACAGAGGAGCCTGGTAGGCTGCAGTCCATGGGGTCGTGAAGAGTCAGACACGACTGAGTGACTTCACCTTCACTTTTCATTTTCATGCGTTGGAGAAGGAAATGGCAACCCACTCCAGTATTCTTGCCTGGAGAATCCCAGGGACGGGGGAGCCTGGTGGGCTGCCGTCTATGGGGTCGCACAGAGTCGGACATGACTGAAGCCACTTAGCAGCAGCAGCAGCAGCAGTTATACTAGCAGAGACAGTTTTTTTAATTTTTGTGAGAACAAAAACAGAACACTGTTTTATGATCTGGCATGTAAGAAGCTTGGAAGTCACCACTCCATCTTAACAAGTTAAAAAAAGAGAACAAACTGAAAATCAACAATTTTTATGTCCGAGAACTAAAGGTCATGGGACAAACTGCTGCCTCCAAAATGGTTGAGGCAGACAGGCAAACACAGAGAACCACAAATCATCAGAGTGGAAACGCAGGAGCAGAAATCCCCATGAGATTCAGTACCAGAATAGGAAACAGATATACTACCAGAGGCTCAGTTTGGTCAAGTCTGACAGTTAAAAACTCTAAGAGTGCCCAGCACCACCAAACCAGCTCTCCAACAAATGCCAAAGAATACTCTCTAGACAGGAAACACAAAAGGGCGTATAAACCCGAACCCAAAACAATAAAGTAAATGACAACGGGATCATACTTATCAATAATTACCTTAAATGTAAATGGGTTGAATGCCCCAACCAAAAGGCAAAGACTGGCTGAATGGATACAAAAACAAGACCCCTATATATGCTGCCTACAAGAGACCCACCTCAAAGCAATGGACACATACAGACTGAAAGTGAAGGGCTGGAAAAAGATATTCCACGCAAATAGAGACCAAAAGAAAGCAGGAGTAGCAATACTTATATCCAATAAAATAGACTTTAAAACAAAGGCTGTGAAAAGAGACAAAGAAGGCCACTACATAATGATCAAAGGATCAATCCAAGAAGAAGCTATAACAATTATAAATATATATGCACCCAACATAGGAGCACCACAATATGTAAGACAAATGCTAACAAGCATGAAAGGGAAAATTAACAATAACACAATAATAGTGGGAGACTTTAATACCCCACTTACACCTATGGATAGATCAACTAAACAGAAAATTAACAAAGAAATGCAAACTTTAAATGATACAATAGACCAGCTAGACCTAATTGATATCTATAGGACATTTCACCCCAAAACAATGAATTTCACCTTTTTCTCAAGTGCTCACGGAACCTTCTCTAGGACAGATCACATCCAGGGCCATAAATCTAACCTTGATAAATTTTAAAAAATCAAAATCATTCCAAGCATTTTTTCTGACCATAATGCATTATAAGATTAGATCTCAATTACAGGAGAAAAACTATTAAAAATTCCAACATATAGAGGCTGAACAACACGCTTCTGAATAATCAACAAATCACAGAAGAAATCAAAAAAGAAATCAAAATATGCATAGAAACTAATGAAAATGAAAACACAACAACCCAAAACCTGTGGGACACTATAAAAGCAGTGCTAAAAGGAAAGTTCATAGCAATACAGGCATACCTCAAGAAACAATAAAAAAGTCAAGTAACCTAACTCTACACCTAAAGCAACTAGAAAAGGAAGAAATGGAGAACCCCAGAGTTAGTAGAGGGAAAGAAATCTTAAAAATTAGGGCAGAAATAAATGCAAAAGAAACAAAAGAGACCATAGCAAAAATCAACAAAGCAAAAAGCTGGGTCTTTGAAAAGATAAATAAAATCGACAAACCATTAGCCGGACTCATCAAGAAACAAAGGTAGAAAAATCAAATCAATAAAATTAGAAATGAAAATGGAGAGATCACAACAGACAACACAGAAATACAAAGGATCATAAGAGACTACTATCAGCAATTATATGCCAATAAAATGGACAACGTGGAAGAAATGGACAAATTCTTAGAAAAGTACAACTTTCCAAAACTGAACCAGGAAGAAATAGAAAATCTTAACAAACCCATCACAAGCACGGAAACTGAAACTGTAATCAGAAATCTTCCAGCAAACAAAAGCCCAGGTCCAGACGGCTTCACAGCTGAATTCTACCAAACATTTAGAGAAGAGCTAACACCTATCCTACTCAAACTCTTCCAGAAAATTGCAGAGGAAGGTAAACTTCCAAACTCATTCTATGAGGCCACCACCAGCTAATACCAAAACCTGACAAAGATGCCACAAAAGAAGAAAACTACAGGCCAATATCACTGATGAACATGGATGCAAAAATCCTTAACAAAATTCTAGCAATCAGAATCCAACAACACATTAAAAAGATCATACACCATGACCAAGCGGGCTTTATCCCAGGGATGCAAGGATTCTTCAATATCTGCAAATCAATCAATGTAATTCACCACATTAACAAATTGAAAAATAAAAGCCATATGATTATCTCAATAGATGCAGAGAAGGCCTTTGACAAAATTCAACATCCATTTATGATTAAAACTCTCCAGAAAGCAGGAATAGAAGATAACCATGTATGCGAGACAGCAAAAGAGACACAGATGTTTAGAACAGACTTTTGGACTCTGTGGGAGAGGGAGAAGGTGGGATGATTTGGGAGAATGGCATTGAAACATGTATACTATCATGTAAGAAACAAATCGCCAGTCTATGTTCAATACAGGATACAGGATGCTTGGGGCTGGTGCACGGGGATGATCCAAAGAGATGATATGGGGTGGGAGGTGGGAGGGGGGTTCAGGATTGGGAACTCATGTACACCCGCGGCTGATTCATGTCAATGTATGGCAAAACCAATACAGTATTGTAAAGCAAAAAAAAAAAAAAAATCTAAGAGTGTCCAATGGGCCCTACGCTTTTGTGAATTTTACCTCTAGGAGCTGGACCAGATTCTTACAGTAAATATCAGAGAAAAATTCCCTTGCATTTTCAGCAGGGGGAGGGGAAAGGAAGAAGTTTTGAAACATACCAGAATACTCTGTTCTTTTTGACAAAGTTTAACCTTAAGAGAAATTACTATATCAGAGCCTAAATTTATTGAGTTTTCTTTTTTTTCCATGCCTATCTAACATAGGTGAAGGGAAAATTGTAACTCTAGCCTACTTACCAATCATATTCCATCTAAGAAGCGGGGAAAAACTGAGAAACACTCGTAAAGTTCACAGACCAAAAGTATATTAGGTCTAAAAGACAGATCTAATGACAGGACTATAGAATACTTCCACTCTTCTTCCATAGAGCTTACCACATATTATTAAAGGCTTTCACTATGGCAGTTCCTTTTACCCAGTCGTCATGTACAGCTATCAGGAAAAAAATTACAGGGTTTAAAAAACAGCAAAACACACAGTTTGAACAGAGCAAGCATCAGAGCATCCTATAATAAGGATGTTGGAATTATCAGACTAGGAATTTACATTAACTATAATTAATATCTTAAGGACTTTAACAAATAAAATAGACTGCAAACAAGTATAGATAGGTAATAGAAGCAGACAGATGGAAATTCTAAGACAGAATCAAAAAGAAATGCTAGAGATTAAAAACTATAACAGAAATGAAGATGGGGTGAGGAGGAGACTTGTCAGAGCTAAGAATCTCTGAGTTTAAGGATTTCTCAATAGAACTTCCAAAATTAAAAGACAAAGAGGAAAAAAATACTGGAAAAAAATCTCAGAAGTTCCAAAGACTATGAGACAACAACAAAAGGGATAACTCTTTTGAAATGGCAGTGAAAGTGAAAGCCACTCAGTCATGTCTGACTCTTTGTGATCTCATGGACTATACAATCCATGGAATTCTCCAGGCCAGAAGATTGGAGTGGGTAGCCTTTCCCTTCTCCAGGGGATACTAGAAGGCAAAAAAAAGAAAGATATGAAAGACACTGGAAGTGATAATGATTGAAAATTTTACAAAATTAAGGTTAGATACCAAACTAAAGACCCAAGAAACTCAGAATCCAACAAGCAGGATGAATGCCAAAAGTTTACATGTAGGTATCATATTCAAAGTGTAGAAAATCAAAGATAAAGGAAAACCTTGAAAGATGCCAAAGGACACCAAAAAACCCTTATCTAGAGAAAGACAATGACAAAAATTACATTGGACTACTATTCAGAAATTATGCAAGCAAGAAGAGCATGGAGTGAAATATTTATAGTGTTTAAAAGAAAAGAATCATCAAGCTAGAATTTTGTATCCTGCAAAATTAACCTTTCAAAAATGAAAAATAGACTTTCTCAGACAAACTAAAATTAAGAAATTTGTCACCAGTAAACCTATTGTGGTAGAAATGATAAAAGAAGATCAAAGATAAGAAAAGTTATAAAGGTCAGAAAAATCAGATTTACACAAAAGAGTATTAGAGATGGAATAAGTAAACAACAAAAAAATTTTCTGTTGTTCTTCTTAACTGATCTAATAGAAATCAGATTGTTCAAAAAAAATAATAGCAGCTTGGTAATCAATTATGTATGTTTCTGTGTAAGTGAAATGAGTGACAGCATGCTACAAAAGATAGGAGGGAGGACATGGGTTATTTTCTTATTGTAAGATTACTTATACTACAAGCAGTATGGTGTTACTTGAAAGTGGACTTAGGTGAATTGTAAAACGTATACTGCAAACACTAGGGCAACCCATTAAAGAAGTAAACCAAAAAATATAAATGATGTGTTAAGAAAGAAAATGGCATCATATATTACAAAAGGCTCAACTGGAATGACAAAGAGAAGAGTGGAAGCCAAAAGTAAGAACAAGGCAATAAATAAAGAACAGTAACAAATATGATAGCTATTATTCCAACTATATCAATCATCACTTTGGATGTGAGCATTCTAATATGCCAATTAAAAGAAGCTGGAAAAGTACGGCTGAAGATGGTGACATAGGAGGACTTTGAACTCACCTTGTCCCATGGACTCACTGATCTACAACTACTAGTTTCCTCTAAAAGAAAAAAAGTCCAACACAAGCTAATTGACTCCAACATACCAAGCGAATGAGGAAAAACCCACATGGAAGCAACTAGGAGACACTGAGATACCATCTTGCCATAAACCCCACACCCAGAGACCCACGACCAGGAGGGAATTCAAAACCCCTAGCTTCTGGCAGAGCAGCAAAGGATTTCAACCTCACCTCTGGCACCCCAACTTTTCAGACATGCACCTGAGAAATGAGCCCCACAGAATCCAGCTTTGAAAGCCAACAGGGCTTGCATCTATGAGACCCCCAAGGTTAAAGCAAGGGATAATGCCAGCAATAAGGTGAAGTGAAAAGCAACTTTGTTGTTCCCCTTCAATCTACAACCTGTAAAACATCCACATTGCAACACAGTTGTCTCTGCGCGACACACCAGCACACTAGAGAATTCTACATATCTTTAAAGCTAAGAGTGGGTAAACTGGAATAGACAGAGAAGGCAGAAAGGAGAGAAAGCAGAGGCTGTACCTACAAACTTGGACCTCCAGCCATGACAGCTAAGTCTGCAACCACAGAGAACCCAGGAGTAGCAGAGCAGGTGGCACGGATGACCCTGGCCTCCTGGCTACAGCCACACCTGCAGCCACAGGTAACTGAGGAGTAGCAGCAGTGGGACGTGGGACACTGTTCCTCCTGCTGCTGAGCCATGACTCCAGCCCCCTGTCCCCTAACCCACAGCAATGGAGCCCACAAACTCTAAAACATCAGACCTGTTACAAGTGGCGGCATGATCCTGGCGCCTGTATCACTCTTCCCCTCCCACAGTGGTGGTGGAGCCTGAGAATCAGGTGATCCTGGACAGGAGGGAAGAGGCCACCTTCCCAGTGCTCTAGGCAGTGATGCTGACAGAAACCCTAAGGCACAAGAAAAAGGATGATGAGGGCACAGGCAACAACTCTGACAGAGTGCTGGAGGGTGGAATGCGCAGGCTTGAAAGTACAAAATAACCAGAAACAGCGCCTGTAAGAAAACTCCAATACTTATGTTATTCCACCACCTACTGGAAAATAAAAGAAAGCTCTCTAATTTCTAACTCATCTAATCATTAGAATCAAGCAGAAAGGTATTCCTTACTTAAAATGCACCAGAAGAGGAAAGACTCATCAAGAGCCATGAAGAACCAATTAACACAATCTCACAAAAAGAAAATGAATTATCCAGAAACTGAACTTTAAGTAAAAAAAAATACTGCAGCCTAACTGATAAAGAATTCAAAACAGCTATCATGAACAAACTTAAGAAGTTACATGAAAACTCAGAAAGGCAGTTCAATGAGCTCAGGAATAAAATTAATGAACAAAAGGAATACTCTACCCATAAGACTCAGATTCTAAACAAAGAACCAAATAAAAATTCTGGAGCTGAAAAACTCAATAAATGAGATGAAGAATGCATTAGAAATCTCTAAAAATAGAGGAGACCATATGGAAGAGACAGCTAACATGGGCATGAAGATAGAAATCTAGAAATGATACAAGTAGAATAGGAAATAGAAATAAGATATTAAAATGACAAAATTCTGTGAGAGCTATCCAACTCTTTTAGGCAAGGCAATCTGGGTAAAGGGTAGCCCAGAGAAGAAAGGGAGAAAAGAACAGAGAGCATTTTTAAATAAATAATAGTTGAGAACTTCACAAACATGGGGAAGGAACTGGATATACTAGGACATGAAAATAAAAATCTCCTAATAATCTTAATGCAAAAAGACCTTCAACGTACACTAAAATTATCACAGGTCACTGATAAAAGAATTTTAAAGGTAGCCTTAAAAAAAGGGATGGTAACCTACAAAGGAACCCCCATTAGTCTATCAGCAGAAAAATTCTACAGAGATGGCAGGGGGCAGAGAGGTGACATTCCCAAAATACTCAGAGACAGAAACTGTCACCCAAGAATATTCTATGTGGCAAAAAATATCATTCAGATATGAAAGAGAAATAAAGACTTTCCAAAGACAAAAGCTGAGAGTTCATCACCCCTAGACCTGCCTTACAGAAATCTTGAAAGGAGCTCTTCTACCTTAAATGCACATTAAACTTTCAGTAAGGTGATGTATCTGGAGGAGGAAATGGTAACCCACTTTATTATTCTTGCCTGAAAAATCCCACGGACAGAAAAGCCTGATGGGCCACAATGTAAAGGGTTGCAGAGTCGGACATTACTGAGCAACTAAGCAAGGAGATATATAGACAGACCAAACTAAAAAAAAAAAAAAAAAAAAAAAAAACTGCAACTTTGCATCAGAATAGATTTTGTAAAATGTTGTTGTAGCATAAAGATCAAAGGGAAAGAAGTAGAAAAAATAACTAGAGCTATTTCAATTTGGTAATAAATTCACAACATAAAATAATTTGAGAAAACAAAAACACAAAAATGGAAGAGGAAATTGATGGAACTCATATAGGCAAATGACAAGAAGCTATCAGCAGAAAAACAACTATATTATCTATATGAAAGTTTATTTCATTTTTTATTAATTTTTATTAGAGTATAGTTGCTTTACAAGCTTGTGTTAGTTTCTACTGTACAGCAAAGTGAATTAGCTATACTCATACATACCCCTCTGTTTTGGATTTCCTTCCCATTTAAGTCATCACAGAGCATTGAGTAGAGTTCCCTGGGCTATACAGTACATTCTCATTGTTTATCTATTTCATACATATTACCAAATGGTGTGTATACATCAACCCCAATCTCCCAATTCACCCCACCCCCCCTTCCTCCCTGGGTATCCATATGTTTGATCTCTATCTGTGTCTTTATGCTCTGCAAATAAGTTCATCTGTATCATTTTTCTGGATTCCACATATAAGAGACATCTTTCTCTGACTTACTTCAGTCTGTATGACAGTCTCTAAGTCCCTCCACATCTCTGCAAATGACACAGTTTTGCTTCCTTTTACGGCTGGGCCAAACTCCATTGTATACATGTGCTGCGTCTCCTTCATCCAGTCCTCTCTGGATGGACATTTACTTTGTTCCCATGTTCTGCTGTCAATAGTGCTGTAATGAACACTGAAATGAAGGATGCTGCTGAATTTTGGTTTTCTCCAGATATATGCCTGGGAGTGGGATTTCTGGGCCATATGGTAGTTCTGTTTCTAGTTTTTCAGGGAACCTTGATACTATTCTCCCTGTGGCAGTACCAGTGTGCATTCGTGTAGGAGGCTTCCCCATAGCAGTTCTGACCAGTGTGAGGTGATCTCATTTTAGTTTTGATTTTCATTTCTCTAACAATTAGTAACACTGAGCCTTTTTTTCATGTGCTTGTTGGCCATCTGTATGTCTTCTTTGGAGAAATGTCTAACTAGGTCTGCCCACTTCTTCATTTTGTCTTTTTCTTTTTTATATTGAGCTGTATGAGCTATTTGTATATTTTGGAGAGTAATCCTTTATCAGTTACGTCATTTGCAAATATGCATTAAGTAGGTTGTCTTTTCCAGTTGTTTATGGTTTCCTTTGCTATGCAAAAGCATTTAAGTATAATTAAGTCCCATTTGTTTATTTTGTTTTCATTTCCATTGCTCTAGGAAGTAGGTCCAAAAAGATATCACTGCTATTTTCATATCATAGAGTATTCTGACTATGTTTTTCTCTAAGAGTTTTATAGTATCTGGTGTTGTATTTAGGTCTTTAATCCATTTTGAGTTTATTTTTCTGTGTGATATTAGAGACTATTCTAATCTTATTCTTTTACATGTAGCTGTCCAGTTTTTCAGTAAGCATCATTTATTGAAGAGATTGTCTTTTTTCCATGTGTTCTTGCCTCCTTTGTTATAGATTAATTGATCATAGGTTGTGGGTTTATTTCTGGGTTTGCTATCCCATTCCATTGATCTATATTTTTATTTCTGTGCCAGTACCATACTGTTTTGATTACTGTAGCTTCGTAGTATAGTCTGAAGTCAAGGAGCCTGATTCTTCCAGTTTTATTTTTCTTTCAAGATTTCAATTTTTCAAGATTGCTTTGGCTATCTGGGGTCTTTTGCGTTTCCTGTGTTCCATACAAATTTTAAGATCTTTTTTTGTTCTAGATCTGCGAAAAAAGGCATTGGTCCAAAAGTACACATAAACCTCCATGTTCATAGCAGCACTGTTTACAATAGCCAAGACATGGAAGCAAGCTAAATGTCCATTGGCAAAGGGATGGATAAAGAAGGTGCGCTACATGTGTACAATGGAAAAAGAACAAAATAATTCCATTTGAAGCAACATGGATGGACCTACAGATTGTCATACTGAATTAAGTAAGTCAGACAGAATGACAAATGTTATATGATATCACTTACATGTGGAATCTAAAAAAAAAGGCTACAAATGAACTTAGCTACAAACCTGAAATAGAGTTACAGATATAAAAACAACCTTATAGTTACCAAAGGTGAAAGTTGGTGAGGGAAGGATAAATTAGGATCTTGGGATTAACAGGCAAACAATACCATATATAAAACAGAAAACTAATAAGGATTTACTGTATACACAGGTAACACTACTCAATATTCAGTAATAACCTATATGGGGAAAATCTTAAAAGGAATGGCTATGTATACGTATAACTGATTCATTTTGTTGTACACCTGAAGCTAACACAACACTGTGAATCAACTATATGCCAATAAAAATTTTTAAAGAAGAAATAAAATAAAATAGCTGTGTTCCACTATCACTTGAGATTGACAATCTAACCTTCTATCCACTGCACTCTTACTTTCTTGGTATGGGAAATAAATTGACCTCAATGGGGAGAAAAGTCTATTATAAAAAGAGGGATAAAACAAATAGTTTTCCCTCACACTATGTATTCACAGACACACAAATTTTACCATAATTACCTTCCTGCAATGAATAGGTTAATGCATTTGTTGGAATATTTAACACCTCTGAAAAGTACGCAACTATAATAATAAATTTGCTAAAGGCATCAGCAATTTAATGCTGTAAAATGTTCCCTAATGCAAATGGCAACAAATTTAGTAATCGGATTCAGTCCCATATAGCTAGATACAACAGGTCCTAGCACATGGTAGAAACCCAATAAATGTTAAATAAATTAATGACTGATGCTGAAAAGTATCTAAGAGAGATATAATTTGGGGAAATATGAATCATGTGCTTACTTACTCCATTTCCATTGCACTTTGCTGAACACTGATTTAATTTGTCTATAAACGGCCTTACTTCTAAACATTGACGATTTACACAAATCTAAAGACAAACAAACAAATTTTTTTCCAAGTTAGAGGAGTCCAGTTATCTTAACATTACCATCAGTAATTTTATAACACAGGACAACAGGTATTCAGTGCAGTAAATTTCCATTAAGTACCATTTCTGCTGTATCCCACAGATTTTTATGTTACATTCTCACTTTCATTTAATTTAAAGTGTTTTTTCCATTTCTTTTGAGATTTCTCCTTTGGCATAAGTGTTATTTAGAAATGTATAGTTTAAGCTATAAATATCTGGGGATTTTTCAGATAAATTTAATGTAAATTATGGACTTTTGGTGTAGCATTGTGGATAGTGGAGTCTGCATTTATGTATGGGTAAATGGTACATGGAAATTCCCTGCATTTTTGGCAACTTTTGATGTAAACTTAAAATTTTTCTAAAAAATAAAGTATTTTTTAATATAAATTTTTAAGAAATGATTCAGGTTTATGTTATTACTTCCCCATGTAATAAGAAGCTTGGAAGTTGCCACTCCATGCTAAAAACAATGAAAAAGTTGAACAAACTGAAAAAGCAAAAACTCTTTTAGGATTCATATAAGTGATTTGGTGGCAAATCACTGCTCTCAAATTGGAGAGATAGACAAGCAAATACAGGGAATCACAGCTTACCAGAGCAAAGATTAACAAGCAGAAAGCTCAGATACCAGTGCCAGGGAAGGAAAGTGATGAATTGTGGACAAGGAAATGGCAACCCACTCCAGTGTTCTTGCCTGGAGAATCCTAGGGATGGCGGAGCCTGGTGGGCTGCCATCTATGGGTCACACAGAGTTGGACACGACTGAAGCCACTTAGCAGCAGCAGCAGCAGCGATAAGGACAACCCCAAGACTTAAAAACCCCAGAGGCACCCAGTCATGAGGAACCTCCATTGTTTCATGTGATGTATATCCAGGAGCTCAACCAGGTTCTCACAGTAAATATTAGAGAAATTTTTTTCTTGTAATCTTGCAGAAGGAGGGGAAAAGAAACCATTTTGAAGTAGCCAGAGCAGTCTGTTCTTAACAAAGCTGGCCCTCAGGAGAAACGAGTTATTAATAATTATAGCCTAATCTGCATGTGTTCTATCAGAGCCTAATTGATCTGGGAGAAGGGAAATATCCAATATCAGTCTGCTCTTAACCTTCCATATGTGAAAAGAGAAATACCCAACTCCAGTCTGCTCCAGCCATACTGTGCCATATAAGGGAAGGAAAAAAAAAAAAAAAACCTGAAAAACACTTGTGAAGTTCACAATCCAAAGGCACAGGTTCACTGAAAGACAGATCTAATCATAGGACTGAAGAATATTTCCCTGCCACAACACCTCACCACCACATTACTAAAGGTCCATTTACAGCAGGTCCATTTAGTGGGTTGCCATTTACAGCAGTTCTTTTGCCTGGCACATTATGCTCAGCTCTTAAGAAAACAGATAAGGTTATATTAAAAGCCAAAACACAGAATTATCAGAACCAGACATTGTCAGGATACTGAAATTATCAGCCTTGGAGTTTAAAACAATTATGAGAAGAAAATGGCAACCCACTCCAGTATTCTTGCCTAAAGAATCCCATGGACAGAGGAGCCTGGTGGGTACAGTCCATGGGGTTGCAAAGAGTCGGACACAACTTAGCGAAGACTCACTCACTCATGATTAACATCTTAAGGGCTCTAACAGACAAAGCAGATAGCACGCAGGAACAGATAGGCAATGGAAGCAGAGAGACAGTAATCCCAAGGGGAAAGAAATAAATGCTGGAATGAAAAAAAGCACTAACAAAAATGAAGAATGCCTTTAATGGGCTTATTAGTATACTTCACATATCTGAGGAAGGAATCTCTGAACTAGAGGATATATCAAAGGAATCCTTTAAAACAAAAAAGCAAAAAGAACAAAGACAAAAAAAAAAAGAATATTCAAGGGACAACTACAAAAAAGCATAATGTATATGTAATGGAAATGCCAGAAGAAAAAGAAAAAGGAACAGAAGAAATATTTGAAACAATGTACATGCTCAGTCGTTTCAGTCGTATCCTACTCTTTGCGATCCCATGGACTGTAGCCTGCCAACTCCTCTGTCCTTGGGGATTCTCCAGGCAAGAATACTGGAGTGGTTTGCTATGCCCTCCCGCAGCGGATCTTCCCAACCCAGGGATCAAACCCGAGTCTCTTATATCTCCTGCATTGGCAAGTGGGTTCTTACTAATGCCCCCTGGAGAGCCCATTTGAAACAATAATGACTGCGAATTTTCCCCAAATTAATATCAGATACAAAACCACAGTTCTAGGAAATTCAGAAAACAATAAGCAGGATAAAAACAAACAAACAAAAAAAAACCACTACACCTAGGCATATCATGTCCAAACAGAAAATCAAAGAATAAATCTTTTAAAAAGCAAGATTAAAAAAAAAAAAAACTTACCTATAGAGAAACAATGATAAGAATTATATCTCACTTCTCCTCAGAAGCCAGGCAGTCAGAAGAGAGTGGAGTAAAATACTGACGGAAAAAAAATCCCCAATCTAGAATTCTATATACTGTGAAATTTTCCTTCAAAAGTTATGGAGAAATAAAGCCTTTCTCAGACATACAGAAATTGAGAGAAGTTTTTTAATGAAGTTCTTTAGAAAGAGGAAAAAGAAGATAGGCCATAAACTAATAGTATGTACAACACCAAGACTGAAAGCTTATATAAACTATTTCTTTTGTGTAATAAACATGTGTCAATGTAGGCTGATCAGTTGTAACAAATATACCATACTGAATGGAAGAAGTTAATAACATGGTAACATACGCTTATGTGGGGCCAGAGTATATAAGGGAAAGCTTTATATAATTTCCTCTCAATTTTGCTGTGAATCTAAAATTATTAATTGTTAAAAAGACAGTCCAAAAAATGATTCAGGGCAGGAATATGGAAGTAACAAATGAAACAAGACTGAAATAGAAAATCAGAACCAAAAGAAAAACCACTTTTTATTACAATAGGCTGAAGTCTAACAAAACCATCCTTTAGAGCACAGTTTAAATAATATTGTGTATTCCTTCCCTATATAAAAAGTTTACATAGAAAGAAATCAATAAATGGGAGTTTTCGTTAAATATGAGCTATTATTCAGTTCAGTTCAGTTCAGTCGCTCAGTAGTGTTCAACTCTTTGCGACCCCATGAATCGCAGCACGCCAGGCCTCCCTGTCCATCAACAACTCCTGGAGTTAACCCAAACTCATGTGCATCAAGTTGGTGATGCCATCCAGCCATCTCATCCTCTGTTGTCCCCTTCTCCTCCTGCCCCCAATCCCTCCCAGCATCAAAGTCTTTTCCAATGAGTCAACTCTTTGCATGAGGTGGCCAAAGTACTGGAGTTTCAGCTTTAGCATCAGTCCTTCCAAAGAACACCCAGGGCTGATCTTCAGAATGGACTGGTTGGATCTCCTTGCAGTCCAAGGGACTCTCAAGAGTCTTCAACACCACAGTTCAAAAGAATCAATTCTTTGGCACTCAGCTTTCTTCACAGTCCAACTCTCACATCCATACATGACCACTGGAAAAACCATAGCCTTGACTAGACGGACCTTTGTTGGCAAAGTAATGTCTCTGCTTTTGAATATACTATCTAGGTTGGTCATAACTTTTCTTCCAAGGAGTAAGCGTCTTTTAATTTCATGGCTGAAGTCACCATCTGCAGTGATTTTGGAGCCCCCCAAAATAAAGTCTGACACTGTTTCCACTGTTTCCCCATCTATTTCCCATGAAGTGATGGGACCAGATGCCATGATCTTCGTTTTCTGAATGTTGAGCTTTAAGCCAACTTTTTCACTCTCCTCTTTCACTTTCATCAAGAGGCTTTTTAGTTCCTCTTCACTTTCTGCCATAAGGGTGGTGTCATCTGCCTATCTAAGGTTATTGATATTTCTCCTATCTTTTAATTTCATGGCTGCAATCACCATCTACTGTGATTCTGGAGCCCAAAAAAATAAAGTCTGACACTGTTTCCACTGTTTCCCCATCTATTTCCCATGAAGTGATGGGACCAGATGCCATGATCTTCGTTTTCTGAATGTTGAGTTTTAAGCCAACTTTTTCACTCTCCTCTTTCACTTTCATCAAGGGGCTTTTTAGTTCCTCTTCACTTTCTGCCATAAGGGTGGTGTCATCTGCATATCTGAGGTTATTGATATTTCTCCTGGTAATCTTGATTCCAGCTTGTGCTTCTTCCAGCCCAGCGTTTCTCATGATGTACTCTGCATGTAAGTTAAATAAGCAGGGTGACAATATACAGCCTTGACGTACTCCTTTTCCTATTTGGAACCAGTCTGTTGTTCCATGTCCAGTTCTAACTGTTGCTTCCTGATCTGCATATAGGTTTCTCAAGAGGCAGGTCAAGTGGTCTGGTATTCCCATCTCTTTCAGAATTTTCCACAGTTTATTGTGATCCACATAGTCAAAGGCTTTGGCATAGTCAATAAAGCAGAAATAGATGTTTTTCTGGAACTCTCTTGTTTTTTTGATGATCCAGTGGATGTTGACAATTTGATCTCTGGTTCCTCTGCCTTTTCTAAAACCAGCTTGAACATCTGGAAGTTCATGGTTCACGTATTGCTGAAGTCTGGCTTGGAGAATTTTGAGCATTACTTTACTAGCGTGTGAGATGAGTGCAATTGTGCCGTAGTTTGAGCATTCTTTGGCATTATTAGAGTCCCCTAAAAAAGATATTTGAAGTTTTCATCTAAATTTACTACAGATATATAACCTTCTCTTGCAGAATATTTTAATATCCAGATATTAATTCTTTTAACTATAAAGTATAATAATCAGAGGATTAAGGATATATTCCTAACTTCTTTATTTCTAGCAATATCAACTTCCTAATTTGCAGTTTTCTTAAATGAGTACAATAATACTTTTTCTAAAGCATTCAAGATTTATTTCAAGGTTAAAATGAAATGATGTGAAAATGATTTCCTTTTAAACATGAAAGTACAACACTCTTCAAAGAAATGACCTCACAAATACTCTCTAAATCCTGACAACTAAACCTTGTAAGCTTTTAATGTGCTCAGTCTTCTCATTAGTTCTTGGCCCCCACAGTGCATCTAACAACTCTTTTTAGAATGTACTATATTTTTTTGTCTGCCTCAGTTGAAATTGAGATGAAGTCCTGCTACTTAATGACATTACTGACAGAAACAAAGTTCCCAAGAGTGTTTCACCATATATGATTTATAGTATCATTAAAAGCTACCTGGTAAAATTTGTTTTCATAAGGCATCACTGAGAAGAACTGCCCATGTTATAGAAAAGATTATGTTCTTACTATATTTCACATAATTTCAAAGCATCCATTGACTAGGTCTCATTTTTTAATTGCTTTGACTCCATGGCATAAATACATCTACTGAGCTTCCTGGCATATCTGTCCTTCAAGGAGATATTCATGACTTCCAGGCATGAAGAGGAAATCAATATGAAGACTATATACTTTATCTGTGGTAAACGTCATTTAAACTATCAGATCACCAAAAATCACCAAAATACATACATTCATTTTACATATTTAATATTTTATTCAAAATCATCTGTTGGGTAAGGAGGAAGAGTCAAAATTCAGATCTCTGTGCTTCTGTCTTTAAAGGCTACACTGTACACTACATGATAGTTCCTCATGAGCAAATTTCTGGCTAGGAACTAAATGAGATTCTGAAGTAAATTTATTCCATGCTTTCTCCATATTTGGCTGTTTGCTCTCATAGATAACCAATTATAACAACAACCAAGAATAATAGCCAACCTATATTTAGTTCTTACTATGTGTGGAGCATTGTACTACATACTTTATAGTATCATTTCATTTAACCTTTGCAATAACTCCATAGAGTAAGTATCATTATTATCCCCATTTTACACACAGCTGTGATATCTCAAACTGGTTGGGTAACCTGCAAAATGTCAAAACCCAAGAGGTAAAGATTTATTCCTGTGGCACCATCTAAGTTATACTCTTATCTACTGGGTCACAAAGAGACATATATAAGTAAATGGGATTTCTTCTTTCTTCTCCAAGAATAAAAGTGAATTCCCAAGTTATGGAATATTTAACTACAAGTATTCCCAAGACCTCTCTCCTCCATATTACTGTCCCCAAACTCTTAGAGCTTCCTTGCTTACAACACTGAAATTCTAAAAAGGAACAAACACTGCCATTTCCCTCAGAGACCAACTGAAGCTTACTCATTTTCTCCTTATCCAAATATTTGAGGTTATTTGGTCACGTGTGTGCTTAGTCGCTCAGTCATGTCCAACTCTTTGCGGCCCCATGGACTGTAGCCCTCCAGGCTCCTCTGTCCATGGAATTCTCCAGGCAAGAATACTGAAGTGGGTTGCCATGTCCTCCTCGAGGGGATCTTCCCAATCCAGGGATCTAACCCAGGTCTCCCGCATTGCAGGCAGATTCTTCACCAACTGAGCCACAAGGGAAATTAATAGAATAGATTTTTTAATTGATTTTAAGCTATTTACCCTCTCTTTATCACAAATAGAGCCATTATTGACCACGAGTGGATCTTTTGTACCCGCTGTTTCATAGTGCATTGTTATACATACAGTACTTCGCACAAAAGCATAAATCACAGAAGCATTGTCTCGAAGGAAAGGAGTTTCAAGTGGGTAGGTACAGATTAATCTTCCACATATAAGATTCCTACAAACATAATAAAAATATATGATTATTATACATAAGGCATTTATTATGAATGCTTCATATTTTCTTTCTTTGACCAAAAAAATAAAGAATGGTTCTCCACTTATGGCAATATGTCTAAGGAAATGTAACACTTTCCTACTAACAGTTAAAGTAAAATGTAATGCCACTGATATATGCTTATCTTTCAATGATACTAATGATCTTTTTATTCACTGTACAGATTGGTGTATGATTGTCAAATAAACAATTCACTCAAGCGTTTTTTATCTCTCTGTAGAGGGGCAGAAACTAAGTTGTGACCTCTACCCTCAAAGGCCTTACAGTCTAATACTAAATATGACATAAACCTTATTAAATGTGCTGTGAATGAAATAAGCAGATTCTTACAGATATTTAAGATGAAGATATATTCTAACTTAGTAGTCAGGGAAACCTCATACAGAAGATGCCATCTGAGTCCAAGCTTACAAATTAGTAGAATTTCAACAGGCAGAGTAAGGTATTTTGAAACAATCATAGCATAAGCATTACTTATGAAGGAAGTAACATTACAAGAAGCATAAGGTTAGATGATATGTTTGCTGCTGCTGCTGCTGCTGCTAAGTCGCTTCAGTCATGTCCAACTCTGTGCGACCTCATAGACGGCAGCCCACCAGGCTCTTCTGTTCCTGGGATTCTCCAAGCAAGAATACTAGAGTGGGTTGCCATTTCCTTCTTCAGATGATATGTTTACCAGCCTGTAAATTCCATGAGTACAAGGATCATGTATGTTTTGCTAACTTGTATCTAACTAGCTAGTGGCCAGCATATAGTAGGTTCTTTAAAAATATTTGTTAAAAGAAATTCATGACCAAAATATCAAAGAATGGGCTTTTCAGACACAGGAGAAGTTGAACTTCATTTTAGAGACACTGGGCAGTCTTCAGCTTGGGCAAGCATTCAAATGAATGGGGATAGTATTTTCATTTTTAAAATAATGAGTATGTTCAGACAGGAAAGGTGCAATGTTTATCATTAATTTCAATCTTGGATAAGGTCTTGGAGCCTAGTAATCATCTACATATAAATATTTTAAAATGACGTTGAAATTTAATAAGCCTGTAGTACAAGAATGATGTCAGGACTAGAGATTTTGATTTCACATTAACTCCTGAACACACGTGATACCTGAAACCATTCGAATTAATGACATACATAGTGAAAAACTAAAAAGAGAATTTCATAGCATATAAGATAGGAATTTTCACTATGTGCATAGCATACCTCCATGGGCAAAATGTATATCTGAGTCCCACTTGACCACAGTTCCCAAATCTATCACTTTGAGACTGTATTTCTTCATAGCAGGCAAACGGAGCATTTTTTGAACCTGTCAAAGTTAGAAATATATTTAGATTAAAACTTCCTTTAAATTAAAACTTAAATATATTTTTTTTATTTTTTTATACACAGTGGAGTATTACTCAGCCATTAAAACTTAAATATATTTAAATTATAACTTCTTCAATTTCCTCATATGTTTCTTTGCTTTTCTTCTCTATCATTGTCATCTATTGAAAAGTTCCCTAGTGAAGTTTTAAGAAGAGAGAAATGAAGTGAAAACTATTGCTCATGATTATTTCTCCTTTTAATTCATTTTGGCCATTTGTAGCTCAAAAGATACTATGAGGGTAGAGGAGAATTGAAAGTGAAAGTGTTAGTTGCTCAACCACGTCTGACTGTTTGCAGCTCCATGAACTGTAGCTCACTGGGTTTCTCTTTCAAAGAATTCTCCAGGCAAGAAAACTGGAGTGGGTTACCATTCCCTTCTCCATGGGATCTCTCTGATCCAGGGATCAAACCTGGGTCTCCTGCATTGTAGGTGGATTCTTTACCATCCGAGGAACCATACTTTTTTTTTTTTTAACAACCAGAGTTGTAAAAGTATAAATCTTAAGAGAGCTCTGTGAAAGAAGGCAATAGAGAAAGAATACAAGAAAACTATTCTTGTTCTCCTAGATTCTGAGTAGGAATTTATAAAAAGCCAGGTCTATTAAAAAAAAAAAAAAAAAAAACCTCATTAAAGAAAATTCATACCTTCAGAAAGTCTGAAGTGAAGGAACCAAAATTGTCAATCCATACATATTTACCTATTTTTCCTTTGTTATTGTATTAGCTTTCTATCACTGTGTAAAAAATTACCAAAATTTTTTAAAACAACACCCACGTCACAGTTTCTTAAAGTCTGGCAAAGCACATTTAGGTTCTCTGTTCAGGGTCTCAAGGCTGAAATAAAGTTCCTGGCCAGAGTTACAGCCTTATTTGAGTCTAGAGTCCTCTTCCAACCTCATTGGCTGTGAAGAATTCATTTTTTTTGTAGCCGTTGCTTCATTTTGTCACTATCTGCCAGGGGTTGCTCTTGGCCCTAGGAACTCCTGTTCAGGTCCTAGTGACGTGGCCCTCTCACAAAAATGACTGCTTATTTCTCCCAATAAAGTAGAAGTAAATGTTTTTCTAGAACTCTCTTGCTTTTTCTATTATCCAACGGATGTTGGAAATCTGGTCTCTGGTTCCTCTGCCTTTTCTAAATCCAGCTTGAACACCTGGAAGTTCACAGTTCACGTACTGTTGAAGCCTGGTGTGGAGAATTTTGAGCATAACTTTTGTGTGTGAGATGAGTGCAATTGTGTGGTCGTTGAACATTCTTTGGCATTGTCTTTCTTTGGGATTGGAATGAAAACTGACCTTTTCCAGTCCTGTGGCCACTGCTGAATTTTCAAATTTCCTGGCATACTGAGTGCAGCACTTTCCAAGCATCATCTTTTAGGATTTGAAATAGCTCAACTGGAATTCCATCACCTCCACTAGCTTTGTTCGTAGTGAAGCTTCCTAAGGTCCACTTGACCTTGCATTCCAGGATGTCTGGCTCTAGGTGAGTGATCACACCATGGTGGTTATCTGGGTCATGAAGATCTTTTTTATATAGTTCTTCTGTGCATTCTTGCCACCTCTTCTTAATTATCTTCTGCTTCTGTTAGGTCTTCTGCATGAAATATTCCCTAGGAATATATCTCTAATCTTCTTGAAGAGATCTCTAGTCTTTCCCATTCTATTGTTTTTCTCTATTTCTTTGCCAAAGCCTTTGACTGTGTGGATCACAACAAACTGTGGAAAATTCTTAAAGAGATGCCTCACGAGAAATCTGTATGCAGGTCAAGAAGCAACAGTTAGAACTGGATATGGAACAGACTGGTTCCAAATCGGGAAAGGAGTACATCAAGGCTGTATACTGTCACCCTGCTTACTTAACTTATATGAAGAGTACATCCTGAGAAATGCTGGGCTGGATGAAGCACAAGCTGGAATCAAGATTGCCAGGAGAAATATCAATAACCTCAGAAATGCAGATGATATCACCCTTAAAGCAGAAAGCAAGGAAGAACTAAAGAGCCTCTCGATGAAAGTGAAAGAGGAGAGGGAAAAAGTTGGCTTAAAACTTAACACTCAGAAAACTAAGGTCACGGCATCTGGTCCCATCACTTCATGGCAAATAGGTGGGGAAACAATGGAAACAGTAAGAGACTTTAGTTTCTTGGGCTCCAAAATCACTGAAGATAGTGACTGCAGCCATGAAATTTAAAGATGCTTGTTCCTTGGAAGAAAAGTTATGACCAACCTAGGTAGCATATTAAAAAGCAGAGACATTACTTTGCCAACAAAGGTCCACTTAGTCAAAACTATGGTTTTTCCAGTAGTCATGTATGGATGTGAGTTGGACTATAAAGAAAGCTTAGTGCCAAAGAATTGATGCTTTTGAACTGTGGTGTTGGAGAAGACTCTTGAGTACCTTGGACTGCAAGAAGATCCAACCTGTCCATCCTAAAGGAAATCAGTCCTGAATATTTATTGGAATGACTGATACTGAAGCTGAAATTCCAATACTTTGCCCACCTGATACAAAGAACTGACTGTTTGGAAAAGACCCTGATGCTGAGGAAGATTGAAGGCAGGAGGAGAAGGGGACAACAGAGGATGAGATGGTTGGATGGTATCACTGACTTGATGGACATGAGCTTGAGTAAGCTCTGGGAGTTGATGATGCACAGGGAAGCCTGGCATGCTGCAGTCCATGGGATTGCAGAGAGTTAGACACGACTTAGCAACTGAACTGAACTGATTTCTCCCAAGCCAGCCAAAGAATCTTCTGACATTTCTCATCTTTTAAGGGCTCATATTATTAGGTGAGGCTCCACTTAGAATGATCTCCTTTGGATTGATTCAAAGTTGACTAATTATGGACCTTAATTAGGTCTTTAAAATCCCTTCATATTTTCTGTATAAACTAATCATAGGGACGATAGTCCACCATATAGTCACTGGTTCTCACCCAACTCAGAGGGAGGAATCTCCAAGAAAATACCACAGTAATGATGGGGAAAATCTTAAGAGTTCCACCTAGCAAAGTTACTTTCTCCAGAATGAACCATGCTAAGTCTAACTGACCATCAGTAAAATATAAAAGTAGGTAATAATATCTACCTTAGTGGATTATTATTAAAATTAATATGATATTATTTAGTCACTCAATTTTTTGCCTTTTCCTAATTCTATCTCCTTCTACAATTTTTAAACATTAGCCCATCAAAGGTGATTGGGCACATACTGTGAGGGCAGGTAACATTATTCTGAGTATTGACAGTGTTTAATCAGTTCAGTTGTGAATCTGAGACTACCAGGTTAGGAATATTCTTCATCCAACCCTATCTTTACTAATCCAAATATTAGGAAAATATTCCTTCTAAAGGTGCCAATGTGCCCTATTATTAATTTCTCCCTTGAATACCCTCTCTCATGTTAGGGACTTTCTCTCAGCTCAGTCTGGGTTTTGCACAGTAATATGGAAACACCAAAAGGGCAATATGTTGAAAATGTGAAATTGCATGTTAAATATTTCCTTAAGTCCAGTATACTGACCAAGTCTACAAAGTAAGAGAATTTGCCCTTCCATAGTCCAAACGGTGTATTTAGATTCCCTCTACCTTATTATTAAATGCTATGAGGCACAATCCCCTTCATAGGTCACAGCCTTGTTGTGGCAAAGGGGCTTGCTTCACCTTGAATGAAGCTATGAACCATGCTGTGTAGAGCCACCCACGATCGACAGGTTACAGTGAAGAGTTCTGACAAAACATGGTCCACCGGTGGAGGTAATAGCAACGCATTCCAGTATCCTTCCCTGGAAAAAGCCATGAACAGTACGAAAAGGCAAAAAGACATGACACCGGAAGATGAGCCCCCAGGTCAGAAGAGGGGTAGAGCTATTGGGGTAGAGCAGAGGACAGTTATTGATCGCTCCAGTTAGAATGAAGTGGCTGGGCCAAAGCAGAAACAATGCTTAGCTGTGGATAAGCTGGTGGTGAAAATAAAATCTGATCCTGTAAAGAACAATATTGCATCAGTTCAGTTCAGTTCAGCTGTTCAGTCGCGTCCGACTCTTTGCGACCCCATGAGTCGCAGCACGCCAAGCCTCCCTGTCCATCACCAACTCCTGGAGTTCACCCAGACTCACGTCCATCGAGTCTGTGATGCCATCCAGCCATCTCATCCTCTGTCGTCCCCTTCTCCTCCTGCCTCCAATCCCTCCCAGCATCACAGTCTTCTCCAATGAGTCAACTCTTTGCATGAGGTGGCCAAAGTACTGGAGTTTCAGCTTTAGCATCATTCCTTCCAAAGAAATCCCAGGGCTGACCTCCTTCAGAATGGACTGGTTGGATCTCCTTGCAGTCCAAGGGACTCTCAAGAGTCTTCTCCAACACCACAGTTCAAAAGCATCAATTCTTTGGCACTCAGCCTTCTTCACAGTCCAACTCTCACATCCATACATGACCACAGGAAAAACCATAGCCTTGACTAGATGGACCTTAGGCGGCAAAGTAATATCTCTGCTTTTGAATATGTTATCTAGGTTGGTCATAACTTTTCTTCTAAGGAGTAAGCGTCTTTTAATTTCATGGCTGCAGTCACCATCTGCAGTGATTTTGGAGTCCAGAAAAATAAAGTTAGCCACTGTTTCCACTGTTTCCCCATCTATTTCCCATGAAGTGATGGGACCGGATGCCATGATCTTCGTTTTCTGAATGTTGAGCTTTAAGCCAACTTTTTCACTCTCCTCTTTCACTTTCATCAAGAGGCTTTTTAGTTCCTCTTCACTTTCTGCCATAAGGGTGGTGTCATCTGCATATCTGAGGTTATTGATATTTCTCCTGGCAATCTTGATTCCAGCTTGTGTTTCTTCCAGTCCAGCGTTCCTCAATATTGCATAGGAACCTGGAATGTTAGGTCCATGAATCAAGGTAAATTGAACATGGTCAAGCAGGAGACTGCAAGATTGAACATCAACATCTTAGGAATCAGTGAACCAAAATAGATAGGAATAGGCAAATTTAATTAGGATGACCATTATATCTACTACTATTGTCAAGAATCCTTTAGAAGAAATGGAGCAGACCTCACAGTCAACGAAAGTCTGAAATGCAGTACTTGGGTGAAACCTCAAAAAATGACAGAATGACCTCAATTTGTTTCCAAGGCAAACCACTTAACGTCACAGTAAACCAAGTCTATGCCCCAGCAACTGTGCGTAAGAAGCTAAAGTTGACCAGTTCTTTGAAGACATACAACACCTTCTAGAACTAAAACAAAAAAAGAGGTCTTTTTCATCGTAGGAGATTTGAATGCAAAAGTAGGAATTCAAGAGATACTCGGAATAACAGGCAAGTTTGTCTTGGAATACAAAATGAATCAGGACAAAGGCTAACAGAGTTTTATTCAAAAAAATATGCTGGTCATAAAAAATATCCTTTTCCAACAACCCAAGAGAGGACTCTATGCATGAACATCACCAGATGGTCAATACCATAATCAAACTGATTTTATTCTTTTCAGATGAAGATGGAGAAGCTCTACACAATCAGCAAAAAGAAGACCTGGGTTGATTGTGGCTCAGACCAATAGCTCCTTATTGCAAAATTCAGGTTTAAATTGAAGAAAGTAAGGAAAACCACTAGGCCATTCAGGTATGACCCTAATCACATTCCTAATACAGTGTAAGTGATTAATAGATTCAAGGGATTTTATCTGGTAGAGTTCCTAAGAAATGTGGGCAGAGATTTGTAACAAACCATCCCAAAGAAAAAGAAATGCAAGAAGGCAAAGAGGTTGTCTGAGGGGGCTTTACAAATAGATGAGAAAAGAAGAGAAGTGAAAAGCAAAGGAGAAAGGGGAAAATATACCCGATTTAATTCGGAGTTCCAGAGAAGAGCAAGGAGAGATAAGAAGGCCTTCTTAAGTGAACAACACAGAGAAGTGGAGGGAAACAATAGAATGGTATAGACTAGAAATCTCTTCAAGAAAACTGGAGATATCAAAGGAATATTTCATGCAAGGGTGGGCACAATAAAGGACAGAAACAGTAAGGACCTAATAGAAGCAAAAGAGATTAAGAAGATGTGGCAAGGATACACAGAATAATTATACAAAAACGTCTTAATGACCCAGATAACTACAATGGTGTGGTCACTTATCTAAAGCCAGACATCCTCGAGTGTGAAGTCAAGTGCGACTTAGGAAGCACTACTACTAACAAAGCTAATGGTGAAAGAAATCCTGCTGAGCTCCTATTTAATATCATGTATGTGGGGTTCTTATATGTATGAGCTAAAATCTTATTTCTCCAGTTAATCTGTCTTCTGTCATTTTAATTATTTGACCAGGCAAAAGAACCAGAGAAGTTAATGGGGATGGGAAAAAATAAATAAAATAAAGTAGAATCACCTTGGACTTCATCCAAAGCTACAATCAAGCATTTAAAAATAAAAAGAAAGTCAGCATACAGAAATCAATTGAATTTATGCACACTAACAACACCTGAAAAAAAATTTTTTTATTTCATTGCAATAGCATCAAAATCAATTTGATATTTTGGAATAAATTTAACCAAGTAAGAGATGTATAGCCTGAAAATTACAAGATCTTCATGAAGGAACTCTAAGACACAAAAAGAAAGATATTCTATTATCACGGGTCAAAAGAATTTACATCATTAAAATATCCATGTAGGGTCTTCCCTGATGGACTAGTGGTTAAGAATCTGTCTTGCAATGTAGGGTACATGGGTTTGATCCCTGGTCAGGAAGCTAAGATTTCACATGCCACAGAGCAACTAAGTCTGCACATTGCAAGGACTTAGTCTGTGTGCCACAACTAGACAGTCTCTGTATTGTAACAAAGATCCTGTGTGCCACAGCTAAGACCTGAGAAAGTCAAATAAATATTAAAGAAAAAAAGAACTCCATATCACCCAATGCCATCTACAGATTCAATGTAATCCCTAACAAAATTCCAAAAGTATTTTTGATAGAAATATAAAAAACAATTTGAAAATTTGTATGGAACCATAAGAGATCCTGAATAGGCAAAACAATCTTGAGAAAGAACAAAACTAGAGGTACACTTTCCTTATTACAATTACATAACAAAGCTATAGAAATTAAAACACTATATTACTGGTATAAAAATAGACAAAAAACCAACAGAACATGATAGTATACATGTTTCAATGCCATCCTCCCAAATCATCCCACCCTCTCCCTCTCCCTCTGAGTCCAAAAGTCCGCTATACACATCTGTGTCTTTTTTGCTGTCTTGCATACAGGGTCGTCATTGCCATCTTTCTAAATTCCATACATATGTGTTAGTATTGGTGTTTTTCTTTCTGGCTTACTTCACTCTGTATAATCGGCTCCAGTTTCATCCATCTCAACAGAACTGATTCAAATGTATTCTTTTTAACGGCTGAGTAATACTCCATTGTGTATATGTACCACAGCTTTCTTATCCATTCATCTGCTGATGGACATCTAGATTGTTTCCATGTCCTGGCTATTATAAACAGTGCTGCGATGAACATTGGGGTACATGTGTCTCTTTCAATTCTGGTTTCCTCAGTGTGTATGCCCAGCAGTGGGATTGCTGGGTCATATGGCACTTCTATTTGCAATTTTTTAAGGAATCTCCACACTGTTCTCCATAGTGGTTGTACTAGTTTGCATTCCCACCAACAGGGTTCCCTTTTCTCCACACCCTCTCCAGCATTCATTGCTTGCAGATTTTTGGATCGCAGACATTCTGACTGGTGTGAAGTGGAATCGAATCGCCAGTCTATGTCCGATGCAGGATACAGCATGCTTGGGGCTGGTGCACGGGGATGACCCAGAGAGATGCTGTGGTGAGGGAGGTAGGAGGGGGTTCATGTTTGGGATCGCATGTACACCCGTGGTGGATTCATGTCAATGTATGGCAAAACCAATACAATATTGTAAAGTAAAATAAAGTTAAAGTTAAAATTAAAAAAGAAACTATAAAACACTAATGAAAAAATGAAGAAGATACAAAAAAAAAAAAGATTGAGAGCCCAGAAACAAACCCTGACAATATGCTAAACTAAGATTTGACAAGGGAGTCAAGAATACTCAATGAGGAAAGGAGAATCTCTTCAACAAGTTTTGAGAAAGCTGGACAGCCACATGCAAAAGAATGCAATTGATCCCCAACCTCACACAGCTCAAAAAAAAAAAAAAGTATTCATAAAGACTTAAATGCAAAAACAGAAACCTTAAAACACCTAGAAGAAAACACAGTTCAGTTCAGTTCAGTAGCTCAGTCGTGTCCGACTCTTTGCGACCCCATGAATCACAGCACGCCAGGCCTCCCTGTCCATCACCAACTCCCGGAGATCACTCAGACTCACATCCATTGAGTCAGTGATGCTATCCAGGCATCTCATCCTCTGTCATCCCCTTCTGCTCCTGCCCCTAATCCCTCCCAGCATCACAGTCTTTTCCAATGAGTCAACTCTTCGCATGAGGTGGCCAAAGTACTGGAGTTTCAGCTTCAGCATCATTCCTTCCAAAGAAATCCCAGGGCTAATCTCCTTCAGAATGGACTGGTTTGATCTCCTTCACAAGGGGAAACCTATTTAACATGGGTCTTGGTAATGACTTTTTCAATATGACACCAAAAGCATTAGCAACAAAGGCAAAAATAAAAAGTGGGACTTCATCAAGCTAAAAAGTTTTTGCACAGAAAAAGAAACAATTAAAATATGTACCACTTTGGCGTGTGGATTATTTTGAGCTAAAGGCTATCAAAAAGTATATATATATACTACCCTTCCCTTAACTACCCAGAAGAATTTAAATTAGGGACTTTTCCCCCCCAGAAAAAGATTTATTATCAAAAATAAATTCTATCTCATTGGCCTGATCTGGATGACAGGGCAAATATATAATTACCAAACGTCTGCTCTTCTTATCATCCTGTGAATGACCCTCCTATCCTTAAAATCCCCAGGACCCTGTCTCATTCCTTAGTGCAGGCCAGCACATACAACTCATTTTATCTTTCTATCTCTGAACCTCTTCTATGATCTCTGATTCTCTCATGTATGTGGGATTCTCATATGTATGAACTAAAATTTTATTTCTCCAGTTAATCTGTCTTATGTCATTTTAATTATTTGACCAGGCAAAAGAACCAGAGAAGGCAATGAGGATGGGAAATTTCCCCCTTCCTGATAGTGTGAATCAGCAAATAAAACATGAGATATAAATATTCAGTCCTGAGAAAGAAGGAAATCCTGCCATTTGCAGCAACATGGACTCCGAGGGCATTATGCTAAGTGAAAAAAGTCAGAGAAAGACAATACTCTATGATAACACTTATATGTGGAATCTAACTGAATTCAGAGAAACAAAAAGTAGAGCAATAGTTACCACAGGCTGCAAGGTAGGGAAAATGGGGAGGTGTTCAAAGGTTACAAATTTCCAGTTATAACATGAAAAAACTTCTTGGAATCTAACACACAGCATGATGTTTATACTTAGTAATATCAAATTATATACCTGAAAGTTGCTAAGAAAGTAGATCTTAAATGTCCTCACCATGAAAAAGAAATGGTAATTATGTGATATAATGGAAGTTTAGCTAACTTAGTAATCATTCTGAAATATATAAAAGTACCAAATCAATAGTTGCACAACTTAAACTTACTGAATGTTATATGTCAGTTTTGCACCAATAAAGTTGGTGGTTGAAGAGACTTAAGCTTACCTAAAACTATAGATATACTAGAAAAAAAGAGAGAGAGAAAGCTCTTGGATACTAATCTGGGCAATACTTTTTTGGATGACACAAAAGCGCAGGCAACAATAGATAAGTAGGACTGCATCAAAATAAAAAACTTCTCAGCAAAGAAAATAAGCAACAAAGCAAAATTGAAACCTACAGAATGGGAGAAAAAAATAGCAAACCATAGAGCCTATAAGGGATTAATTTCTAAAATATGCTACTCATAATTAAATAAGAAAGATAAAGAGATTTAAAAATAGCAAAGGACCTAAATGGATATTCCTCCAAATAAAAGCCAAACAACCATCAGATACATGAAAAGGGACTCAACATCACTAATCATCAGGGAAATGCAACTCAAAACCACAACTCACACCTTTTAGGATAGTGTGTTATCAAAGAGAAAAAGATAATAAGTATTAGCAAGAATGTGGAGAAAGTGAAACTTTTATATACTGTTGATGGGAGTGGAAATTGGCAGAGTCATTATGGAAAACAGTAGACAGGCTTCTCAAAAATTTAAGTGCACCACCTTAGGATCTAGCAAGCATATTACTGGGTATATACATGCAATATGTTAAGCAGATGACTGTGGCAATTATTTCATATTGTATATGCATATCAAAATATTAAGTCATACACCTTAAACATATATTTAAGAAGTTCAAAAACTAAAAAGAGTTTGTGTGTGTGTGTTAGTTGCTTAGTCGTGTCCAACTCTTTGCAACCCCACAGACCGCAGCCCCACCAGGCCCCTCTGTCCATGGGATTCTCCAGGCAAGAACACTGGAGTGGGTTGCCATTTCCTTCTCCAAAAGGAACTATAGAAAGAAAGAAAGTGAAGTCACTCAGTCGTGTCCGACTCTTTGAGACTCCATGGACTGTAGCCTACCAGGCTCCCCCATCCATGGAATTTTCCAGGCAAGAGTACTGGAGTGGGTTGCCATTTCCTTCTCTAAAAAAGAGACTTTAAACAAAATAAATAATTTAAATATATCTAATTGACCACTGCCTTGGTAATGTTAATGAAAATATTGAGGACCAACTATATAGATGTTACAAAACAATACCTTTTCCAAATATACTCTCACAATGTGCATCAATATCTTGGCAGCCTCCATCATAACAAAAAGCTTTTCCTCCTTCACATTGCCGTCCATTGAGTATAGTTATATCAGCTGGACACCTTCCTGAGCTTCCATTACAAACCTCAGGAATATCACATTCAGGATGTGCAATGGGCCTACATGTAGCACCTGCTGCCATAAACTAGTAGAAATTAAAATATAAAAAGTAAAGCATTATATATGATTATTGTGTTTACCAATATTTAATCTTGCTCTAATTCCATTTATAGCTTGATGAAGTACTTATTCATTAGTGTCTCTCAGGATATTCCTGTTATAAAAATTATAATAATCATATTGGAAAAAACAATGTTATCAACCAAAACAGGAGGTAAGGAATATGCACAAGGAAAAGTGTATTACAAATATGATACAATGAGAGCCCAAGTTTTGGCTAGAAGGCAGGAAAAGTAGCTTTTAGGTTGGGATAATTATTGCTTTAGGGAAAATTGTGAAATTTAGCCTGGAAAATCCCATGGACAGAGCAGCCTGGTGGGCTGCAGTCCATCGGGTCGCAGAGTCGGACACGACTGAGCGACTTCCCTTTCACTTTTCACTTTCACGCATTGGAGAAGGAAATGGCAACCCACTCCAGTGTTCTTGCCTGGAGAATCCCAGGGACGGCAGAGCCTGGTGGGCTGCTGTCTATGGGGTCACACAGAGTCGGTCACGACTAAAGCGTCTTAGCAGCAGCAGGTACTTCCTAAATAAAATATACTTTTTCAAACCATAGTTTTAAAGTATGGAATATCAGTAATTCTATGAAAATGTGAAACCTAAATAACTGAGAATAGAATGCAAAGAATGATTTAAAAGGCAGTTCAACTACTAAACTATTTGGGAAATAAGGAACCCAATAGTAAACTTTCTCCTGACTTATCCTATGAGTCAATAACATTTTCATGTATAGCATTCCTAAAATTTATATAAAGAACATTAATTGGGCATTTATCTCATACTTCTTAGTTGATGGCTTCTAGTTTATACTATAAAGATCACAGAGGAAAGAATTAACCATGGTAAGATTCCAGAGGTGGGTGGGGGGCAGGGGGTACCATATCAGCTAACTAAAGCAAAGAACACAGAACCAGTGGCAGGTCATTCAATAGAGGGGTTCTCATGTGATGAATCTGTCACATATATGTCACACATATATATGAAAAGTAAAACAGGGGACAGGAATGAACATCTTCATCATATAAGCTAAAATATAACCTATAAGTCAAATGGTCTTTGTATAACAAATCCATAGTTTAAATTTGTGCTGACATGCAGCATTTGAAAAATGTTATATCTAGTGAGTTTCATTATTTATGCATTTATGGGAAATTGCTTTATCTTTCAATTACAAACTCACAAATACCCATCACAACCTAAAAGATCATTTTTATAAAGATATAAATATTGGATAAAATAAATGAAAATAGTCCCTTTCAATGAAGATGTTCTACATCAAAGAATTCTGTCATAGCTGTCAATCAAGGCTTAAAACCAATAGCATCATTAGGGAGAATAATGGCATTATAAGGAGGGCTCAACATCCAACTATAATTCGTAAAATTAGACACATCACTCTGAACTTATTTTTGTCTTTATATGAAAAGTCATGTATTTTGAGTTACAGCTAAGTGTCTGTATCCAAAAGTAACCAAGACACATTTCATTTTATACTTAGAAGATGGTAATAAACTAAAATCATACTTTACAGTTGCTGCAGCATAATCCTTTATCGCATTCTGAACCTGGTTTCAGCACACAAGTCCGAGGATTACAACAGTTATCAGGTCCACATTGCTATAAATGAGTGGAATACACAATAAAACTATGTCATGGAAATAATATAAACTTTGGCAAGAGCTATGTTACACAGTTTTTTTAATTTGGGGAGGGAATATGCATGCTGTCGACACTTAAAGATTTTTGCATCTTTAAACAATTAAAATACTATGGTGGAACTTACTCTTAATCAACTAGAAAACTGGGAAGAATATATAAAACAACTTTTTTTTTTTTTCAGAAACTAAATATTATATCAGAGTGGCACCTCTAGTGCCTAAATGGTAAGAGGGAAGGGGAGATACAGATCAAAGGGTACAGACTTTCATTGATAAAATGAGTCTGTTGTCAGCATCTATAGTTGACAACAATGCATTATACAGGTGAAATTTGCTAAGATAGAAATGTTTTTAATAACTGTGTGAGATGATGGACATTTCAACTGGTTTGATCATGGGAACCATTCCACAATGTATACATATATGAAAGCATCACATTGTATATCTGTAAACCTTAAACCATATACAATTTTTATTTGCTAATGATACCTCAATAAATCAGGGCGGGTTAAGAGGTAGGTATGGGACTTCCCTGGAGGAAGTGGTTAAGACTCCATGCTTCCAACACAAGGCATGCGGGTTAGATCCCCCATGGAAATAAGATCCCACATTCTTTGGGACACAGTCAGAAAATAAATAAAGTTTAAAAAAGTTTAAAAGGGGTGAGTAGAGTTTAGACCCACTGCAAAGTTAGAAAGAACAGTCCCCAAGAGTGTCCTCATTTTCACCAATCACAAGCTCAGTGGATTCCCAAAACCACACTCAGGTTTTATAATTTACTGAAAGAACTCATAGAACACACTGAAAGCTGTTAATGCTCACAGTTATGGTTTAGTATATGGAAAGGATACAAATTAAAATCAGTCAAGAGAAAAAGCACTGAGGACAGAATTTAGGAAAAGCACTAAACATGGAGCTTCTACTGCCTTTACCCCATGGAATCACAGACATATTACTCTCCCAGCACTGATATGTGATGCTTCCTAACTAGTTCTATGAGGCCAGTGTGAGCCTAATATCAATAACAAAGACATTTCAAGACATATCAGTAAATCCATAGATCTCATAAATAAATCTAATTCAATCAATAAATAGATCTAATAAACATAGATGCAAAAATCCTCAACAAAGAAAATTAGGAAATTGAATCCAACAACGTATAAAAATAACCAAGTAGGATTCATCACAAGCATGAAAGGATGGCTTATTATGCAAATATCCATTAATACAATCAATAATATTGATAGCCTAAAGAAGAGAAATCAATGACCCTCACAATTGCTGTAGAGAAAGCATTTGACAAATCTAAACTCACTTATAAAAATGTTAGCAAACTAGGAATAAAGGAAACTTCTTCAATTTGGTAACAACATCTAGAAAAAAATCTTATAGGATCTATATGATGAAAACTATAAAACTTGATGAAGAAAATCAAACAAAGTATAAATAAGTGAAGAGAATGTTCATGTTCATGAATTGTTAAAATGTCAGTTCTTCACAACTTGATGTTCAATGCAATTACAATAAAAATCCAGCAATTGTTTTTTGACATTATCAAACTGATTCTAAGGTTTATACGGAAAGGCAAAAGACAGAGTGGACAACATAATGCTGAGGAAGAGAAAGAAGAAGGAGGAGGAGCAATAAAAGGAAGAAAACGGCAGGACTTAAAATACCCAGTTTCAAAACTCAATAAAAACTTTAATTATGGCACTGTACTTCACTTTCACTTTTCACTTTCATGCATTGGAGAAGGAAATGGCAACCCACCCCAGTATTCTTGCCTGGAGAATCCCAGGGACAGGGGAGCCTGATGGGCTGCCATCTATGGGGTCGCACAGAGTCGGACACGACTGAAGCGACTTAGTAGCAGCAGCAGCAGCAGCAGTATGTACAAAGGAAATCAGTCCCGAATATTCATTGGAAGGACTGACGCTGAAGCTGAAACTCCAATATTTTGGCCAGCTGATATGAAGCGTTAACTCATTTGAAAAGACCCTGATGCTGGGAAAGATTGAGGGCAGCAGGAGAAGGGGACGACGGAGGATGAGATGGCTGGACGGCATCACCGACTCAATGGACATGAGTTTGGGTAAACTCCGGGAGTTGGTGATGGACAGGGAGGCCTGGCGTGCTGTGGTTCATGGGGTCGCAGAGAGTCAGACACAACTGAGTGACTGAACTGAACTGAAGACGTACAAAAAAATAGATAAAGAATTTATTAGAACAAAATGGAGACCTCAGAAATTATAAAATCTTTGATAGTGGAACAAATACAAATCAGTGGAGAAAAGCGTTTTCAATAAATGGTGTTGGAACAACAGGACATTCACATGAAAAACTCTAGATATTGACTCTACACATTTCACACACACACACACAATAATTCAAAGGGATCATAAATCTAAAATTAAATTGTAAAACTATAAAACTTCTAGGGGGTTAGATTTAAGAGGGTAAATCTACTGCCAAGTGTTCTTCCACAATAAATAAATAGGAATAATACAAATCTTAAACAAATTATTTCAAAAGGTAGGAGTAGGGAGCATATTTCAACTCTTTTTATGAGCCCATAATTACCCTGATACAAAAACCAAAAGAAAAGATTGTAAAAAAAGAAAAAAACTACAGACCACAATCCCCTTCTAAAAATAAGTTCCATAATCCTGAACAAAATGGTAAATTAAAATGTTATATATATATATAATAACCCAAGTGGGGCTAATCTCAATATTGCATGATAGCTGGGTTAGTACTCAAAAAGCAATGAAGGAAATGCATCATATTAATGGAAGAAAAAAAAAACCAGAAAAATCATATGATCAGCTCAATAGAAACAGAAATATTTAACAATATTCAACACTAATTTTCAACTGAAAATTCTTAGCTAACTAAGATTACACTTAAATGTAGAGAAATTCAAAGCATTTCCCGTAAGATCAAGAACATGGCAATAACACACACTCTCAATATGCCTATTCAGTTTTTGGAATTTTATTTCTGAGGTCTCCATTTTGTTCTAATAAACTCTTTGTCTATTTTTTGTGTGTACTATATTGCCATTATTATAGTTTTTAGTAAGTTTTGAAACTGGGTATTTTCAGTCCTTCAGTTTTCCTGAAGACCTAGCTAGAGTAACTGGGCAAGACAAAAAAAAAAAGGAAAGTTAACCAAATAAAAAGAGAAGTAAAACTGTGGTTATTTGCTGATAATATGATCCTATATACAGAAAATCTGAAAGAACCGTCAAAAAACTAGAGTTACTCAATGATTTCAGTTAAGTGGCAAGATACAAAGTCAGCATACAGAAATCAATCACATTCCTTCACATTAATAATATCAATCACATTCCTTTACATTAATAATGAAGCTTCTAAAACAGAAATTTTAAAAATCCATCCCATTCACAACAGTATTAAAAACAACAAAATACTTAGGAATAATTTTAACCAAGGAAGTGAAAGATCTGCCTAATGAAAATCACAAAACTTTGCTGAAGAAAATTTAAAAAAGACATGAAGACAAGAAGAAATGGAAAGATATCCTATGTTAATAGACGGGAAAAATTAATATTATTCAAATGGCTATATGACACACAACCATCTACAGAGTCAACATAATCCCCATAAAAATACCGTCTATGGGGTCGCACAGAGTCGGACACGACTGAAGCGACTTAGCAACAGCAGCAGCAGCAGCAGTGTCATTTATAAAAAAAATTTTAACATGCATAGATTTTAGCATCCTTCAAGGGTCCTAGAACCAATCTCCTCTAGATATCAAGGGACAACCATTTCCTATAAAGCTACAGTAAGTGAAACAGTATGTTTTGCTTCCTACAAAGTTACCATTGTCAAAACAGAACGGTACTGGCACAAATACAGACTCACAGATCAATGGAACACAATTTAGAGCACAAAAATAAACCCACACATGCACACACAATAAATTTACAACAAAGAATACACTACAGAGAAAGGAGAGTCTCTTCAATAAATGGTGTCGAGAAAACTGAATGGCCACATGCAAAAGAAAGAAACCAGACTACTACCTCACATCATAAAGAAAAATGAGCTCAAAATGGATTGATTTGAATATAAGATATGAATCCATAAAATTCCTAGAAGAAAACGTAGGCAATAATCTCACTGATACCGATCTCATGAGGGTTAGGTTTTTGTCACTCTGAATTGAAAGGCAAGAGAAACAAAAGCAGAATAAACAAACGGGACTACATCACACTAAAATGTTTCCTCACAGCAAAGAAAACCATCTCAAAATGAAAAAGCAACTTACTGAATGAAAATATATTTGCAAATCATATATCTGATACGGAGTTAATATCCAAAATACACAAAACACATATACAACTCAATAACAAACAACTTGACTAAAATAATGGACACAGAACCTGAACAGACATTTCCAAAGAAGACACAGAGATGGCCAACAGGCACATGAAAAGATGATCAACATAATTATTAGCAAAATGCAAATCAAACTACAATAAGATATCACCTCACACATTTTAGAATAACTATTATCAAAAACAAAAAATAACAAATGTTGGAGAGAACACACAGAAAAGGTTGGTAGGACTAAAAATCGGTGCAGCCACAATGGAAAACATTATGGTGATTACTCAAAAAACTAAGCATCAAATTATCATACAATCCGCTATTCCACTTCTGGGTATTTATCCAAATAATACAAACACACTAACTAGAAAAAAATATATGCACTCTGTTTATTGCAGCATTATTTATAACCAAGATGTGGGAACAACTTAAGAGGCTTCCCTGGTGGCTCAGATGGTAAAGAATTCACCTGTAATGCAGGAGATGCAGATTCGATTCCTAGTCAGGAAGATCCCCTGGAGAAGGAAATGGCTACCCACTCCAATATTCTTGCAACATCCTTACATGGGAGGATCCCATGTAAGAAACCTGGCAGGCTTGGGGTCCTTGGGGTCACAAAGAGTCAGACAAGACTGAGCGACTAGACATGTACAAGCATGGAAATAAGCTAAGTGTCCACTGATGGAAGAATGGATAAAGAAGCCCCAGGATACCTAAACAATGGAATACTTCATGCTCCATCCCTCGGTAATGTCCAACTCTTTGCAACTCTGCAGACTGTAGCCAGTCAGACACCTCCTCCTCCTTGCTGGGACTTTCCCAACAAGAATAATGGAGTGAGTTGCCATTTCCTTCTCCAGGGGATCTTCCCAACACAGGGATCAACCAGGGTCTCCTGTATTGCAGGCAGATTCTTTACCACTGAGCCACAGGGGAAGTCAATAGAATACTTATTCATCCATAAAAAGAATGAAACCTTGCTGTCTGCAACAACACGGGTGAACCTTGAAAGTATTACACTAAGAGAAATAACTCAAATGGAGAAAGACACCATATAATTTCATTCATATGTAAAATCTAAAAAACAACAAAGCACTCAAAAAAGCCAACTAAACAAAAGCAAAAAACCTCATAGATACAGAGATCAGATTAGTGGTTATCAGAAGGAAGTGGTTTAGGAAGTAAGAGACATGGGTGAAGGGAGTCAACCCTTTGGCATTAGATGGTAAGCAGACTTGCAGTGCTGATCACTTTGTAATGTGTACAGACGTTTAACTAGAATGCTGTACATCTGAAACTCATATAATAAAACAAACACCAATATGATACTGGGACAAAAATAGACATGTCAATCAGCCAAAGGGAACAGAGAACTCAAAATTAACTCTGGCATATATGGTATACTAATATTCAACAAGGAAGTCAAGAATATCCAATGAGGAAAGTACACTCTTTTCAACAACCAGGAAAACTGGAGAAATGTATGCAAAACAATGACACTGACTACTATCCCACAATTCCCAGAGAAAGTAACTCCAAATGGATCAAAGACTTAAACATAAGGTCTGATACCATGAAACCCCTAGGAGAAAATGTAGGGAAGAACCTCAGATACTGATCTTGGGTATAAATTCTGGAGCATGAGGCCAAACTACAGCATGGACAAACTACAAAAGAAAAAAATCAACAAATGGGACATCAAAGTCAAAAACTTTTGCAACTCAAAAGAAACACCAAAATGGAAAAAAAAAAAAAAACCTACATGATGGGAGAAAAATTCTGCAAAGCATGTATCAGATAAGGGGTCAATATTAAACATATATACAGAACTTATTCAATCTGATAACAAAAAAAAACAGTCCAATTTTAAAATGAACAGAAGAACTAGATGTTTTTCTGAAAAGACATACAGATGGCCAATAGGCACATGAAAAGACACTCAGCATCACCAGTCATCAAGAAATACAAATCAAAACCACAATGAGACATCCCACTTCCCACCTATTAGAATGGTTATCATTAAGAATACAAGAGACAACACATACTGGAAAGGATGCGGAGAAAAGGGAAGCTTTATATATTGTTGGTGCGAATGTAAATTGGTCCAACCAATTGGTCCACTATGCAAAATAATATGGAGGTTGCTCAGAAAAATAAAAATAGACCTAACGTATGGTCCAGCAATTCTACTTCTGAGTATATACCCAAAGAAAATGAAAACTTAATTTCAAAGAGATATATACACTCTATATTTATCACAGTATTATTTATAATACCAAAGATATAGAAACACCCAAAACATCCATCAATGGATCAACAGATAAAAAAGATGTGCTACACACACACAATGGAATGTTTTTCAGCCAAAAAAATGGACATGATCCTCCCATTTTCAACAACATGTACAAACCTTGAGCACATTATGCTAATGAGATAAGTCAAACAGAGAAAAGAATTGTGTGATATCACACATACGTGGAATCTAAAAAATTTAAATCTGTGAAAAACAGAGTAAAATACTCATTACCAGAGGTTGTGGAGACAAAGGAATAAGAGTGATGGTATTTAAGGGTACAAACTTCTAACAAATAATAAATAAGCCATAGAAATCTACTGCACAATATAATGAATATAGGCAATACTACTTTACTATAGTGAAATGCAAAGGAGAAAAGGAAAGATATATCCATCTGGATGCAGAGTTCCAGAGAATAGCAAGGAGAGATAAGAAAGCCTTCCTAAGTGATCAATGCAAAGAAACAGAGAAAAAATATAATGGGAAAGACTAGCGAGCTCTTCAAGGAAATTAGAGATACCGAGGGAACATTTCAAGCAAAGATGAGTACAATAAGAGACAGAAATGTTATCAATCTAACAGAAGCAGAAAATATTAAGAAGAGGTGGCAACAATACACAGAAGAACTATACAAAAAAATATCTTAGTGAGCCAAATAACCACGATGGTGTGATCATTCATGTAGAGCCAGACATCCTGGAGTGTGAAAACAAGTGGGCCTTAGGAAGCATCATTACAAACAAAGCTAGTGGAGGTGATAGAATTCCAGCTAAGTTTTTTCAAATCCTAAAAGATGATGGTGTGAAAGTGCTGCACACAATATGCCAGAAAATTTGGAAAACAGCAGTGGCCACAGGACTAGAAAGGTCAGTTTTATTTCCAATCCCAAAGAAAGGCATAGAGAAGGGAATGGCAACCCGCTCCAGTATTCTCAGCTGGAAAATCCCATGTACAGAGGAGCCTGGCAGGCTACAGCCTATGGGGTCGCAGAGCCAGACATCATTGAGTGACTAAGCACACAAGAAAGGCAATGCCAAAGAATGTTCAAACTACCAAACAACTGCACTCATTTCACACGCTAGCAAAGTAATGCTCAAAATTCTCCAGGATAGGCTTCAACAGTACGTGCACCGAGAACTTTCAGATGTTCAAGCTGGATTTTAAAAAGGCAGCGGAACCAGTGATCAAACTGCCAACATCCATTGGATCATAGAAAAAGCAAGAGAGTTCCAGAAAAACACCTACTTCTGCTTCACTGACAGCACTAAAGATGCTTCAGCTTCATTGACTACGCTTTGACTGTGTGGATCACAACTGGAAAATTCTTCAAGAGATGGGAATACCAGACCACCTTACCTGCCTCCTGAGAAACCTATATGCAGATCAAGAAGCAACAGTTAGAACTGGACATGGAACAACAGACTGGTTCCAAATTGGGAAAGGAGTACATCGAGGTTGTATATTGTCACCTTGCTTATTTAACTTATAGGCAGAGTACATCATGTGAAATGCCAGGCTGGATGAAGCACAAGCTGGAATCAAGATTGCCGGGACAAATATCAATAACCTCAGATATGCAGATGACACCACCTTTATGGCAGAAAGCAAAGAGAAACTAAAAGTGCCCCTTGATGAATGTGAAAGAGGAGAGTGAAAAAGCTGACTTAAAAGTCAACATTCAAAAAACTAAGATCATGGCATCTGGTCCCATTACTTCATGGCAAATAGATGCAGAAACAATGGAAACAGTGATAGACTATATTATCTTGGGCTCCAAAATCACTGCAGCCATGAAATTAAAAAACGCTTGCTCTTTGGAAGAAAAGCTCTGACCAACCTAGATACATGTTGAAAAGCAAAGACATTACTTTGTTGATAAAGGTCCATATAGTCAAAGCTATGGTTTTTCCAGTAGTCAAGTATGGGTGTGAGAATTGGACCATAAAGAAAGCTGAACACCAAAGAACCTATGCTTTTGTTTTTGTTTTGTTTTGTTTTTTTGTAAAGTAATTAACCTTCAATTAAAATAAATATATTTATATTTAAGAAAAAGAACTTATACTTTTGAACTGTAGTGTTGGAGAACTCTTGAGAGTCCCCTGGACTGCAAAGAGATCAAACCAGTCAATCCTAACGGAAACCGTCCTGAATATTCGTTGGAAGGACTGATGCTGAAGCTGAAGCTCCTGTACTTTGGCCACCTGATTCGAAGAGCTGACTCATTAGAAAAGACCCTGATGCTGGGAAAGACTGAAGGCAGGAGGAGAAGAGGATGACAGAGGATGAGATGGTTGGATGGCAACACCAACTCAATGGACATGAGTTCAAGCAATCTCCGAGAGATGGTGAAGGACAGGGAAGCCTGGTGTGCTTCAGTCTATGGGGTCACAAATAGTCGGACATGACAGAGCAATTGAACAACAACAAATGTACTATAATTATGTGTGTGAGTGTGTGTGTGTGTGTGTGTGTGTGTGTGTGTACATGCTCAGTCACATCCAACTCTTTGAGACCCCATGAACTGTAGCCTGCAAGGCTCCTCTGTCCGTGGGATTCTCCAAGCAAGGATACTGGAGTGGGTTGCCATTTCTTCTCCAAGGGATCTTCCTGACCCAGGGATTGAACTTGCATCTCTTTTGTCTCTTGCATTGGCAGGCAAACCCCAACTGGGAATCCCTATAATTATGTAATGTAGTAAACATCACCACATCAGCAATCAGATAGCAATATATAAACATATATAAATATATCACAGTAACACACTATACAACTTGCTGCTGCTGCTGCTAAGTCGCTTCAGTCGTGTCCAACTCTGTGCGACCCCATAGACGGCAGCCCACCAGGCGCCCCCATCCCTAGGATTCTCCAGGCAAGAACACTGGAGTGGGTTGCCATTTCCTTCTCCAATGCATGAAAGTAAAATGTCAAAGTGAAGTCGCTCAGTCATGTCCGACTCTTTGCGACCCCATGGACTGCAGCCTGCCAGGCTCCTCCATCCATGGGATTTTCCAGGCAAGAGTACTATACAACTTAAACTTCCAATATTTTACTTCAATTTTATTCAATTTAAAAAAACGCTCAGAAAGAAATTTCCTCAATATGGTAAAGCACATCTGTTTAAGAAAAGCTTATATCTAATATCATATTTAATGTTAAAAGTCAGAAAACTTTCTCCCTAAAAATAAGAACAAAGGAAAGAAAGCCACTCTCATAACTTCTAATAAAAACTATAATTCAGAAAAGTCCACTGCAATTTTTATACTAGTGATATAATTGCTAAATAAAATTTTTAAATTATCAAAATAAGCAATCTATAGAAGAAATAAATAAAGAAGATCTGAATAAGTTAAGAGATACACAATGTGCACAGATTGGCATAACTAATATTGGTAAGAAGGTAATTCCCCTCAAATTGATATATGAATGCAACACAGTTCAAATCAAAATCCCTACAATTATATGCCAATTCTTCCACTTACATGGAAACAAAGTGGTCCTAGAATAGTAAAAGTATCTTGAAAAAGAAGACCAAAGTTTATTGATTTACGCAAAATGTTTTTAAGACTTACTGTAAAAGTACGCTAGTTAAGACTGTGGAATTGGCATAAGGACAGACAAATACACAGAAAAGAATTAAGGGAAAGATACATATGGTTGTTTATTATCATAGGAACAGGTGTTAAGTGTTCTCTAAATGTTTGGTGAATTCACCTGTGAAGGAAGCCATTGATCCTGGATTTTTGTTGTTAATTTTATTACTATTATTACTGATTCAAAGTCATTACTGGCAATTTGTTCATCTTTCCTATTTCTCCCTGATTCAGTATTAGGAGAGTACAAATTTCTAAGAATTGGTACATTTCTTCCATTTTGCCCATTTTACTGGCATATAATTATTTGAAATAATCTCTTATGACCCTTTGAATTTATGTGGTGTTGGCTGTAGCTTCTCCTTTTACATTTCTGATTTTATTGATTTGGGCTCTCTCTTTTTCTTGATGAGTCTAGCTAAAGGTTTATCAGTTTCCTTCATCCTTCTCAAAGAATCACCTCTTAGTTTCATTAATCTTTTTAATTTTTTAGCCTCTATTTCAATTACTTATACTCTGATCTTTATCATTTCTCTTCTTCTACTAACTTTGGGGTTTATTTCTTCTGTTTTTAGTTCCTTTAGGTATAAACTCAGGTTGCTTGATATTTTTCTTATTTCATAAGGTAAGTTTGTATCATTAAAAAATTCCTTCAGAAATGCTTTTTCTTTGCCCCATGGATTTTGGATTATTGTGTTTTGCTTTCATTTGTCTACAGGTATTTTTAAATTTTCTATTTTATTTCTTCCATGATCCATTAGTTGTTTAGCAGTATATTGTTTAGCCTCAAAATGTTTCCATTTTTCTTGTAGTTTGTTTCTAGTCTCATAGCATTCTAGTCAGAAAAGATGCTGGATATGATTTTAATTTTCTTAAATTCACTGAGACTTGTTTTGTGGCCTACCCTGGAGAATGTTACAAGGCAGCTGAAACAGTCTGTTGCTTTGATGTGGAATACTCTGTATTTATATCTATAAACTCCATCTGGTCTGATGCGTCACTTAAGACCAGTCTTTCCTTAATGATCTTCTGTCTGAATGATCTAAAGATGTCAGTGAGGTGTTAAAGCCCCTTACTAACATCGTGTTTACTGTCAATGTCTCCTCTTATATCTGATGTTTGCTCTATGTAATTAGGTGCACCTGTGTTAGTTCTTGTTGTTTAGTAGCCCAGTCGTGGCCGATTCTTTTGTGACCTGCATCTCTTGCATTGGCAGGCAGATTCTTTACCACTGAACCATTTGTCCTATGTTGGATGCATATACATTTACAAACATTACATCTTCTTGAATTGATCCCTTAATCATTATATAATGTCCTTTGTCTAACAGTCTTTGTTTTGCAGTCTGTTTTATCTTATATAATTAAGTACTGCCACCTCAGCTTTCTTTTGATTTCCATTTGCATGGAATACCTTTTCTGATTCCCTCACTTTCAGTCTATGTGTGTCTTTGCAACTGACCATGGGAAGATCTGAAGTGAGTCTCTTGGAAGCAGTATATGTACATATACAGGTCCTATTTTTTATCCATTCAGTCATTCTGTTTCTTTTGATTGCAGCATTTAGTACAATTACATTTACAGTAAGTATTGATAATATGTACTTATTGCTAGTTTTAAATGCAGGATACTAAAGCAATAGGAATCTGTTTCATTTCTATACACTAATTATGAATTAACAAAAAAGAAATATAAAAACAATCCCATTTAGAATCACATCAAAAAGAATAAAATATCTAAGAACAAATCTAAGGAGGTAAAACACCCATACTTGGAAAACTGTAAGATATAGATGGAAGAAACTGAAGATGATAAAAGCAAATGGAAAGTTATACAGTGTTCATGGACTGGCAGAATTAATATTGTTAAAAAGGCCATAGTACTCAAAGCAATCTACAGATTCAATGCAATTCTATCAAAATATTAATGGCATTGTTCACAGAACTAAAACAAATAATTCTAAAATTTGTATGGAAACATAAGACTCCAAACAGCCAAAGCAATCTGAAGAAAGAAGACCAGAGCTGGAAGTATCATACTCCTTGATTTCAAACTATAGTACAAAGAGACAACATCAAAAAGTATGATATTGGCACAAAAACAGATATACAAATCAATGAAACAGAACAGAGAGCCTAAAAATAAACCCATGCACTTATGATCAATTAATTTTCAACAAAGGAGGCACGAGTATACAATAGAGAAAAGACAATCTCTTTAATAAGCAGTGCTGGGAAATCTGGACAGCTACATTTAAGGAATAAAACTGAAACATTTTTTCACACCATACATTAAAATAAACTCAAAATAGATTAAAAACATAAATGTAAGACCAGAAACCATAAAACTCCAAGAAGAAAACTTAGGCAGAATACTCTGACATTAACTGCAACAACCTTTTTTGGATCTGTCTCTTAAGGCAAAGAAAACAAAAATAAACAAATGAGCTCTAATTAAACTTAAAAGCACAGGAAACTACTGGTTAAAGAAAAAAACAACCTACTGAATGTGAGAAAATGTTTGCAAATAATATGGTTGATAAGGGGTTAATATTGAAAATACATAAACAGGTCATACAACGCAGTATCAAAAAACCAACCTCAGTATCAAAAAAGTGAAAATGAAAGTCATGTCCGACTTTTTGCAACCCCATGGACTCTACAGTACATGTAATTCTCCAGGCCAGAATACTGGAGTGGGCAGCCTTTCCCTTCTCCAGGGATCTTCCTAACCCAAGGATCAAACCAAGGTCTCCCACATTGCAGGCGGATTCTTTACCAGCTGAACCATCAGGGAAACTCAAGAATACTGGAGTGGGTAGCCTATCCCTTTCTCCAGCGGATTTTCCCAACTCAGGAATTGAACCAGGGTCTCCTGCATTGCAGGCAGATTTTTTACCAACTGAGCTATCCAGGAAGCCCTAGTATCAAAAAAAAAACCAACCTGATTTAAAAATAAGCAAGAGATTTGAATACACATTTTTCTAAAGACATGCCAATAGGTACCTGAAAAGATGGCAACATCACTAAACATTAGGGAAATGCAAATCAAAATCATGATTGAGAGATCATCTCATATGTGCCAGAATTACTATCATCAAAAAGACCACAAATAACAAATGCTGGTGAGCATGTGGAGAAAAGAACCACTGTGCACTATGTTTTCCACTACAGAAAACAGTATGGAGATTCCTCAGAAAAACAGAATTAAACTACCATCAGTCAGTTAGTCAGTTCAGTCGCTCAGTCGTGTCTGACTCCCTGTGACCCCATGAATCGCAGCACGCCAGGCCTCCCTGTCCATCACCAACTCCCAGGGTTCACTCAAACTCATGTCCATCAGGTCGGTGACACCATCCAGCCATCTCATCCTCTGTCGTCCCCTTCTCCTCCTGCCCCCAATCCCTCCCAGCATCAGAGTCTTTTCCAATGAGTCAACTCTTCTCATGAGGTGGCCAAAGTACTGGAGTTTCAGCTTTAGCATCAGTCCTTCCAGTGAACAGCCAGGATTGGTCTCCTTTAGGATAGACTCGTTGAATCTCCTTGCAGTCCAAGGGACTCTCAAGATTCTTCTCCAGCACCACACTTCAAAAGCATCAATTCTTCGGTGCTCAGCCTTCTTCACAGTTCAACTCTCACATCCACACATGACTAGTGGAAAAACCATAGCCTATGATCCAGCAATTCCATTTCTGAATATATATCCAAAGAAAACAGCACTAATTTAAAATTACACATACACTCCAGTGTTCATAGAAGCATTATTTATAATTGCCAAGACACAGAAGCAACATAAGTGTCTGTCAACAGGCAAATGCATAAAGAAGATGTGGTGTATATATGTACACACTATATGTCTATACACACATATGTATATAATATATTTATTATTCAGGCATAAAAAAAGAATGAAATTTTGCCATTTATACTACATGAATGGAACCAGAGAGTATTATGTTTAGTGAAGTAAGTCAAACAAAGACAAACACTCTATGTTATCACTTATATGTGGAATATAAATTTTAAAATGCATGAATATGATGAAACAGAAATAGACCCTCAGATATAAAGGCCAAACTAGTGGTTATCAATGGGAAGAGGGAAGAGGATGATATGGGGGAATCAGAATCACCCACTGTTCAGATTATAACATTAACAGTTTTCCCTCCATTGTGATTCCATTGTGAGGCAATACCCTAAAGGATACTTTATGGTCCGCTGCTGCTGCTGCTGCTGCTGCTGCTAAGTCGCTTCAGTCGTGTCCAACTCTGTGCGACCCTAGAGACGGCAGCCTACCAGGCTCCCCCATCCCTGGGATTCTTCAGGCAAGAACACTGCAGTGGGTTGCCATTTCCTTCTCCAGCGCATGAAAGTGAAAAGTCAAAGTGAAGTCACTCAGTCCTGTCTGACTCCTAGTGACCCCATGGACTACAGCCTACCAGGCTCCTCCATCCATGGGATTTTCCAGGCAAGAGTACTGGAGTGGGGTGCCATTGCCTTAATATGGTCTACTCCCATATTAATCTTCAATAAAACACTTATCAAATGTCCAGAGATTAAGCACAGACTTGAAAATACTGGACCTATTTAGTCTGGAACCAAAAACTCATTCTAGACTTCCTTTTCTTATCAGCAATAATTTTAGGGGAATAGTCTTAACATTTGTCCAAAACTCTTCAACCTATTAAATCTAGACAGATATTCTTGTATGCATTTTAACTTTATTTTATTATTGCCAATATTTTGCATGGCACCCAGTCATATTTGAGATATATAGCATTTATTACAAAGGAAAACAGAAACAATAAATTTATCAATTTTCCAATTATTAGACTTACTTCCTCAGTACCACAGTCACAGACTTCATTTCCCTCCACTCTGCCATTGCCACAGATTGGTCCCGGATTTCTCTGCATTTGTGGCTTATTCTGAAGACACTGGGCCCTCATGTTTGAAATGAAATTTTCAAAGTCTCTCAAACTGCAATCGCTAAAAGTCTTCATACCACTGGATTGCCTAAACATGGATCCATATAATGTCATTGGCATTATTCTTCTGAAAACACAATTCTATATTACACAAATCAATTTCAAAACGTTAAATTCAAGAGGTAATGATAAATGTTCATAACAAATGCTTAGAGGCCAGTCATTCCTCAGGAGGACATGTGATTTCATTGACTGAACACATATTCTCTTAAAACAAAATCAAGTTCAACAGGAAAAACTAAACAACCCAATTAGAAAATGGGCATAGGATTTGGATACACATTTCTGCAAAGAAGACACATATAAACAAACAATGGGTATATGAAAAGGTCATCAACATCACTAATCATCAAGGAAGTGCAAATCAAAAGAAAAAACAATGAGCTATCATCACCTCATACCTGTTAAGATAGCTATGATTCTTTTTTTAATTTATTTCTTTAACTGGAGGAAAATTTCTTTACAACGTTGTGTTGGTTTCTGCTATACAACAACATGAATCAGCTATAATTTTATGTATGTACTCTCCCTCTTGATTCCTTTAAAAACAGATGAACATTGTGGGCAAGGACATGGAGAAACTGGAAACTTAGTACATTGTTCATGGAAATGTAAATCCAGTCTCTGCTGAAGACAGTAAAGAGGTTCCTCAAAAAATTACAAATAGAATACCATATGATCCAGAAATCCTGCTTCTAGGTATATATCCAAAACTACTGAAATTAGAATATGTAAGTGATATCTGTACTCCTATGTTTATTGCAGCAATATTCACAATAGTAAAGATATGGCAGCAACCTAAATGTCGTTGAATGATGAGTGGATAAGCAAAATGTGGTACACACTTGCAATGAAATATTATTCAGTCTTTAAAAAAAGAAGCAAGTTCTGCCATATGCAACAACAGTACAAAATCTCAAGGACATTATGCTAAGTGAAATAAGCTAGTCACAGAGTATGAAATACTTCATGATTTCATTTATATGAGATATTTAGAAGATTCACACCCACAGATGCAGAGTTGCCAAGAGGCTAGGAGGAGGGGGTAATGGGGAGCTGTAAAATTGGTATAAAGTTTCAGTTATACAAGATGGATAAATTTTAGTGATCTGCTGTTCAACATAGTACCTAGATCTAAGTAATAACTTTAAAATTGGTTAAGAGAACTCCTGTTGAGTATTTCCACTATATATATATATATATATATATATATATATATATATATATATATATAAAGAATACAATGAGGTACCATTTCATGCCAGTCAGAATGGCTGCTATCCAAAAGTCTACAAGCAATAAATGCTGGAGTGGGTGTGGAGAAAAGAGAACCAACAAACACTGTTGGTGGGAATGCAAACTAGCACAGCCACTATGGAGAACAGTGTGGAGGTTCCTTTAAAAACTGCAAATAGAACTGCCTTATGACCCAGCAATCCCACTGCTGGGCATACACACTGAGGAAACCAGAATTGAAAGAGACACGTGTACCCCAGTGTTCATCGCAGCACTGTTTATAATAGCCAGGACATGGAAACAACCTAGATGTCCATCAGCAGATGAATGGATAAGAAAGCTGTGGTACATATACACAATGGAGTACTACTCAGCCATTAAAAAGAATATATTTGGGTTTGTTTTTTTTTTTTAGTTTTTTATTTTTTAAATTTTAAAATCTTTAATTCTTACATGCATTCCCAAACATGAACCCCCCTCCCACTTCCCTCCCCATAACATCTCTCTGGGTCATCCCCATGCACCAGCCCCAAGCATGCTGTATCCTGCGTCAGACATAGACTGGCGATTCAATTCTTACATGATAGTATACATGTTAGAATGCCATTCTCCCAAATCATCCCACCCTCTCCCTCTCCCTCTGAGTCCAAAAGTCCGTTATACACATCTGTGTCTTTTTTCCTGTCTTGCATACAGGGTCGTCATTGCCATCTTCCTAAATTCCATATTTATGTGTTGGTATACTGTATTGGTGTTTTTCTTTCTGGCTTACTTCACTCTGTATAATCGGCTCCAGTTTCATCCATCTCATCAGAACTGATTCAAATGAATTCTTTTTAACGGCTGAGTAATACTCCATTGTGTATATGTACCACAGCTTTCTTATCCATTCATCTGCTGATGGACATCTAGGTTGTTGGATGAAACTGGAGCTGATTATACAGAGTGAAGTAAGCCAAAAAGAAAAACATCAACACAGTATACTAACGCATATATATGGAATTTAGAAAGATGGTAACAACAACCCTGTATGCAAGACAGCATAAGAGACACAGATGTATAGAACAGTCTTTTGGACTCTGTGGGAGAGGGAGAGGGAGAGGGTGGAATGATTTGGGAGAATGGCATTGAAATGTGTATAATATCATATAAGAAACGAATCACCAGTCTAGGTTCGATGTAGGATACAGGATGTTTGGGGCTGGTGCCCTGGGATGACCCAAAGGGATGGTATGGGGAGGGCGGTGGCAGGGGGGTTCAGGATTGGGAACACGTGTACACCCGTGGTGGATTCATGCTGAAGTATGGCAAAACCAATACAATATTGTAAAGTAAAAATAACAATAATAAATTAAAAAATAATTTTTAAAAAATTTTAATGTAAAAAAAAAAAATACACTAGGGTTTCCCTGTTGGTCCATTGGTTAAGAATCTGCCTGCCAGTGCAGGAGACATGGGTCCAATCACTGGTCCAGAAAGACCCCGCATGCCTTGGAGCAACTAAGCCCTGCCACCACAGCTTCTGAGTCTGCACTTGGGAGCCCTTGAGATGCAACTGCTGAGGCTACATGCAGCAACTGCTGCTGCTGCTAAGTCGCTTCAGTCATGTCCGACTTTGTGCGACCCCATAGACGGCACCCCACTAGGTTCCTCTGTCCCTGGCATTCTCCAGGCAAGAACACTGGAGTGGGTTGCCATTTCCTTCTCCAATGCATGAAAGTGAAAAGTGAAAGTGAAGTTGCTCAGTTGTGTCCAACTCTTAGTGACCCCATGGACTGCAGCCTACGAGACTCTTCCATCCATGGGATTTTCAAGGCAAGAGTACTGGAGTGGATTGCCATTGCCTTCTCCCATGCAGCAACTACTGAAGACCAAATACCCAAGAGCCCAAGCTCCACAACAAGAGAAGCCACCACAATGTGAAGCCCGTGCAACACAACTAGAGAGTAGCCTCCACTCTCCACAACTAGAGAAAGCCCACAGACAACAACTAAGACCCAGGGCAGCCAAAAATAAATAAATACTAAAAAAAAAGAAAAAGAAAGAAAGAAAAGAACTGAGTAATTTTGGAGAATGACAAGATGGCTTCCAAATGACCAAATGACTTCCAAATAGGAAGACTCTAAGCTAACCTCCTCCCATGTGCACATCAAATCTACAATTTACAGAGCAACTACTGATGAGAAAGATTAGAAGAATAGCAGAAAAGATCTTTTACAACTGAAGATATGAAGAAGGAACCATAAGTAGATGAGTGGGAAGGGTGGAGACGTGGTAAAGTCAAGACTCATACTCCTGGATGGGTGACCCACCAGTGAGTTCAGCTCTAGCCTCCTCAAGAGCAGCCTCCCCCACCGTTCAGCTCTGCCCTCACCACCAGCCTCCCCAACAAGGACGTATCTAACCTAACTTTGGTATCTCTTGAACTCTGACCCCACCAACCAGTGAGCAAACACCAACCTCAGTACCACCAGAGCCCCAGAGCCTGCCATGTCAGGACCCAGTTGACCCACCAGTAGGCAAGCAACAGCCCCAGGAGTCGCTGAGCTCCAGACCTACGCGTGAGCAGATTAACAGTATTTTTGAGACACCTTGGGCCCCTTATTCGGCCAACCTGGGATTCAGCCCTGCTCACTAGCAGGCTGTCAACAGCTTTGGGACACACTGGACTGTGCAGCAAGCCATTTCAGGAACTGGTCCCACCTACCAGCAGACAGACACTAGGTCCTTGCAGGACCCCTGGCCCCACAGCCACCCATCTCAATCCCAGTTCCAGCAACCACTGAGCAATGGCGTTCCACAGCCAGTCTCCTTGTGACACAGCTCCATCCACCAGTGGCTGGTGGATCTGAACAAGGGAGAGATTGGCAATCAATTGAAGAGGGGCCAACCCAGCCAAGTCTACCAGACAACCCACAGTAGTTAGTCCACGGCAACAGAAGGATACTCATAGCCCTCTCAGGGGGAACCACTAGAGCATATAGCACTGGTGACCAGAGAGGAATGTGCTGCTGGGAGTCCTTACTCCCTTCACTTCTAAACTCATCTGTTGTACAGACTATGTTAAAAGTTACCTACTTTTAAAAGGCAGAAATAAAATTAAGTCATCAAAATAATGTATTAGGAAGATCACTGAAATAAAGAACAAAGTTTGTACAAATATATTTTAATGTTCTTTTGCTACTTGGTTTAAATTAATTCCAATATATTAACTGTCTTCTATATGAGGCCAACATGAAGTAGAGAAAATAACAAAGATTTGAGTTAGATAAACTTGTTGACTAGTACCAATCTTGCGACTTAACGAGATTTTAAGCAAAGTGATTAAACTCTCTCTCTGTTTTCTTATCTCCAAATAGGGGTAATATCCATCCACTTCACAGGCTTGTTATGAGGATTACATGTTAATAAGTGCCTAATTAAACTCTCTGGCTTATAGTAAGTGACCAATAAATCATTGATGAGATTACTGACATTAGCCACAGCTGTTCACTTATAACCTGCGTGTCTGTTGTAGAGTCATTTATGCTCTGTGTACTGAAGGGCATTTAAAAAAAAACACATGGAGGACAGTGGATGGCGGCCAGGACGCTAGCATGAGGCAGCCGGAGCCAAGTAACCTGGCAGTTCCTTTTGCTACGGACCTGTTACCGTGAACAGTGGTGGCCAGAGGCTTTGCAGGTGAGAAAATGGCATTTGTGAAGAGTGGATGGTTGCTGTGACAGAGTACCATTTTGAAGCACTGGAAGAATTGGTTTGACCTGTGGTCACTTGATCTATTATGATGACCAAACTCGGCAGAGTGTAGGAGACAAGGTCCACATGCCAGAGGACTGCATCAACATCTGCATGGGACATGAATGCCGGGATATTCAGCCGCCAGATGGGAAGCCAGAAGACGGTATGCTGCAGATTGTTGGCTGAGATGGGGAAACCATCAGTCTTTGTGCAGAAAGCACAGGTGATTGTTTGGCCTGGAAGTTTACATTCCAGGATTATGTTGGCTTATGTTGGCTCAGAAGTCATGTATGATGAGACAGCTGTGGCTTCCTCCCCACCTTCTTACACAGACTATGCTGCACCAACCCTTGAGCAGGCATAGGGCTATGGTCCATACAGTGGTGCATACCCACCAGGAACTCAAGTTGTCTATACTGCAAATGCTCAGGCTTATGCTGTACCCTATCGGTACCCGTATGCAGGACTTTATGGACAGCAGCCTGCCAACCAAGGCATCATTTGTGAGTGGTATTGAAACAATGACAGTGACCTGGCGTTGGGCATGCTGGCTGGAGCAGCCACAGTCATGGCCTTAGGGTCTCTGTTCTGGGTCTTCTAGAGTCCTTGGAACCTAGACGTGCATAGCTTCTGATATCCTGCGTGCAATAATATAATTTGCAGGGCATTTCTGTTATAAATGCTTTTAAAAATAGGTTTAATAGTTCTTCTGAAAGTAGTGACAAAATACTTATAAGTATATAGAAGTACTGCAGAGAAAGATTTGGACTGCTGTTTAGCTAAAATGTGGACTATATGAGGCCACTGGCTCATTCGAGGAGTTTCCTTATAAAACTCTCTCAATACTTTATTTGAACACACCTGTTTTGAAAGGCCATTTTCTTTTCAGAGTTAAGCCTTAGTTCTTAAGGGATAATTTATTTTAGTGTTTTGCTGGTAACATGGTGATGTAGGAGTGAGTGAATGACTGTGGCAAGAAAAACTGCAGTGTTTTGGTTTAATGTCAGACTTTGAAACCTCAGACCAAAACTGGCTGTATGTTACTTCAGGAGTTATAGGCTGGAACCTTCCTTAGGCAGTAGTGTAATATCTCACAGCCTCTGGGGCTCCAGCAAAGCAAACTGCTCAGGACAATGGGCAGGATGGCAGTTCCCCCCTTGAAAATGATGCTGTTTCATTTTATTCTTATTTGTTTTTGGTTGTGATACTTGGAAAGCATCCCAAAAAAAGGAGTAGACTTGAGTGTCAGCATTTTAGGGCTTTATCATTTAAAACTTGAAGAAAGTACAGCTCCTCCAAAAAAGTGTATGGGGGTAGATTTATTTTATTCAGAGGCATCATGTTTTTAGCGTTTGCTCTGAGCATTCTTTATTGCCACTTCAGCCTACTTATAGCTTATTTTTCTACTTGTTGAGAAAGTAATATTAAGAGCATGGTGAGGAAAGTGAAATGAGAGCCTTAGTTGCAGTGTTCCTGTTTCAGGGGATTGGGCTGCACTGAGGATGTGCTTCATGTCCTTCTGAAGGCTGTTGAGGAGCTCATCTCCTGTCCTGTGTAGGGCTGGGCACTGTGGCTGTCCCTGAGCTGTGTTGCATGGTGGGGGAAACTCAGGTTATAGATGGGAATTTTGGCCTAGAGACATGAATGACCTGCTCAAGATTCGCTTTTATTTCTGACTTTAGTGAACCACTTAATTTTGAGCCTCAACTTACATGTGAAGCTCTGAAAAACTGAGGGTCCTGCATTTCTCTTATTTCTTATTTCTTTATCTATATAAATTTTAAAACTTCACTTATTCCAGCTTTCTGTCCTGCATGTTTTTAAAAATGTACATTTACAAAGGCACAGTGAAGGTCTCTGCCTCTATACTCCATGAGGCCATGTTTCCATAAATACACTCCTGGTAGCACAAACTCTGTTTATATTTTATGCGGCTAGTTACTGACACAGTTTTTTGTTTCACTTATCAGTCCACTCCACCTCTGAGGCAGACTTAAATAGATCTATCTCTGTATGGAAACTAGACACCAAATGAACGCTGTGGTGACCGCAGGTCTGTTTCCCAGCCAGTTCCACTGTACCTGGTGACACAGAGTCTGCTTCCAGCTGAAAAGAAGGATACTTGGCTGTCATCTCTTTGGATGGGTCATGTGGTGGAAAGTTGCCAGATGTGATGTGTGACAACACTGGTTTTGATGGTGAAAAATGTTATTAATTTTACATCATACGTAATAAGAATAGCTTTGTTCAGATGGTAATCATTATTCAAGCTGTATCCTTTACAAATAAAATACTAAACTCAGTTTTTAATGTTGCACTAGAGTGTTAATTTTGAACTAGGAATTACTGGAACCACAGATACTGAGTTATGTCACTGAAATGCCCTTGAAGCAGATGGTCTCCCTGTGTTCCCCTGGCTTTCCCCTGATAGACTGGGGGGAACTGTGGACTGAAGTCCTGACATACATGTGCCTCCCCATCTCCAGTCCCTATCCCTAGCCAGGCAAGCCACGCTGGGCAACTGTAGTTGAGTCTGGAAGTTCACCGTCCCTAGTGACTTGATCCTGAGAGGAAATGCATGCTCAGCATAAAAACAGGCTGAGACTCTTCATTTCCTTGGCCCCAATTCTCATAGATGCCAATCTTTTGGTCGCCTCACTTAGGTAGTCCTAAGTCAAGAAGTGAGGTGAGTTGGAAGGAAATTGTTCACTTTGACTAAAGTGAAATGCTTAGTCAGCATTTTACTTCCACGTGCACTTTAAATAACTGGCCGTTGATATTGAACACATGCCAGTCTCCTTGTTTCTTAGCTCTGTTCATTTAATTTCTTGAGTTAACTTCAGGGTTAGATTTAAAGAGAAGGGAGAGGTGAGCCACTGTGTTTCGGATCAACATTCATGAAATGGGCCTGACTGGGATGCAAGATCTGGATCAGGGGAGAAGTTCCTGCCATTGATACAGAATTACCCACGTTTGTTTTCTACATTAATTGTGATTCTGTGTGATCTTTTTCTCCTTCCCAAGTTTACAGACACCGGCATGGAATGCGGTTCCATTTTTTCCCCTAGGGTTGATCTTTTCATTTTTCTTCCAATTGCTTGCCTGTCTCTAGTATTCTGTGGTGTCTTCAGAACCAGTTTTTCCCTGTATATGCAAATTGTATGTTCATAAGTGAAAATGTTAATACATTAAATGATTGTAAAAGCGTAAAAAATTTTAAAAACACATGGAAAAAGACAACTGGAAATAATAATATTTCCTTACACGCTTTCTTTGAAAATTACATAATATATGAGAAGTATTGTGGAAATGCAAAAGATACATCTATATACATTTATAGATAGATCTTATATATTCATTTATATACCTTACATATAGATGCACATAAAATTGTTAAATTTCATAAAACTTAAGATAACACTTGCCCTATACACATCAAAAAAGTTTCCTTAAGAAAATGGAGAATATGCATGAAAGCATTTGATATATCATAAAGCAATATACAAATCCAAAGGTTTAGTAACACAGATTCTAAAGCCAGAATGACTGGGTTCAAAACTCTGGACTGCCACAACCAACTATCTGACCACAGATAGTTATCCTTTTTATAATTCAGTTTCTCAACCGTAAAGGTGAGAATATTAGGACCTGCCCTAAGGAGATGACACAACATATGTAAAGTGTTTGAAATAGCCTCTAGCACACAGCAAGTACAATGTAAATATTTGTTATTTTTATTATCATTAATACCAGACTCTGGGTGAGCTACACAAAGCATCTTGTCATAAGCATACTTGAAAACAGTTGGCCAAATGGACAACAGGCCCAAGATGGCAATGCTCATATTGTTTATACAGCTATATAAATGTTATATTTGATTCAATAAACAGTATTATAATTTATATGTTGAAATTTAATAAAATTAAATACTTTATACATATAAATATTATTTTTACATATAACACACGTAGAACTAGTTTATAATGTAATATGGCTGTATATAAAAATATGTATGTGTTTGAGCTATTTTTAGAATGTAAGAACTAACCTTAGGTGGTGCTTAGAACTAAAAAAGAGTATGTTTTCGAAAAGTAATGGCTTGTTTCCACCTTTGACTTTTGGTTGCTCTTCAGTTATGAAGAGGTCATAACTTAGCATAGGCCCTTTTTACAAATGGAAAACTTTAGCATACTAATGACACCTGCTATAGCCCTTGTGTGATAGACCATGTGAGGAACACTGGCAAACTTATCAATCACTGTAACTAATCCATCACACACTTGTGGAATTTTACAATTTAAAAAACACTTTCCCATTTTATTTTCTCATTTCTTTCTTATATCACTCTGGAAAACAAAACAATAGGCATAATCATTTCCATTTTAAAGATGAGAAAAAAAAATCTAAGCAAGGTCTAGTAATTTATCCGAAGTCACATAAATTATGTCATTTAGATTGAAGCTTTCCCAGAATATTAATATACTCTAAAAGCAAAGGTCACTTGTTTTGAGCTACAGCATATTTTTAAAGATCCTAATTGATTTCATAAAATACAGTCTATGGGAAATTCCTTTAGTAATGTATCTTGCAGACTGGATTTGTTATTTTGTTCTTAATACTAACCTTCCACCAAACTACTCTTAGGCTTAAAATTTCATATTTTGATTTTATGGTACTTGTTCCATTTATATAGTTAATTTGTACTGTAAGCAAATACTAAAATTTTTCACTTGAATTATTTAAACAAATTATTGATAAATTCAACAAATAAAATTTATTTTTGGAAAAACTTACAGGGCTTTTGTACTCATTATGCAGATGGCTCCTGAACATCGACATTTCTTTGGGTCATCATATGATATTCCCAGACTGAGTCCCAGCATCTGGGTGACAATAACTGAAAGTGCCTCCAAAGTCATCTCCTTGGGATACTACATCAACAACAAACAAAATTCAAGTAAAAGACAATTCACTGAAGGGTGGTAAAAATGGTATTTTTCTAATTAAAATCATTTTATTGTTTTATCAAATACTTAAGAATATGGAAATACAGTTCCTTAGACAACTAAGAACCTGAAGTTCTTCTTATAAAATTTTATTGAGATATACGCGTATGAACCTATGTCTAGTTTTGCCATGATTTAACAATTGAATGCCTAAGATAATCCTTAAATAATTGTCATAACTACATAAATGTGCTATTTTTACATCAGATTTTTGGCTTTATGAACCATGATCTTCCATTTGCCTAATTTCTTAGACCAGCTATCATGTTCATTCAGGACAGTCCATAAGATACTCCACTTCCCAGCTCACAAAGTGGCCACACAACCAAATTACTCAGTTGTAAGTATGCTATGTGCTTCCAGCCAATATTCTCAAAGATACAGTAACTAGTATCAGGAGAAACCACAGAAAATAGATCCTCAAGAAAGCTTTCTTACGATTGCTGCTGCTAAGTTGCTTCAGTCGTGTCCGACTCTGTGCGACCCCATGGACGGCAGCCCACCAGGCTCCCCCGTCCCTGGGATTCTCCAGGCAAGAATACTGGAGTGGGTTGCCATTTCCTTCTCCAGTGCATTAAAGTGAAATGTGAAAGTGAAGTCGCTCAAGTCGTGCCCAACTCTTAGCGACCCCATGGACTACAGCCTACCAGGCTCCTCCGTCCATGGGGTTTTCCAAGCAAGAGTACTGGAGTGGGTTTCCATTGCCTTCTCCAAGCCAGGCCTAATTCCATGGCCCCAGTCCTTGCCCTTGGCAATGGTTCATACCCTGAAGAGTGGCTTCCCTATGGATCCTAACAAATCCACCTCTTATCCCTTTGTCTCTCAATGAATTTTTGCAATGAGACATCAGGGCCTGAGTTTCATTAGTTTGGGCCGAGTTTGAGTCCTGGGAGAGAGCTGAAGGATTAGGCTGTCACAAATATAACAAATGCACAAATATCTTCCCTGACAAGGAGAAATGGGACAATGGTAATTCACGATATGCAATGACATCATAATTTCTCAAATTATTGCCAAATGTGACATAAGATAAGGTGTAGGTAGAGGCCAAGATGTGAGGCTCATCAACGCACTTCACTCTTACAAAAAGAAGCTATAATAAATATTGTGTGGTCAACTGGCTTTTTATGGAAGTGCTAGAGGAAGCACGTTATGAAACAGAAAGGAAAAACTATAAACGAGCAACTGAGAATGTAAATAGGCAATCATAAAGCCTCTACAGCAGCACAGTAGTGACTCATCATCTCCTCTAGTTATTGATTTGAAGACCAAACTCAGGGCCTATTTATAAGTACTGTAGGGTTATAGCAACAATTTAATTATCAAACTTCCCAGATTTGATGCAGGAGTCAGATTCTGAAACTTGACATGGGAACTAGAGTATCATGGACAAATATCACTGGACTTTTCTTGCCAGTAGAGTAAGCTTCCCTATACACAATGAAAAAGTCCCAACATTTTAAAAATGACACTTTTTAATGACAATATCTGGAACTTTTGTCTCATTACCCTTGCTTATCTCCAGGTCCCTAATCAGAATTAAATTACAACAGAAGTGATATTAACAAGATGACAACATAGGTCTTTCCCAACTTTACTCCCGGTCACAAGAACAACTGCAATTATTCACGGACAAGACACCACTGAGAAAATCCCAGAACATGGAAGTGAACCTGAAGTACCACCGGCACCAGAGATCAAGACAGATCTCATAAGAAGATTAGCAGGAGCAGTTTTGCAAGAATGCATTACCCCTCCCCAACATTGGTGCGGCACAACACTGAGAGGTCTTCCCAGGCTATGGTTCCTCAAGTGGGAAATGAGTACAAAGTGGACATCTAGCTCCCCCAGTACTGTGGGTCCCTTCTGAGAGCCCTACTCTGGTCTTGCCCCGTGAGGATCACAAAGGATGAGTGGGATTTGACCACTGTAAATCTGATCATGACAGAGAAGGTGAGGTAGAGGTGAGGGTTGCAACAATCAATGCTTAGACCTTGACAAGCCAACTTCCCATCCACAGCAACTGTAGGTCCCAAATAGTAGATCTGCAGAGCCAGGACAGTGGAAGTATATGACCAGGGAAGTCAATGAGGTGCAGATCTGCCTGATTTGAGTGCTCAAATGAAAAGCCTTGCTAGCCCTGGACCCTCTACCCAGTCAGCATAGCTGTTTATAGCCTTGCCTAATGACTGGTATAGCCCCTGGCTACCCCTAATCAGAAGCCTCATTAGAATACCTGGTAGCTGCATAGTGCAGCAACACTTGAACAGAGAGTATAGCAGGCAGAGTTGAACGTTCACAGAGCAAAGCCAGTGGCACTGTTTGGCCAGGAAACCTGGAGTAATAGACAGCTTGGGTTGAGCCCACAAAAAGCTAAGCTGACTCTCCAATTCCACCTGGGCAAGGAAACAAATTCATAGCCCTGCCATTGCTAAGTATAGCCTTCAGAAAGCTCAACCAATGAATCTAGCCAGAGCACACAGGAAGCTGTGCCATCTATCCAACAATCCTGCTTACAGTGACACTGAACAGGGAGCACAGCTCATGGTTTTCACCATCTTTAGAGCAAAACCCAGTGGTCCCATGTGGCCAAGGAATTAAGGGTACAGTCCACAAATTATTTGGGTCCACAAATAATGAGGCATGCAAGTCATGGGGCCTATTCTGCTGCCTTGTCAGGGGAGGGAAGCTAATTCATTCCTCAGCTACTGCTGAGTAAAGTTCTCTCTCTTTACCTTTTAGGAAGGCTGATCAGTGAATCTAGACAACCACAGAGTATATCCTACTGCCTCATTTGGGCAGGGAACCATGCCAGCAGTCCTATCTGACAGTTAATACCCCTCATCCTTGACTTCAGAGCTTGGACAGTGGCTCTCGCCCCAAAATAGAACTTGTCTGCCCAAGGACAAGTCCAAAAACCTAAACTGAGCTGGCTAGTGAAGAACTGTCTGCCAAAATAAGCCTGTAAAGTCTGGAAGAGGAGCACAATTACTCAAATGCACAGATACCAAAGTAAGGAATGAAGAAAGTAAGAAAAATCAGGTGAATGTAACATATAAAATTAAACTAAAAATGCTGCAAATAAATGACCCAAAAGGAAAGGAGATCTGTCAGAGAAATAATTCAGAATAAACTTCTTAAAGAATTTTAGCAAACTACAAAAGCAAACAGATAACTAAATGAAATTAGAAAATGGTGAATGAAGAAAATAAGGTCAATGAAGAAATAAAAATTAATTTAAAAAAAAGATGTCGGAGAACTGTAAAGATGGCAGAGGAATAGGACGGGAAGACCACTTTCTCCCACACAAACTCCTCAAAAGAACATTTCAACGCCGAGCAAACTCCACTAAACAACTTCTGTAGGCTGGCAGAGGACATCAGGCAACCAGAAAAGCAGACCATTGTCTTCAAAAACAGGTAGGAAAAAATATAAAAGACGAAAAAGGAGACAAAGGAGGTGGGGAGGGAGCTCCGTCCTGGGAAGGGAAGCCCATTCCGGGAAGGGAAGCCCATTCCGGGAAGGGAATTTTAAGAAGAGAGGTTTCCAAACACCAGGAAACACTCTCCCTGCCGAGTCTGTGGCGAGCCTTGGAAACACAGAGAGCAACATAACAGGAAGGAAAAATAAATAAATAATTAAAACCAAGAGATTACAAGCCCAACAGTAACTCCCCCAGCGGAAAAGCAGCACAGACGCCTGCATCCGCCATTGAGAAGTGGGGGCAGGGCAGGGACGCGTGGGAGGCGCGGGCTGCAGTGCTTTGTAAGAATCGGGCAGGAACGCCCCACGCGCAACCAGAACGATCTAACTTGGGCTAGCAAACCAGACTGTGGGATAGCTACCACGCGAAAAGCTTGAACATAAGACACCGCCAGGACCGAGCACAGAACAAAGGACGGAGCGAAAAAAGCCAGCTGCAGACCATCCCCCGCCGGGGACAGGCAGCCAGAGCCGTAAGGACTGGAAAGGGGCAATTGCAGACCCGGAGAGACTTTACTTACCTAACCGCAAGCAGGCTTCTTTGCTAAGACTTCTGGGGGTGCTGGACAGTCACAATCTACCTCTAGGGGGGCGCCAGTGGTCCACCCAGAAAGCTGAGCAGCAGCGGCAGAAAAGGTGACAAGCCGCGGCGATCACGCTCGCCAAACTCCTGAGCTACTCGGACCTGGGAAGGGCACAAAGCGCAGTCCCAGCCGAATCTGTGCCTCTGAGGGCTGCCTGAGCGCCGAACCTGAGCAGCTTGGACCGGGGAAGTGCACGCAGCCTAGGGCAGACAACAGACGGTTCCCGGCTGAGCATCGTAGAGCCAGAGCGGTTTGTACGCCGCGAGAAGGGACAGGTCAAGCGGGGCTGAGACACTGTGTGCACACGACAGTGCTATTTGTTTGCAGCATCCCCATTCCCCACAGCGCAACTGAGCTAGTGAGCCTAAAAAACCAGCAAACAGAAGTTAAACAGAGGGAACCACCTTGGAAGTGATCCCACACGGCCCACAACATCAGAGAAGAGCTAGAAATATTTTTACTATTTTTAAAATCATTCCTTTTTGTTGTTGTTGTTGTTGTTGTTTTCTTTTTTCTTTTTTTTCTAACTTTTTTTTAATTGTGAAGTCTTTTATTTCTCCTCTAATTTTTATTTCTATAACCTACTATTACTAAAGACTTTTTTTTTTTTTTAAGGCAAGCACCATATATAGTCTTTGGATGGTTGTTGGTGGGTTTTTTTTTTGTTTGTTTTGTTTTGTTTTTTAATAATTCTTGGGGTTTTTTTGTTTTTTTTTTTTTTCTTTCTTTCTTCCTTTTTCCTTCTGCTTCTTTTCTTTAATATTGTATTTTTGAAAATCCAACCTCTACTCTAGATTTTTAATCTTTGCTCTTAGGTTTTTGTTGTCAATTTTGTACATTTAAAAACCCAAACTTCACTACCCAAGTTTACCGGAGAGCGAGATTACTGGCTTGACCACTCTCTCCTCCTTTGGACTCTCCTTTTTCTCCACCAGGTGGCCTCTGTCTCTTTTCTCCCCCATCTCTTCTCTATCCAACTCTATGAATCTCTGTGTGTTCCAGATGGTGGAGAACACCTAAGGAACTGGTTACTGGCAGGATTTGTCTCTCTCCTACTCATTCCTCTCTCTTATCCTCCTGGTCACCTCTGTCTACTTCCTCCCTCTCCTCTTCCCCGTATAACTCCGTAAATACCTCTGAGCGGTCCAGACTATAGAGCGCACATAAGGAAGTGACTACTGGCTAGCTTGCTCTCTCCTCTTTTGATCTCACCGCATCTCATTCCAGTTACCTCTAACTACCCCCTCCATCTTCTCTTCTCCTTGTAACTCAGTGAACCTCTCTGAGTGTCCGTCAATGTGGAGAAACTTTTCATCTTTAACCTAGATGTTTTATCATCGGTGCTGTATAGATGGAGAAGTCTAGAGGCTACTGTAAAAACAAAACTGAAAACCAGAAGCAGGAGGCTTAAATCCAAAGCCTGAAAACATTAGAGAACTCTTGAATTCATGGAACATTAAGCAATAGGAGCTCATCAAATGCCTTCATACCTACACTGAAACTAAGCTCCACCCAAGGGCCAACAAGTTCCAAAACAAGACATACCACTCAAATTCTACAGCAACACAGGAACACTCCCCTGAGCTTCAGTATACAGGCAGCTCAAAATTATTCCAAAACCTTTGATGTCTCATAACCCATTACTGGTCACTCCACTGCACTCCAGAGAGAAGAAACCCAGCTCCACCCACCAGAACTCCAACACAAGCCTCCCTAACCAGGAAACCTTGACAAGCCACTGATAGAACCCCACCCACAGTGAGGAAGCTCCATAATAAAGAGAACTCCACAAATTACCAGAATATAAAAAGGCCACCCCAAACGCAGCAATATAACAAAGATGAAGAGACAGAGGAATACTCAGCAGGTAAAGGAACAGGAGAGTTGCCCACCAAACCAAACAAAAGAGGAAGAAGTAGGGAATCTACCTGAGAAGGAATTCCGAATATTGATAGTGGAAATGATCCAAAATCTTGAAATCAAAATGGAATCACAGATAAATAGCCTAGAGACAAGGATTGAGAAGATGCAAGAAAGGTTTAACAAGGACCTAGAAGAAAAAAAAAAGAGTCAAAATATAATGAATAATGCAATAAATGAGATCAGAAACACTCTGGAGGCAACAAATAGTAGAATAACGGAGGCAGAAGATAGGATTAGTGAAATAGAAGATAGAATGGTAGAAATAAATGAATCAGAGAGGAAACAAGAAAAATGAATTAAAAGAAACGAGGACAATCTCAGAGACCTCCAGGACAATATGAAATGCTCCAACATTCGAATTTTAGGAGTCCCAGAAGAATAAGACAGAAAGAAAGATCGTGAGAAAATCCTTGAGGGGATAATAGTTGAAAACTTCCCTAAAATGGGGAAGGAAATAATCACCCAAGTCAAAGAAACACAGAGAGTTCCAAATAGGATAAACCCAAGCCGAAACACCCCAAGACACATGTTAATCAAATTAACAAAGATCAAACACAAAGAACAAATATTAAAAGCAGCAAGGGAAAAACAACAAATAACACACAAGGGGATTCCCATAAGGATAACAGCTGATCTTTCAATAGAAACTCTTCAGGCCAGGAGGGAATGGCAAGACATACCTAAAGTGATGAAAGACAATAACCTACAGCCCAGATTACTGTACCCAGCAAGGATCTCATTCAAATACGAAGGAGAAATCAAAAGCTTTGCAGACAAGCAAAAGCTGAGAGAATTCAGCACCACCAAACCAGCTCTCCAACAAATTCTAAAGGATATTCTCTAGACAGGAAACATGAAAAGGGTGTATAAACCTGAACCCAAAACAATAAAGTAAATGGTAACGGGATCATACTTATCAATAATTACCTTAAACGTAAATGGGTTGAACGCCCCAACCAAAAGGCAAAGACTGGCCGAATGGATACAAAAACAAGACCCCTCTATATGCTGCCTACAAGAGACCCACCTCAAAACAAGGGATACATACCGACTGAAAGTGAAGGGCTGGAAAAAGATATACCACGCAAATAGAGACCAAAAGAAAGCAGGAGTGGCAATACTCATATCCGATAAAATAGACTTTAAAACAAAGGCTGTGAAAAGAGACAAAGAAGGCCACTACATAATGATCAAAGGATCAATCCAAGAAGAAGATATAACAATTATAAATATATATGCACCCAATATAGGAGCACCGCAATATGTAAGACAAATGCTAACAAGTATGAAAGGGGAAATCAACAATAACACAGTAATAGTGGGAGACTTTAATACCCCACTCACACCTATGGACAGATCAACTAAACAGGAAATTAACAAAGAAACGCAAACTTGAAATGATACATTAGATCAGTTAGACCTAATTGATATCTATAGGACATTTCACCCCAAAACAATGAATTTCACCTTTTTTTCAAGTGCTCATGGAACATTCTCCAGGATAGATCACATCCTGGGCCATAAATCTAAACTTGATAAATTCAAAAAAATCGAAATCATTCCAAGCATCTTTTCTGACCATAATGCATTAAAATTAGATCTCAATTACAGGAGAAAAACTATTAAAAATTCCAACATATGGAGGTTGAACAACACGCTTCTGAATAACCAACAAATCACAGAAGAAATCAAAAAAGAAATCAAAATATGCATAGAAACTAATGAAAATGAAAACACAACAACCCAAAACCTGTGGGACACTATAAAAGCAGTGCTAAGAGGAAAGTTCATAGCAATACAGGCATACCTCAAGAAACAAGAAAAAAGTCAAATAAGTAACCTAACTCTACAACTAAAGCAACTAGAAAAGGAAGAAATGGAGAACCCCAGAGTTAGTAGAAGGAAAGAAATCTTAAAAATTAGGGCAGAAATAAATGCAAAAGAAACAAAAGAGACCATAGCAAAAATCAACAAAGCCAAAAGCTGGTTCTTTGAAAGGATAAATAAAATTGACAAACCATTAGCCAGACTCATCAAGAAACAAAGAGAGAAAAATCAAATCAATAAAATTAGAAATGAAAATGGAGAGATCACAACAGACAACACAGAAATACAAAGGATCATAAGAGACTACTATCAGCAGTTGTATGCCAATAAAATGGACAATGTGGAAGAAATGGACAAATTCTTAGAAAAGTACAATTTTCCAAAACTGAGCCAGGAAGAAACAGAAAATCTTAACAGACCCATCACAAGCACGGAAATTGAAACTGTAATCAGAAATCTTCCAGCAAACAAAAGCCCAGGTCTGGACGGCTTCACAGCTGAATTCTACCAAACATTTAGAGAAGAGCTAACACCTATCCTACTCAAACTCTTCCAGAAAATTGCAGAGGAAGGTAAACTTCCAAAGTCATTCTATGAGGCCACCATCACCCTAATACCAAAACCTGACAAAGATGTCACAAAAAAAAAAACTACAGGCCAATATCACTGATGAACATAGATGCAAAAATCCTCAACAAAATTCTAGCAATCAGAATCCAACAACACATTAAAAAGATCATACACCATGACCAAGTGCCTTTATCCCAGGGATGCAAGGATTCTTCAATATCCGCAAATCAATCAATGTAATTCACCACATTAACAAATAGAAAAATAAAAACCATATGATTATCTCAATAGATGCAGAGAAGGCCTTTGACAAAATTCAACATCCATTTATGATAAAAACTCTCCAGAAAGCAGGAATAGAAGGAACATACCTCAACATAATAAAAGCTATATATGACAAACCCACAGCAAACATTATCCTCAGTGGTGAAAAATTGAAAGCATTTCCCCTAAAGTCAGGAACAAGACAACGGTGTCCACTTTCACCGCTACTATTCAACATAGTTCTGGAAGTTTTGGCCACAGCAATCAGAACAGAAAAAGAAATAAAAGGAATCCAAATTGGAAAAGAAGTAGAACTCTCACTGTTTGCAGATGACATGGTCCTCTACATGGAAAACCCTAAAGACTCCACCAGAAAATTACTAGAGCTCATCAATGAATATAGGAAAGTTGCAGGATATAAAATCAACACACAGAAATCCCTTGCATTCCTATACACGAATAATGAGAAAGTAGAAAAAGAAATTAAGGAAACAATTCCATTCACCATTGCAACGAAAAGAATAAAATACTTAGGAATGTATCTACCTAAAGAAACTAAAGACCTATATATAGAAAACTATACAACACTGATGAAAGAAATCAAAGAGGACACTAATAGATGGAGAAATATACCATGTTCACAGATCGGAAGAATCAATATAGTGAAAATGAGTATACTACCCAAAGCAATTTACAAATTCAATGCAATCCCTATCAAGCTACCAGCCATATTTTTCACAGAACTAGAACAAATAATTTCAACATTTGTATGGAAATACAAAAAACCTCGAATAGCCAAAGCAATCTTGAGAAAGAAGAATGGAACTGGAGGAATCAACTTGCCTGACTTCAGGCTCTACTACAAAGCCACAGTCATCAAGACAGTATGGTACTGGCACAAAGACAGACATATAGATCAATGGAACAAAATAGAAAGCCCAGAGATAAATCCACACACATATGGACACCTTATCTTTGACAAAGGAGGCTAGAATATACAATGGAGTAAAGACAATCTCTTTAACAAGTGGTGCTGGGAAAACTGGTCAACCACTTGTAAAAGAATGAAACTAGATCACTTTCTAACACCCCACACAAAAATAAACTCAAAATGGATTAAAGATCTAAATGTAAGATCAGAAACTATAAAACTCCTAGAGGAGAACATAGGCAAAACACTCTCAGACATAAATCACAGCAGGATCCTCTATGATCCACCTCCCAGAATTCTGGAAATAAAAGCAAAAATAAACAAGTGGGATCTAATTAAAATTAAAAGCTTCTGCACAACAAAGGAAAATATAAGCAAGGTGAAAAGACAGCCTTCTGAATGGGAGAAAATAATAGCAAATGAAGCAACTGACAAACAACTAATCTCAAAAATATACAAGCAACTTCTGCAGCTCAATTCCAGAAAAATAAACGACCCAATAACAAAATGGGCCAAAGAACTAAATAGACATTACTCCAAAGAAGACATATGGATGGCTAACAAACACATGAAAAGATGCTCAACATCACTCATTATTAGAGAAATGCAAATCAAAACCACAATGAGGTACCACTTCACACCAGTCAGAATGGCTGCAATCCAAAAATCTGCAAGCAATAAATGCTGGAGAGGGTGTGGAGAAAAGGGAACCCTCCTACACTGTTGGTGGGAATGCAAACTAGTACAGCCACTATGGAGAACAGTGTGGAGATTCCTTAAAAAATTGCAAATAGAACTACCTTATGACCCAGCAATCCCACTTCTGGGCATACACACCGAGGAAACCAGAATTGAAAGAGACACATGTACCCCAATGTTCATCGCAGCACTGTTTATAATAGCCAGGACATGGAAACAACCTAGATGTCCATCAGCAGATGAATGGATAAGAAAGCTGAGGTACATATACACAATGGAGTATTACTCAGCCGTTAAAAAGAATTCATTTGAATCAGTTCTGATGAGATGGATGAAACTGGAGCCAATTATACAGAGTGAAGTAAGCCAGAAAGAAAAACACCAATACAGTATAATAACACATATATATGGAATTTAGGAAGATGGCAATGACGACCCTGTATGCAAGACAGGAAAAAGGACACAGCTGTGTATAACGGACTTTTGGACTCAGAGGGAGAGGGAGAGGGTGGGATGATTTGGGAGAATGGCATTCTAACATGTACACTATCATGTAAGAATTGAATCGCCAGTCTATGTCTGACGAAGGGTGCAGCATGCTTGGGGCTGGTGCATGCGGATGACCCAGAGGGATGTTGTGGGGGGGGGGAGGTGGGAGGGGGGTTCATGTTTGGGAACGCATGTAAGAATTAAAGATTTTAAAATTTAAAAAATAAAAAAAATTAATAAAAAAAAAAGGAAAACTGAATTACCGCAAAAAAAAAAAAATAAAGAAATCAAAAAAAAAATAATAAAGTCAGGAACAAGACAAGGGTGTCCACTTTCACCGCTACTATTCAACATAATTCTGGAAGTTTTGGCCACAGCAATCAGAGCAGAAAAAGAAATAGAAAGAATCCAAATTGGAAAAGAAGAAGTAAAACTCTCACTGTTTGCAGATGACATGATCCTCTACATGGAAAACCCTAAAGACTCCACCAGAAAATTACTAGAGCTCATCAATGAATATAGGAAAGTTGCAGGATATAAAATCAACACACCGAAATCCCTTGCATTCCTATACACGAATAATGAGAAAGTAGAAAAAGAAATTAAGGAAACAATTCCATTCACCACTGCAACGAAAAGAATAAAATACTTAGGAATATATCTACCTAAAGAAACTAAAGACCTATATATAGAAAACTATACAACACTGATGAAAGAAATCAAAGAGGACACTAATAGATGGAGAAATATACCATGTTCACAGATCGGAAGAATCAATATAGTGAAAATGAGTATACTACCCAAAGCAATTTACAAATTCAATGAATCCCTATCAAGCTACCAGCCATATTTTTCACAGAACTAGAACAAATAATTTCAACATTTGTATGGAAATACAAAAAACCTCGAATTGCAAAAGCAATCTTGAGAAAGAAGAATGGAACTGGAGGAATCAACTTGCCTGACTTCAGGCTCTACTACAAAGCCACAGTCATCAAAACAGTATGGTACTGGCACAAAGACAGACATATAGATCAATGGAACAAAATAGAAAGCCCAGAGATAAATCCACACACATATGGACACCTTATCTTTGACAAAGGAGGCTAGAATATACAATGGAGTAAAGACAATCTCTTTAACAAGTGGAGCTGGGAAAACTGGTCAACCACTTGTAAAAGAATGAAACTAGATCACTTTCTAACACCCCACACAAAAATAAACTCAAAATGGATTAAAGATCTAAATGTAAGACCAGAAACTATAAAACTCCTAGAGGAGAACATAGGCAAAACACTCTCAGACATAAATCACAGCAGGATCCTCTATGATCCACCTCCCAGAATTCTGGAAATAAAAGCAAAAATAAACAAATGGGATCTAATTAAAATTAAAAGCTTCTGCACAACAAAGGAAAATATAAGCAAGGTGAAAAGACAGCCTTCTGAATGGGAGAAAATAATAGTAAATGAAGCAACTGACAAACAACTAATCTCAAAAATATACAAGCAACTCCTGCAGCTCAATTCCAGAAAAATAAACGACCCAATAACAAAATGGGCCAAAGAACTAAATAGACATTTCTCCAAAGAAGACATACGGATGGCTAACAAACACATGAAAAGATGCTCAACATCACTCATTATCAGAGAAATGCAAATCAAAACCACAATGAGGTACCACTTTACACCAGTCAGAATGGCTGCAATCCAAAAATCTGCAAGCAATAAATGCTGGAGAGGGTGTGGAGAAAAGGGAACCCTCCTACACTGTTGGTGGGAATGCAAACTAGTACAACCACTATGGAGAACAGTGTGGAGATTCCTTAAAAAATTGCAAATAGAACTACCTTATGACCCAGCAATCCCACTTCTGGGCATACACACCGACGAAACCAGAATTGAAAGAGACACATGTACCCCAATGTTCATCGCAGCACTGTTTATAATAGCCAGGACATGGAAACAACCTAGATGTCCATCAGCAGATGAATGGATAAGAAAGCTGAGGTACATATACACAATGGAGTATTACTCAGCCATTAAAAAGAATTCATTTGAATCAGTTCTGATGAGATGGATGAAACTGGAGCTGATTATACAGAGTGAAGTAGCCAAAAAGAAAAACACCAATACAGTATACTAACACATATATATGGAATTTAGGAAGATGGCAATGACGACCCTGTATGCAAGACAGGAAAAAAGACACAGATGTGTATAACGGACTTTTGGACTCAGAGGGAGAGGGAGAGGGTGGGATGATTTGGGAGAATGGCATTCTAACATGTATACTATCATGTAAGAATTGAATCGCCAGTCTATGTCTGATGCAGGATACAGCATGCTTGGGGCTGGTGCATGGGGATGACCCACAGAGATGTTATGGGGAGGGAGGTGGGAGGGGGGTTCATGTTTGGGAACACATGTAAGAATTAAAGATTTTAAAATTAAAAAAATTTTAAAAATAAATAAATAAATAAATAAAAATTAAAAAAAGATGTCCTAGGGCTTCAACAGTAGACTTGAACAAGCAGAATAAAGAATCAGTGATCTAGAATGCAAGAATATTTAAAAATTATTCAGTCAGAAGAGCAAAACTTTAAAAAGAATGAAAAAGAGAGGAGAAAGCCTACACAACTATGGGACGAACACACACACACATACACACACACACTCACACATACACACTAATATCCATATCTTAGGAACTTGAAAAGGAAGGGACAGAAAGTATATTTAAAGCAAAATGGCTGAAAACTTTCCAAGACTGGGAAAGAAATGGATTTCCAAGTGCATAACACACAAAGGATCCTGAATAGGTTGAACCCAAATAGGGCTACATGAGGACACATTACAATTAAATTATTAAAATAAAGAAAAAGAAAGAATTTTGAAAGAAAAAGAAGATATCAGATTATATACAAGGGAACTCCCATAAGACTATCAGCATATTTCTCAACAGAAATATTTCAGGTGAGGAGAGAATGGGATTATATATTCAAAATATCAAAAGAAAAAACTGTCAGCTAAGAATTCTATGCCCAGCAAAGCTGTGCTTCATAAATGAAGAAGAGATCATGATTCTAAAACAAATAAAAGCTAAAGGAGTTCATCATCCCTAGAGATGCCTTACAAGAAATACTAAAGGGAGTGAAGTTGAAGTAAAATAATGCTAATTAACATCATTAAAACATGAGAAAATTAGCATAAATGTCACTGTTAATGGCAAGTGTATAGTCAGAATTAGATACTGTGATAGCATAATGATGGTGCATAATTCACTCTAGCTTAAAAGTGGAAAAACAAATATACTAAAACAATTATAGTAAAATACATCATAGGATATATAATATAAAAAGAGATATAAAAGCACATAAACTATAATTAATAACTAAAAAAGAATAAGAACCTGGAGAAGAGAAGTAAAAGTATAAAGTTTAAAAATGCTACTGAGTGGGAGGAGATCAAGATGACAGAATAGAGGCACCTGGAACTCGCCTCCTCCCACAAATACATCAAAAATACATCTACATGCAGAACACATTTCACAGAAAATCTACTGAAAGCAGGCGTTAGATCACATACAACTAAATCTGCAAGAAGGATTCCTAGATAGTGGAGCAGGATGAAGGGACAGGGAAAAGAGGAACTGGAATGGGACCTCTGCCCCTAGGCAGGGAGCTGTGAAAGAAGAAAGGTTCCTTCATTCTAGAAATCTCCTTTACCACCTGGGAGGTCTGGTGGGACAGAGAGGGAGCTTCAGAGACTAAAGGGGAGAATGTGGGAGGTGGATTATGCCCCAGCAGGGCACAGAGAGAGCAGCACAGACTGCCTTTGCACGTCAGCAAGCTTCCCATATGCCTACTGGAGTGTGAAGTGGCCAAGTTCTGAATCTCAAAGCTTCAATGGACAGTCTGGGGAAAGGACTCAGTTTGGCTATAGAGAGATAGCTTGAAGGGCCTGGAGTATGGTCTGGGTCATGACTGGGAGTGTGCACAGAATGATGTGGGAGTCCACCAAAAGAGTCCCATTGTCAACACACAAAACAAGGGTCACAGGTGCACCATAGCAGTTTTCTTGTCAGCATGCTCACAACAAAGCACAGTTTCCACCGCCGAGGGTTTTGCAAACTTCCAGGGTACCCAAACATGGAGGTGGGGGAGCTGAAATTTAAGCTGATTATCCATACTCCCAAATCAGGCACAGGAGTATAACTTTGGAAGGATTCAGACCAGACCAGTGAGTTTTGGGACCAGAACAATGCATTCATGCCTAAGGGACATCTGAGCTAATTATTGGTACTCCCATGACAGAGATGATTCCAGGTGCCACAATCAGAAAACTTTGTGGGCACACACATCAAGTGGCGGGCAACATCACACAATCACACATCTTGGTGGACAGCACCTGGGGAGGAGTTCACAGCAGCTCCTATCCCAGTAGGAGTGCTCCAGTCCCTCCTACCTCATACAACAGTTTAGAAAAGGATCTGGAAACTTCCATTCCAACAACTGAAGAGCAGATTCTGTCCCCAACAGGGCTGTGACAACCACAGAGCAAAGAAGAGGCTCCACTCAACATCCAGTGCAGGCTCCAGTCAGCACACCACAAGCACACCCCCTATCAAGGGGACAAGGGCGAGCACACCCAGAGAAAGACATGTCAAGCATTCATATCAAAACAGCCCTTGAACCAAAACTATTAGACTTACACAATCTTACATACAGGGTCAGTTCAGTTAAGTTCAGTCGCTCAGTTGTGTCCGACTCTTTGCAGCCCCATGAACTGCAGCATACCAGGCCTCTCTGTCCATCACCAACTCCCGGAGTTTACCCAAACTCATGTCCATTGAGTCGGTGATGCCATCTAACCATCTCATCCTCTCATCCCCTTCTCATCCTGCCTTCAATCTTTCCAAACATCAGGGTCCTTTTTAATGAGTCAGCTCTTCACATCAGGTGGCCAAAATATTGGAGTTTCAGCTTCAACATTAGTCCTTCCAATGAACACCCAAAACTGATTTCCTTTAGGATAGACTGGTTGGATCTCCTTGCAGTCCAAGATACTCTCAAGAGTCTTCTCCAACACCACAGTTCAAAAGCATCAATTCTGTGCTCAGCTTTCAGTTCCACATAAAAACAGACCTTCAGACCAGAGTAGATAACGGTTTCTTTTAAATTAATAGAGTCAGAGAACTATAAGGAAAAGGCAGAAGAACTACTCCTAATTAAAAAAAGATAAATCCTCTGGAAAAAAAAAACAATGTAACAGACATCCCAGATCTACCAGAACCCAAGTGCAAAAAGCAATTAATAAAAATGCTGAAGGAATTAAGAAAGATTGTCAATAGAAACACACATTACTGAAATAAGGAACTAGAAACCATAAAATGGAACCAAACAAAATCGCCAAGATAAAAACAAAGCTAGGGGAATAGCTCAGGAAAGAATGAAGAGACGGAGCCAAAGCAAAAACAACTCCCAGTTGTGGATGTGACTGGTGATGGAAGTCAAGTCCAGTGCTATAAAAAACAATATTGCATAGGAATCTGGACTGTTAGGTCCATGAATCAAGGTAAATCAATGAAGTGGTCAAAGAGGAGATGCCAAGAGTGGGCATCAACATTTTAGGAATCAGTAATGGACCAGAAAGGGCTAATTTAATTCAGATGACCATTACATCTACTACTGTGAGAAAGAATCCTTCAGAAGAAACGAAATAGCCGTCATAGTAAACAAAAAAGTCTGAAATGCAGTACTTGTGTGCAGTCTCAAAAACAACAGAATGATCTCTGTTCATTTCCAAGGCAAACCATTCAATATCACAGTAATCCAAGTCTATGCCACCACCACTAATGTCAAAGAAGCTAAAGTTGAACGGTTCTATGAAGACCGATAGGACCTTCTAGAACTAACACCAAAAAGAAGATGTCCTTTTCGTCACATGGGACTGGAATGTAAACGTAGGAAGTCAAGAGATACCTGGAGTAATAGGCAAGTTTGGCTTTGGAGTACAAAATGAAGCAGGGCAAAGGCTAACAGAGTTTTGCCAAGTTTGCTCATACCAAACACCCTCTTCCAACAATACAAGAGATGACTCTACACATGGACATCACCAGATGGTCAATATTAAAATCAGACTGATTTTACTCTTTGCAACAGAAGATGGAGATGTTCTATACAGTCAGAAAAAAACAAGACCACGAGTGACTGTGGCTTAGATCATGAACTCCTTATTGCAAAATTCAGACTTAAACTGAAGAAAGTAGAGAAAACCACTAGACCATTCAGGGATGACCTGAATCAAACCCCTTACAATTATACAGTGGAAGTGAGAAACAGAGTCAGGGGATTACATCTGATAAACAGAGGGCCTGAAGAATTATGGACAGAGGTTTGTGACATTGTACAGGAGGCAGTGATCAAGACCATCCCCAAAAAAAGAAGGGCAAAAAGGCAAAATGGTTGTCTGAGGAGGCCTTACAAATAGCTAAGAAAAGAAGGTAAAGGCAAAAAAGAAAAAAGATATACCCATTCGAATGCAGAGCTCCAAAGAATAGCAAGGAGAGATACAAAAGCCTTCCTCAGTGATCAATGCAAAGAAATAGAGGAAAACAATAGAATGGGACAGACTTGAGATCTCTTCAAGAAAATTAGAGATACCAAGGGAATATTTCATGCAAAGCTGGGAGATGGGCACAATAAAGAACAGAAATGGTATGGACCTAACAGAAGCAGAAGATATTAAGAAGAGGTGGCAAGAATACACAGAAGAATTATACAAAAAAGATCTTCATAACCCAGATAATCACAATGGTGTGATCACTCACCTAGACATCCTGGAGTGCAAAGTCAAGTGAGCCTTAGAAGAATCACTACGAACAAAGCTAGTGAAGGTGATAGAATGCCAGCTGAACTTTTTCAAATCCTGAAAGATGACGCTGTGAAAGTGCTGCACTCAATAGGCCAGCAAATTTGGAAAACTCAGCAGTGGCCACAGGACTGGAAAAGTTCAGTTTTCATTCCAATACCAAAGACAATGCCAAAGAATGTTCAAACTACCACACAATTGCACTCATCTCACAGGCTAGTAAAGTAATGCTCAAAATTCTCCAAGACAGGCTTCAACAGTACGTGAACCGTGAACTTCCAGATGTTCAAGCAGGATTTAGAAAAGGCAAAGGAACCAGAGATCAAATTGCCAACATCTGCTGGATCATAGAAAAGGCAAAGAGAATTCCAGAAAAACATCTACTTCTGCTTCATTGACAACACTTATAGCCTTTGACTGTGTGGATCACAACAAACTGGAAAATTCTTAAAGAGACAGGAATACCGGGCCCCCTGACCGGCCTCCTGAGAAACCTGTATGCAGATCAAGAAGCAACAGTTAGAACCAGACATGGAACAACAGACTGGCTTCAAATTGGGAATGGAGTACATAAAGGCTGTATATTGTTACCCTGCTTATTTAACTTATATGCAGAGTACATCATGAGAAATGCCAAGCTGGGAAAAAGCACAAGCTGGAATTAAGACTGCCAGGAGAAATATCAATAACCTCAGATATGCAGATGACACCACCTTTATGGCAGAAAGTGAAGAGGAACTAAACAGCCTCTTGATGAAGGCAAAAAAGGAGAGTGGAAAAGCTGGCTTAAAACTCAACATTCAAAAAATTGAAGATCATGGCATCTGGTTCCATCACTTCATGGCAAATGATGGGGAAACAACGGAAACAGTGACAGACTTTATTTTTCTGGGAGCCAAAATCACTGCTGATGGTGACTGCAGCCATGAAATTAAAAGATGCTTGCTCCTTGGAAGAAAAGCTATAACAAACCTAGACAGCATGTTAAAAAATAGATGTTACTTTGCCAACAAAGACTCGTCTAGTCAAAGCTATGGTTTTTCCAGTAGTCACATATGGATATGAGAACTGGACGATAAAAAAGGCTGAGCGCCAAAGAACTGATGCTTTCAAATTGTGGTGCTGGAGAAGATTCTTGAAAGTCCCATGGACTGCAAGGAGATCCAACCAGTCAATTGTAAAGGAAATAAACATTGAATATTCATTGGAAGGACTAATGCTGAAGCTCCAATACTTTGGCCACCGGATGCAAAGTGCCAACTCATTGTAAAAGACCCTGATGCTGGGAAAGATAGATGGCAAAAGGAGAAAGGGACAGCAGAGGATGAGATGGTTGGATGGAGTCACTGACTCAAACAACATAAGTCTGAACAAACTCCGGGAGATGGTGAAGGACAGGGAAGCCTGGCATGCTGCAGTCCATGGGGTCACAAAGAGTTGGATATGACTGAGCGACTGAACAATAACATAAAAGTTTGAAACATTTTAAGGAATTTTTATCATATTTTTTGGTTGATCACTTGTTTTGATTTTGAAGTTATTTTATCTGTAAGACTACTTCTCCAATTTTATACCTACAAGAAAAAAAATCTATTTAGGTTATAGGAATATCTTTGCAGATCTTTTCATGATGCACTCTTCAATATCGTAAGGAATACAAGTGTATTTGTGATATTTTATTCCACTTTAACTTCCAAATATCTGTAATAAGATACTTTGCACTTCAGAATTCTATTAATTCTATTAATACTACATATTTCAAAGTTTTAACAGTGATGAAAAATATAAATGCAATATCTAAATGTAAATATAAATGTAAAATGTGTAAAATATATGCTGTAATGCTGGGAAATTTTTTAATGTACTTGTTTTCAAATAAGATTAAGTCATTACATACCAGAGCAATTCCTGCAGAATAACCGGTAACACACATCTTTCCAGGAAATGCTGCTCCCACATAATTTGGATATTCTCTAAAGCTAGATAAATAAGTATTAAATGATAATTAATTTTGACAATTCATATATGATATTTCCTGCTGAGAATTTTCCTATAGTTCATAAAATTCTAGTCTGAATCAAATTGAAGTAAAATCTTTATGTCTTTGTTTCACATTTGTAAAATAGTGTTAATTAAATGAGATTAAGCACTTTGGGTTTCTAAAACATATCCAGTGAATCCAAATTTTTGATGACTTTACTGTTCTTGTGACATTTGGTTAAGGTTATCAAAGCCTCTACAGGCTTCCCTGTAAAGGGACAGTAAAGAATCTGCCTGCAATGCAGGAGACCAGGGTTTGACCCTTTGGTCAGGAAGATTCCCTGGAAGGTAATGGCAACCCACCCCAGTATTCTTGTCTGGGAAATCCCCTGGACAGAGGAGCCTGGTGGGCTACAGTCCATGGGGTCACAAAGAGTTGGACACGACTTAGCAACTGAACACACACACATGCACCAAAGACTTTGATCAAACATGTCAACCAAAAGCATTTTGCTCAATAACAATGAAAAATAGCTTTAATGTATGGATTAAAAGTTTTCACTCAAATATAGGTAAGCTCGCCATTTTCTTACTGTAATGACTATATTGTTCTACAACTTAATTTTTTTCTGCTTTACAATACAGTATTGTAAAGTAAAATAAAGTAAAAAAAAAGAAAAAGACTCCATATAGCCTGCCATATAATAATAGCAAAATTCTCAGAGATTTATATAAATTATCCTATTTAATTCTCAAATCCACCCAGTAAAATAGATATTATTTGTCCCCACTGAACAAATCAAATATCAGATGGAAAGTACAAATAACTTGCTCAGGGCAGCAGACTTAATAAGTACTGCTGAAGGATATGAACTTAAGACAGTTTGAATCCAGGGCCATACTTTCAATTACTAAGATATAGATGCTCCAAACATATTCTGCCATCTTTAGAGCCCCAGCCAAAACAAACATTCCAGGATGTATGTAGAAAAGCTTGATACTCAATTCTCAATTTGAAATGTCCCCTCAGTCTCAAGTACAGTTTACTTCACAACTGCACTGTCCCTCCACTGCTCCCTGATTCTGATACTGTACATTCCTACTCTCCAGCACTTGTATCCAAGTATTTGCCCTTAACACCCAAGATTAGTTTTACAGTCCAATATCGAATTATTGCTTAAATCCTTTCTTCATTCAAGACAGTTCTCCCAATAGATAAGACTTTCCCCCAAACTCTATCCATACTCCTGATGAGCTGGATACAATAATAACTTTTTACTTATCACTGCCCATCCGATCTTCACATCGTATCAGTTATCAAGATTTAATGCTTTACTTCTTCAATGTTTCTTGTTTCCCTCTCCTTCTACAGAGAGAAGAACTATAATTCACAGTTATAACTATGAATTCCATACTCTGAAAACAATTATTCAGTTCAGCTCAGTTGCTCAGTCATGTCTGACTCTTTGCAACCCCATGAATTGCAGCACACCAGGCCTCCCTGTCCATCACCAACTCCTGGAGTTCACTCAAACTCACATCCATCGAGTCAGTGATGCCATCCAGCCATGTCATCCTCTGTTGTCTCCTTCTTCTCCTGCCCCCAATGCCTCCCAGCATCAGAGTCTTTTCCAATGAGTCAACTCTTTGCATGAGGTGGCCAAAGTACTGGAGTTTCAGCTTTAGCATCATTTCTTCCAAATATACTCCTATATCTCTAAGTACACTGCTTCAATAACCTGTAATGCCTTCCACCTTCCTTTGAGTTTAAATATGTCTAAATCTGCCTTCACACTTCTAATTTGATGCATTACTTTGGATCTCTCTCTCACTCTTACTCTTGCTCTCACTCTCCCTCTCATTGTTTCTTCCTCCCTTAAACTATAAACAGATAGACATAATGTACTAACATTTATCTTCTGCAATGACATAGCAAGATGACAGACTTGGAACTTTTAACCCTCATCTCTCTCCAGAGACAATTTTGAGAAACACTCACAGATGAGAGTATTTTTGTGGCCCAAGAGTCCAAGGAAGGGTTCCACACCACATTTGAGCAAAAAAATCCAGGAACATTCACATTCTTAGTTGAAAACAGTTTCACTCTGCCCACGCCACCATTCCCCCAATACAGCACAGCTCAGTGCCAAGAGACATGCCTTCAGCCATGATTTCTCCCACAAGGAAAGGTGAGAACATAGTGAGTGCCTCCAGTCATGCAAGATGATACCCAAGAGGCCCATTTTTTAAATTAAATTCCATATAGAGATGGATGGATAAAGAAAATACGATGTACATACACAGTGGAATATAATTCAGCCTCAAGAAAAGGAGATCCTGCCATTTGCAACATGGATAAACCTGGAGGACATTATGCTAAGTGAAGTAAGCAAAACATGAAAAGTCAAGTACTGTATGATCTTGTTTATATGTGGAATCTAAAAGGGTCAACTTATAAAAGGAAAGAGTTGAATGGTGGTTGCCAGGGGTTGGGAAACGGGGGAAATTGAAAGATGGTCAAAGGTATAAAGTTTCAGTTGCACAGGATGAATATGTCCTAGAGATCTAATGTGCAGTCAGATGACTAAAGTTAATAACACTGTAGTGTATATGAGAAATTTCCTAGAGTAGACTTAAACTTTCTCACCACACACCAAAAAATGGTAACTGTATAAGATGATGGATATGTTAATCAACTTGATTATAATTTTATAATGTATACATATATCAGAACATCACATTGTGGACATCCCTGGTGGTCAGTGGTTAAGAATCCTCCTGCCAGTGCAAGGGACATGGTTCTGGGAAGAGTCCACATGCCTCGGGGCAATTAAACCCATATGCAGCAACTACTGAGCCTGCATTCCAGGGCCCACAGGCCACAACTACTGAGACCATGCACCACAACTACTGAAGCCCTATGAGAAGCCTGCACACTGCACCTAGGGAGTAACCTCCGCTTGTCACAACTGGAGAAATCCCTCACACAGCAACAAAGACCAGTACAGCCAAAATAAATAAATAATAAACAATCTTTAAATGCTATTAAAAACCACACTGTACCCCTTCATATATAAAATTTTTACCTATCAATTATAACTCAATAAAGATGGGAAAGAATAACAATAATAAAAGCAAACATAGGGAAATTGAGGCAGAACACATCAATTGCCCTAGGTGACAGATAGGGCTGAACTCAAATGCAGGCAGTTGGCCTCCAGAGCTTAAATTTGAATCACCATGCTATGTTATCTCAGCAAACATTTGTTGAATAAAGGAAATATTGTAACAAGTTTTGAAAAATTAAGCTTACTATGTTCACTATTCCTCCTTTAGGATTCAGCTCATAAATTTCTGGAGTATGGAGACCACAGGAAATTACTATTACTGATCATAATTTCAAGGTATTTATTCTACTATATTACATTACTCAGGGGCTTCCCAAGTGGCATTAGTTATAAAGAACCCCCTTGCCAATGCAGGAGATGTAAGAGACATGGTTTCAATCCCTGGATCAGAAAGATCCCCTGCAAGAGGAAATGGCAACCCACTCCAGTATTCTTGCCTGAAGAATCCCATGGACAGAAGAGCCTGGCAGGCTACAGAGCATGGGGTCGCAAAGAGTCAGACACAACTGAAGTGAGTTAACATGCAGCACATTACTCATATGAAAAATATATTGGTGCTTTAAAATAACATCAAGATATCAAGAAGGATCATTACTTAAGTTTAAGGATGCTGACTGTACCATAATTTCTACATTTCTAATGGGATAAATTACCTGTAATGCATCAAAGTTCAACATCTTAAAATTGGGAAAGGGTATGTCAAGGCTGCATATTGTCACCCTGCTATTTAACGTATATGCAGAGTACATCATGTGAAATTTTGGGCTGGGTGAAACACAAGCTGAAATCAAGACTGCCAGGAGAAACATCAATAACCTCAGATATGCAGATGACACCACCATTATGGCAGAACTAAACAGCCTCTTGATGAAGGTGAAAAAGGAGAGTGGAAAAGCTGGCTTAAAACTCAACATTCAAAAAACTAAGATCATGGCATATGGTCCCATTACTTCATGGCAAATAGACGGTGAAACAATGGAAACAGTGACAGACTTTATTTTCTTGGGCTCCAAAATCACTGTGAATGGTGATTACAGCCATGAAATTAAAAGATGCTTGCTTCCTGGAAGAAAAGCTATGACAAACCTACACAACATATTAAAAAGAAGAGACATTATTTTGCCTACAAATGTCTGTATAGTTAAAGTTATGGTTTTTCCAGTAGTCATGTATGGATGTGAGAGTTGGACTATAAAGAAAGCTGAGTGCCGAAGAATTGATGCTTTTGAACTGTGGTGTTGGAGAAGACTCTTGCGAGTCCTTTGGACTGCAAGGAGACCCAACCAGTCCATCCTAAAGGAAATCAGTCCTTATTATTCACTGGAAAGACTGATGCTGAAGCTCCAATACTTTGGCCACCTGATGCGAAGAACAGACTCATTGGAAAAGACCCTGATACTGGGGGAAATAGATGGCAAAAGGAGAAAGGGACAACAGAGAAGCAGATGGTTGGATGGAATCACTGACTCAATGGACATGAGTTCGAACAAACTTCGGGGGAGATGGTGAAGGACAGGGTAGCATGGTGCGCTGCAGACCATGGGGATGCAAAGAGTCAGACACTACTGAGCAATTCAGTAACAACAATCTTTGTCAGCAATATGATGTCTGCTTTTTAGCTTTCCTTCCAAGGGACAAGGATCTTTTAATTTCATGGCTACAGTCCACATTGATTTTGGAGTCCAAGAAAATAAAATCTGTCTTTCTAAAGCAACTTTCAAATATACAGCAGTATTGTTACCTATAGTTACCATACTGTACACTACCATCCCCATGGCTTATTTATTTTATAACTGGAAGTTAAACTTTTCGATCACCTTCACCCATTTCACTCAACCTCACTACCACCTCTGGCAATCACCAATCTGTTCTGTATATGTTCAGGTTTGTTTGCTTGTTGTTGATTACACTTATAACTCAGTCTCAGTGTCAGTCACTCAGTCGTGTCAACTCTTTGCAAACCCATGGACTGCAGCATGGCAGCCCTCGCTGTCCCTCACCAACTCCTGGAGTTTACTCAAACTCATGTCCATTGAGTCAGTGATGCCATCCAACCATCTCATCCTCTGTCGTCCGCTCCTCCTCCCGCCTTCAATCTTTCCCAGTATCAGGGTCTTTTCAAATGAGTCAGTTCTTCACATCAGGTGGTCAAAGTATTGGAGTTTCAGCTTCAGCATCAGTCCTTCCAATGAACATTTAGGACTGATCTCCTTTAGGATGGACTGATTGGATCTCCTTGCAGTCCAAGGGACTCTCAAGAGTCTTCTCCAACACCACAGTTCAAAAGCATCAATTCTTCAGCACTCAGGTTTCTTTATAGTCCAACTCTCACATCCATACATAACCACTGGAAAAACCATAGCCTTGACTAGACGGACCTCTGTTGGCATAACAAAGGTTGGTCATAACTTTTCTAGGTTGGTCATAACTTTCCTTCAAAGGAGTAAGTGTCTTTTTATTTCATGGCTGCAGTCACCATCTGCAGTGATTTTAGAGCCCAGAAAAATAAAGTCTGACACTGTTTCCACTGTTTCCCCATCTATTTGCCATGAAGTCATGGGACCGGATGCCATGATCTTAGTTTTCGGAATGTTGAGCTTTAAGCCAACTTTTTCACTCTCCTCTTTCACTTTCATCAAGAGGCTCTTTAGTTCTTTGTCGCTTTCTGCCATAAGAGTGGTGTCATCTGAATATCTGACGTTATTGACATTTGCCCCAGCAATCTTGATTCCAGCTTGTGCTTTATCCAACCCAGCATTTCTCACGATGTACTCTGGATATAAGTTAAATAAGCAGGGTGACAATATACAGCCTTGACGTACTCCTTTCCCAATTTGGAAGCAGTCCATTGTTCCATGTCCAGTTCTAACTGTTGCTTCCTGACCTGTATACAGATTTCTCAAGAGGCAGGTCAGGTGGTCTGGTATTCCCATCTCTTTCAGAATTTCCCACAGTTTATTGTGATGCCGAAGCCTAGTTACTAAAGCAGAAGTAGATGTTTTTCTGGAATTGTCTTGCTTTTTCAATGACCCAACGGATGTTGGCAATTTGATCTCTGGTTCCTCTGCCTTTTCTAAATCCAGCTTGAACATCTGGAAATTTTCCATTCACCTACTGTTGAAGCCTGGCTTGGAAAATTTTGAGCATTACTTTACTAGCGTGTGAGATGAGTGCAACTGTGTGGTAGTTTGTGCATTCTTTAGCATTGCCTTTCTTTGGGATTGGAATGAAAACAGACCTTTTCCAGTCCTGTGACCACGGATGAGTTTTCCAAATCAATGTCATATGCATTAACAAACTGAAGAGTAAAAAAAATAGTCATTTAAACCAACACAAAAAAAGCTTTTGACAACATTTACCATGCATTTATGGCAAAAAATTCTCAACAAAATGGGTATAAATGAACATTTTGTTCAGTTGCTAAGGTACATTTTAGTTAACTATCTTGTGGCCCCATGGCCTGTAGCCCACAAGGCTCCTCTGTCAAGAGGATATCCCAGACAAGAATACTGGAGTGGGTTGCTATTTCCTTTCCAGGGGATCTTCCCAAGGATGGATGGAACGCATGTCCAAAGATGGAACCCATGACCCTGCATTGGCAGGCAGATTCTTTACCACTGAGCCACCAGGGAAGCCCTATAAAAGAATATACTGAACATAACAAAGGTCGTATAAGACAAACCCACAGCACGTAACATCACACCTAGGAACGAAAAACTGGCAGCATTTCCTCTAAGACTAGGAACACATCAAGGATGCCCACTATACTCTCGCCACTATATTCAACATAGTATTGGCAGTCCTAGCCACAGCATTCAAACTGGAAAAAGAAGTAAAAGGAATCCAAACTGGAAAGGATGAAGTAAAACTCACTGTTTGCAGATGACATGATAGTATGTATAGGGAATCCTAAAGATGCCACAAAAAACTGTTAGAACTCATCAATGAATTTTGTTAAGTTGCAGGATACAAAATTAATATAATTAGTTTTGCTTCTATACACTAATAAATTTTACCAGAAAGAGAAGTGAAGAGGACAATTTTGGGCTCCCTGGTGACTCAGTGGTAAAGAATCTAACTGCCAATGTAGTAGGTACAGGCTCGATCCCTAGTCCGGGAATCCCACATGCCACGGAGCAACCAAGCCCATATTCCACAACTATTAAGCCTGTGCTCTAGAGCCGAGGAGCTGAAACTAGTGAAGCTAGTGTGCCCTAGAGGCCATGACACCACAATGCGAAGCCTGTGCACCACAACTAGAGAGGAGTCCCTGCTCGCCACAGTTAGAGAGAAGCACACACAGCAATGAAGAGCCAGCACAGCCAAAAATAAATAAATAAAATCATTTTTAAAAAGAGCAATCATTTAAAAAAATACTTAAACTTCTTTATAAAAACACAATCTTATTTACAATCACATCAAAAAAATTAAAAGACTCAGGAATAAATCTAACCAACATATAAAAGACCTATACTCAGAAAACTAGTGAAACACTGATGAAAGATACTAAAGAGAAGACAAACAGAGGGAAAGACATATGTGTTCACGTATTAGAATTATTATGTTAAAATCTCATACAATCTATAGATTCAATGTAATCCTTTATCAAAATATCAACAGCATTTTTCACCAAATTTGAACAAAGAATACTATAATTTTAATGGATCCTCAAAAGACCCCAAATAGGCTAGGCAATTCTGAGGAAAAGAACAAAGCTGGAAATATTTCATTCTTTGATATCAAACTATACTACAAATCTGTATTAATCAAAACAGTGCTGTACTGGCACAAAAAAATAGACACATAGATCCATGTAACAGAATAGACGGCCCAGAAATAAATCCAAGTTTATTTGGTTAATAATCTATGATAAAAGAAGTATGAACATACAAGGGGTAAAAGAGAGCCTCTTCAATAAATGGTGATGGGAAAACTGGACAGCCACATTCTTAAAACTGGACAATTCTCCGTAACATATTCAAAAAAACCTTAAATGTGATTAAGGAATTAAATTTAAGTCCTAAAACCTTAAAATCTTAGAAGAAAAGATAAGAAGTATAATCTTTGATATCAGTCTTGGCAGTATTTTTTTATAATCTGTCTTCCCAGGCAAAGAAAATAAAAATAAAAAACAAACAAATGGGGCTACATGAAACCAAACTGTTCTGCACAGTGAAGGAAGATATCAACTAAATGAAAAAGCAACCTAACGAGTGGAAGAATATATTTGCAAATGATATATCTGATAACAGATTAATATCTAAAATATATAAAGAACTCATACAACTCAACATTAAAAAATCATATAAGGCATGCATGCTTAGTCATGTCTGACTCTTTGAGACCCCGTGGACTGTAGCTCACCAGGCTCCTCTGTCCATGGAATTTCCCAAGCAAGAATACTGGAGTGGGTTGCCATTTCCTACTCCAGGGAATCATCACACCCCGGAACAAACCCATGTCTCCTGTGTCTGATTTTAAAATGAACGGAAGACCTGAAAAGACATTTTTCCAAAGACATATAGATAGCCAAGAAATACATGAAAAGATGCTCAGTATCACTAATTATCAAGGAAGTGCAAATCAAAAGCACAACGAGATATCACTTCACACTTGTGAGAATGACTAGTATCAAAAAGTCTACAAATAACACATTGATATATAGATTTACTTTTATCTCTAAACATTTCAAGAGGTTGTTTGTGGGACTTGACAAATGTTTGCCAAAAGTAATAATTTAATTCATGGCAAAATTGGCTATTTAACTGGAAGAAAATAAATTTTTACTTATTTTTTTGATACAAATATTAGACTAAAATGCATCAAAAACTCATTTATAAAACACAATAATGTTTATTCTTTAACAAAAGTTTGCAGACTAAAATTTAGGGCTGGAGGAGATCTTAATCAAATAGGAAATCCAGAAGCAAAAATAAGATTAACGAAATTGGCCCTAAAAACATTAAAGATTTTATGGAGCAAAAAAAGTATTTAAATATCTATAGAAAAATTACAGACATGGAAAAAGTATTTTTGATATACATAAACAATGGATTAATATCTAAACATTCAATAAACCCTTACAAATTACAATGAAGTAGTTAAATAACATGAAAAGGCAATTTCAGAAGGACAGATCCAAATGATTAACAAACATGAAAAGATGCTCAAATCTACTAGTCTTTGGAGAAAGGAAATTAAAAAACATTTCAATTTTATATCCATCAGACTGTCAAAAAAATGAAAAGAAAAATAACCCACCATTCACAGACATAGGGAAAAGATTAATCTTACATATACAAAAAGAAATATCACCATGCCAAATTCAAAATATGTACATGCAGATTTATTGAAAGACATGATGATCATAATTGCTAGTAAATTTTATATGGATACAATGATAAAGAATATACTTACAATTGATTGTTAGAAAACTAACATTTAAAATAATGTAGAAAATTCATTAGGATAAAATATTCTATGAAGTACTCTACCAAGCCTTTGATCAAAACGCATTATAATAATATAAACTTCCCAAGACAAATCCCTTCTTTTTATGTAGTGATTAAGATTATTGACTCTGGAGTTACTAAGTGTAGGTCCAAAACCTAGACATGCCACTAGAATCAAAATCCTGAGTTAGTTTTTAGCCTCTTGAAATGTCAATCTCCTCATCAGTAAATGTTGATAAGCATAGAAATAAATTTTAGTAATTTTATTTTATTGTCTGATAACCAGAAAGAGAGTATGAGGGCTGAATGAGTGCATAAAAAATAACCAAAGTGTGAACAGTCAAAAATGAACAATTCCTTAAATTAAGCTACAACTATATCACAAATCTTTGATTTCTAAAAAAACTGAAACATTATTCTTACATGAATAGATATGCAATATCATGAGGCCTCAGGGTAAGATAGGAATTTTTCCATTCTAAAAATCTATACAGTAATTCATCTGCCTCACCAACTGTAGAGATCTTATTTTTATCAGACCACAATTCCAAAGATGACAGCACAATGGAAATTTTTAATTGGGCAAACATCTAAAACGAGAAAGATAAATACATGAAAAATTAATCTTTATGTATTAAATTAATTACATTTATAATAAAATTAATTCAATGTTTGATAAATTCATGCTCAATTTCTATGGACAAATTAATTCTTCAAAAGCGCCACATCAAGTTAATGTGAATTACAATTTCAAACTTAGTATGAATTTTCCTGACTAGTATGAAAAGGAAAACACTTACCGAATTTACAAGGCCAATAATTTCGATGATTTTATTTGTTACTATCATGCTATCAGAGCCCAGGTAATCAAACTGAAAAACAGAATTAATTTAAAATTTAAATTTAATTTATTATATAATATGTTTGATTTTACTCTCCATCTACTTTCTCAAGTTGAAGCTCCTTTGGGGTGAGAACACTTCAAAATAAGACAGCAACAAAAAATGAATAAAAATTGAATCACTCACATACTAATCATGTAGCCACTCTGGTTGATAGTTTGGCAACTTCTTTCAAAGCATGTAATGGACCTAGCAATTGCACTCATGGGCATTTATCCTAAAGAAATAAAAACTGATGCTCACAAAAACCCATGCATATGTGGAAACAACTCATATGTCCTTCACTGGTCAACAGGTTAAACAAACTGGTACATTCTTAACATGCTACTCGGTAAAAATGCTACTTAGTTATAAAAAAAAAAAAAAGACATTACTGAACTGTTGATATATATGGAACATCTTGGGTAAACCTAAAAAAAATTATGCTAAGTAAAACAAATCTCAAAGGATACATACGCCATGATAATATTTATGCAGTATTCCTAAAATCACAGAGGAAGAAGTTGATTAGTGATTACCAAAGGTCAAGAAGTAGGGAAGTGGGGAGAGATGGGAATGACTCCAGAGGGATAACATAAGAAAGCCTTCTGATGATAGTGCTCTTCAGTGTCTCCATCCCAGGCAGTGGTAGTTATGAAAGGCTACATATGTCAAACTAACACACAAAAGCACACATAGGAAAAGGAGTACATCAAGGCTGTATATTGTCACCCTACTTATTTAACTTATATGCAAAGTACATCATGACAAACGCTAGGCTGGAAGAAGCACAAGCTGGAATCAAGATTGCCTGGAGAAATGTCAATAACCTCAGATATGCAGATGACACCACCCTTATGGC